>NC_135834.1:1553172-1862307 GCF_964213995.1 Mustelus asterias | reverse complement strand
GGGGGGAGAGTGGGTGTTGGGTGGGGGGGGGAGAGTGGGTGTTGGGTGGGGGGGGGAGAGTGGGTGTTGGGTGTTGGGTGGGGGAGGGGGGGAGAGTGGGTGTTGGGTGGGGGAGGGGGGGAGAGTGGGTGTTGGGTGGGGGAGGGGGGGAGAGTGGGTGTTGGGTGGGGGAGGGGGGGAGAGTGGGTGTTGCGTGGGGGGGGGAGAGTGGGTGTTGGGTTGGGGGGGGAGAGTGGGTGTTGGGAGGGGGGGGGAGAGTGGGTGTTGGGAGGGGGGGGGAGAGTGGGTGTTGGGGAGGGGGGGGGAGAGTGGGTGTTGGGAGGGGGGGGAGAGTGGGTGTTGGGAGGGGGGGGGGAGAGTGGGTGTTGGGAGGGGGGGGGAGAGTGGGTGTTGGGAGGGGGGGGGAGAGTGGGTGTTGGGTGGGGGGGGGAGAGTGGGTGTTGGGTGGGGGGGGGAGAGTGGGTGTTGGGTGGGGGGGGGAGGGGGGGAGAGTGGGTGTTGGGTGGGGAGGGGGGGGAGAGTGGGTGTTGGGTGGGGGGGAGGGGGGGGAGAGTGGGTGTTGGGTGGGGGGGGGGGGGGAGAGTGGGTGTTGGGAGGGGGGGGAGAGTGGGTGTTGGGTGGGGGGGAGAGTGGGTGTTGGGTGGGGGGGGGAGGGGGGGGAGAGTGGGTGTTGGGTGGGGGGGGGAGGTGGGGGGAGAGTGGGTGTTGGGTGGGGGGGGAGGGGGGGGAGAGTGGGTGTTGGGTGGGGGGGAGGGGGGGGAGAGTGGGTGTTGGGTGGGGGGGGAGAGTGGGTGTTGGGTGGGGGGGGGAGAGTGGGTGTTGGGTGGGGGGGGAGAGTGGGTGTTGGGTGGGGGGGGAGAGTGGGTGTTGGGTGGGGGGGGGGGGGGGGGGAGAGTGGGTGTTGGGTGGGGGGGGGAGGGGGGGAGAGTGGGTGTTGGGTGGGGGGGGGAGGGGGGGGAGAGTGGGTGTTGGGTGGGGGGGGGGAGGGGGGGGAGAGTGGGTGTTGGGTGGGGGGGGGGTGTTGGGGGGGGAGAGTGGGTGTTGGGTGGGGGGGGGGGGGGGGGAGAGTGGTTGTTGGGTGGGGGGGGGGGAGAGTGGGTGTTGGGTGGGGGGGGGAGGGGGGGGAGAGTGGGTGTTGGGTGGGGGGGGGAGGGGGGGGAGAGTGGGTGTTGGGTGGGGGGGGGGAGGGGGGGGAGAGTGGGTGTTGGGTGGGGGGGGGGGGGGGGGGGGGGGAGTGGGTGTTGGGGGGGGGAGGGGGGGGAGAGTGGGTGTTGGGGGGGGAGGGGGGGGAGAGTGGGTGTTGGGTGGGGGGGGGGAGAGTGGGTGTTGGGTGGGGGGGAGGGGGGGGGAGAGTGGGTGTTGGGTGGGGGGGGGGAGAGTGGGTGTTGGGTGGGGGGGGGGGGAGAGTGGGTGTTGGGTGGGGGGGAGGGGGGGGAGAGTGGGTGTTGGGTGGGGGGGGGAGAGTGGGTGTTGGGTGGGGGGGGGGGAGAGTGGGTGTTGGGTGGGGGGGAGGGGGGGGAGAGTGGGTGTTGGGTGGGGGGGGAGAGTGGGTGTTGGGTGGGGGGGGAGAGTGGGTGTTGGGTGTTGGGTGGGGGAGGGGGGGAGAGTGGGTGTTGGGTGGGGGGGGGAGAGTGGGTGTTGGGGGGGGGGGGAGAGTGGGTGTTGGGGGGGGGGGGGGAGAGTGGGTGTTGGGAGGGGGGGGGAGAGTGGGTGTTGGGAGGGGGGGGGAGAGTGGGTGTTGGGAGGGGGGGAGAGTGGGTGTTGGGAGGGGGGGGAGAGTGGGTGTTGGGGGGGGGGGGGGAGAGTGGGTGTTGGGTGCGGGGGGGAGGGGGGGGGAGAGTGGGTGTTGGGTGGGGGGGGGAGGGGGGGGAGAGTGGGTGTTGGGTGGGGATTCTGCCGCCTTCTCTCCTCTGCTCTGATTGAGTCGGGCACAGAGGTTCATGGATGGCCTCCCACCCCTACTAATTAAGGTCCTCATTATGCAGTAGTCGGCATTAACCCTACCGGGTTTGCTTACAGGCTTCCATGTGCCATGGTGGGGAGTTGATCCAAAGAAAAAGGGACCTGTCATTGGGAAAGGCTGCCTGCTGAGAGCCAACCCCTGCCCTTGCTGCTGATCACCTGCAGCCTCCATCCTACCATGAGTCGTCTGTGGCCTGGGTCCTTCGATGAACCTGGGCCAGGCCTCAGCTGAGACCATTGCTGGCAGCAGCTGCTACACTGCCAGGTAATGTGCAACGTATTGGCTGGCAGCACTCGGAGGTGGGATTTCTGCACATACCACTCCTCGACCCCTTCCAAGGGGTCCACATTATGTCACTTTTTTTCTCCTGTTAAGGAGTTAACACTTTGCTCGTATCCCAACAATGCTTCTTTTAGCTTTGGCCAGACTTTGGATGGTGATTGGGAGGATCTGTCCTGACCCTGAGTACTCTGCACCAGATTTCAGCAGTTTGAATTGACTGGCCTTCGGGATTCGTTTCCACTTGTTGTCCGACTACGGTAACCCCTTGGGTTGTTCAGCTCCACTGATTAGGCTGACTAAGAATATGAGGGTCAAGTTACTTGACCTGTTCTTTGGATGAATAAGCGAGTGGAGATTTTCTGAGATACTGGAAGCCTTTTAAAGCCATCCTTGTCTTGTCAAATAATCATTTCCTCATTCTTGCTTCGTTTTAGGGCTACTAGTCACGATAGCAAAGTATTTCAAGCATCTTACCTGGAAACTGATTAAAGAGGCAATCTTCTTCCTGTACTTGTGTACTACTGATCCTGTACAGAATGTGCCAACTCCACACAATCACCCGAGGCCAGAATTGAACCCAGGTCCCTGGCGCTGTGACGACAGAATGACTTTGCGCTGGAAATTTAAGGTCTACTCTTCAACTCTTATTTAGGAAAGGACAAACGGCTGTAACTTACAGCTCTATCAACCTTTAGCGTAGGTTTTTTTGATGCACTATTTAGATTTGAATGGGGTCCAGTCGCCCTGAATAGAGACACCCCACAACATCAAAAGGCTGAATTAGAGAGTTGTCAAGAATCTTGCATCCAGCAGCTTGGAGCAAAATATTCACCGGAATGTAACAATATAATGGATACAGTGATCGGCATTCCTTCAGTTTGATTACTTTTTGTGTTCTGAATATTCCCAAATTTGATGCAATCCTTTTGCTTGTTTGGTAGAAATCCCCCTCAAAGCAAGAAAGCAAAGGATTTTCGTCCTTTTGCTTATCCCCAAGAGCATTGGAGGTCCAGCTATTTTTTTGAATTGAAGCAGTTAAAAACCTTACACAATACTGTAGTTAGACTCAGTCAGATGTGGGAAGCATGCCCAGAAGACTGGCTGACAGCCATAACTCTCAGAAGAAGCATGCTGAAGGAGGAGAATTTCCAGAGGTTCAGTGTCTGAAGTAAAAAGTTGCCAATATTGACTTCTTCCTTTCCTCCTTGTGTTGATTCCCACAATGTTTTCAGACATGTTATCTTAAAGTGGTGAGTGTTGTTAATTCTATCGTATGTGTGTGCTTCATGGGTTGACTTAACAGAAATCCATTCAAGGAAGAGAGACACAGCCTTTCCAGGACATTTGATTAAGTGCCTGTTTTGAAACACTTCAGAGTTTTGTATTTTAACAATGGACCCATTTACCGCAAATGATCCTGAAGAAAATAAGAAAATTTCAGCAGGAGAATGTTTGTGAATATTTTGCTCTATGGTCACAGCTGCTAGATGCAAGATTCTTGACATCTCTATGATTCCACCTTTTGATGCTGTGGTCGATCAGGTGCCTCTAGTCAGGGTGACGGGACCCCATCCAAATCTAAATGCATCTCAAAAAGCCTGCATGAAAGGTTGATAGAGCTGTACGTTACAGCTTTGTTGGCGGCACGGTGGCACAGTGGTTAACACCGCTGCCTCACAGCGCCAGGGACCCGGGTTCAATTCCCGGCTTGGGTCACTGTCTGTGTGGAGTCTGCATGTTCTCCCCGTGTCTGTGTGGGTTTCCTCCGGGTGCTCCGGTTTCCTCCCACACTCCAAAGATGTGTTGGTTAGGTTGATTAGCCATGCTAAATTGCCCCTTAGTGTCAGGGGGACTAGTTAGGGTAAATGCATGGGGTTATGGCCTGGGTGGGATTGTGGTCGGTGCAGACTCGATGGGCCGAATGACCTCCTCCTGCACTATAGGATTCTATGATTACAGCCATTTCAGTCTTTTCCGAAATAAAAGTTGGAGAGTAGACCTTAAATTTCCAGGGCAAAGTTCTTCTGTCCGTGCTTAATATATAAATGTTGTTGAATTTATATTTTGCAAACTCTCAATCTTGAGTTACTTCATGGAACAGCTAACTAATAGTTAAAATGACCATGTCAATTGAAAAACATTACCTTTTAAAACGTCTGCAGAATTTGCAGTACTCAGCATTGTTCACATTTTTGAAAATATAATTGGATTTGTGAACAAAACGGACTCGTTTGCGGCAAGTGCTCTTAATGTGAATATCTTTAAAATATTGATAGCTCTCAGATCCCCATCATACTTCAGATAGATTACTCTTGGGTCTGGCTTTTGAATGCATTGATGTAACTGTTGCACAGTGTACCATATGCATGACCCAATTTACTCATTAAGCAAATGTTTAGATCCATCTTGTATGGTATTTTTCTTTGCTTTTCCTGAAAAAGGAAGGCAAAAAAACATTGTGCCATGCAGATTTGTGAATTTATTCCCATAATTTGCTTTATTGCTGTTTGTTAAATTTGCCAAAGCGGCTAAATATTCTAAATGATGGCATTACTCTTTTTTTCAATCTAGAATGTGTTTGAATCATTCATAGAATGACCTCCTTCTGTGCTGTAGCCATTCAAGCCCATCATGTCAGTGCTGACTCTCAGCAAGAGCAACTCAACTGGTCCCACTCCTCCATCTTTTCCCCTTTGCCCCGCAATCTTTTTCCTCTTCACATTATGATCCCATTAAATCACGGTTGAATCTGTCTCCACCACACTCTCTGGCAGTGTATTCCAGATCCTAACCACTCGCTGTGTAAAAATGTTTTCCCTCATATCACCATTGCTTCTTTTGTCAATTACCATCAATCAGTATCATCAGGTTCAAGATTCATTCACCAATGGGAATGGTTTCAGCTCCAGATTCTCCAAACTATCCACATAACTCAAGCCCTTCATCCTGGAACCATTCTCATGAATCTTTCCTGTACCATCTCTAAAGCCTTCACATCCTTCCTAAATGGTCATGCCCAGAACTGGGTCCTTGGATTGAAGCTGAACTCATAACTTTATATAGGTTTAACATAACTTCCTTGCTTCTGTATTCTATGGGCAGAATTCTCCCATTTTGAGACCAAGTCCCATGGTGGGGGTGGGAATGTGGAGTGTTTCCCACTGCGGAGGCTGGCGGGAAAACTCCCCAAATCTTCCGGCTCGGACTTCTTCATTAATTATGCATCTGGGTATTTTATCTTGTATTTGGTGTTGGAACAGATCTGGATGGTGCATAGTCTGTCATCCTATCTGGGCGCCATATTGAAAAGGCGCCCAACATCACTGACCCACTACTGAGTGGACCTCCTGAAAATGAAGATAGATTTCCAGGAACATTCAGAGGCTGGAAGATGGACCCCCTCCAGGATACCGAATCAGGAAGGTCCATCTGCAGATACTCCCCTTACCCACTGTTGTGGTGTTCCAGGGTTGTGGGTGGCCTCCATCCTAAACTTTATAAGACCCTTGTCAGACCCCACCTGGAGTACTGTGCCCAGTTCTGGTTGCCTCATTACAGAAAGGATGTGGAAGCCATAGAAAGGGTGCAGAGGAGATTTACAAGGATGTTGTCTGGATTGGGTTGCATACCTTATGAGGATAGGTTGAGGGAGCTCGGTCTTTTCTCCTTGGAGAGACGAAGGATGAGAGGTGACCTGATAGAGGTTTACAAGATGTTGAGAGGTATAGATCGGGTGGATTCTCAGGCTTTTTCCCAGGGCTGAAATGGTTGCTACAAGAGGACATGGGTTTAAGGTGCTGGGGAGTAGGTACAGAGGAGATGTCAGGGGTAAGTTTTTCACTCGGTGGGTGAGTGGAATCGGCTGCCGTCAGTGGTGGTGGAGGCAAACTCGATAGGGTTTTTTAAGAGACTTCTGGATGAGTACGTGGGACTTAATAGGATTGAGGGTTATAGGCAAGTCTATTTATAAGCCTAGGTAGGTAGGGACATGACCGACGCAACTTGTGAGCCGAAGGGCCTGTTTGTGCTGTATTTTTTTAAATGTTCTACGTTCTAACTCTGGAAGCAGCCTCAGGCTTTGTTCAGATAAGTCCCAACATCTGCACACTATGTTGTTCTGCAAGTGTTTCATACCAGTGTGTTTTCCTGCCGGCATTGTGGAGAATCTTGTGTGGGAGGGGCAGGGTTGGGCTTTCATCTGCATCCCATTAATGGAGCGCAAGTTCATGCTGACCTCTGGTGGGTTTCTCATCCACCAGTGGAAGATCCCGCTGTAAATTCACATCGGCGTGAAATTAATTTGTCATATTCTCCCCCACCCCCCGCCATCGAACCTGCTGGCGAGGGCTTAAGCCCCATGTCCCTAGCTTTATGAACTGCTCTCTCAACCCGTTCTGCCACCTTCAACAGATTTTGCACATTTACTCCCAGGTCCCTCTGCTCCTGCACCCCCTTTCAAATTGTATCCTTTTATTTTACATTGGCCGGAATTCTCTTCACAAAGCAGTGCTGCAAGCAAAAGAGAAAATTCCAGCATCTGCAGTAATTTGCTTTTATCCAGTGCTGCAAGCAAATATTTCCCCATGCAGAGTCTCCTTCATCTTGCCAATTCATGCTTTGCCTTCTCATCATCAAATGAGTTGAATGGCTATTTGCCTCCCAGCAACTAAGAATGGGCAAGATGTCAAAGTATGGTGCAAAAGAATAACATTTAAGCAATTGAACTAAAGAACAAGAAGATATATTCACAATGCCCTCCAACATCAACAGGCTGCTGCTCAGCCAGCTCCCATTCTCTCTGCAGCCATGGTCAGTGCATCACAGATTGGTGCTGCTCAATGATGATACTTTTCATTGGCAGCCCCTAGGATACAACATCTGTGTCCAGCTGAACAGAGCTTGGAGAGGGCTTGGAGAGATGTGCTCTTTCTGTTGTTGTCCCTGTCTCCACCGGGTTCATGGAAATGAGCGGCAGCAAGTGAAAGCCTAACCATCTGTTTAGCTGGTCCCAGTGTGAGTATCTGAGCTGGCTCATGGTCAGCATGAGTCCTGGGACAGTACACTCTCAGAAGGAATCATTTCCTCTGGGGACCCATTATCCACTGACTGCTATTGCACATGTGAAGGCATTGATGGAGAAAAAAATATATGAATCAGTGCTGGCAAATATAGCAAATTATTGTTATGATGTAGATCTTATTTCACTCGCTGTTGAAATTGGGCAGCATGATTTGAGTGTTATGTAACGCATGTAGCTGCGAGTAGAGTATGCTGAAATTCCACTGATCTGCAGTTGTCAGCTGGTAGATCTGTGGGGGGACCACCTCTGGTACTGTCTAAGCCCCCTGTGTTCTGTGCTCTTTTCTGCAACAGGGGGAATTATATAGAGTAAGAAGTTTAACAACAACAGGTTAAAGTCCAACAGGTTTATTTGGTAGCAAAAGCCACACAAGCTTTCGGAGCTCTTAGCCCCTTCTTCAGGTGACTCACCTGAAGAAGGGGCTAAGAGCTCCGAAAGCTTGTGTGGCTTTTGCTACCAAATAAACCTGTTGGACTTTAACCTGGTGTTGTTAAACTTCTTACTGTGTTTACCCCAGTCCAACGCCGGCATCTCCACATCATGACTACCATCGACACCGCGAATTATATAGACCCATTGGTGACTGAAATGGCATGTGTTCACTCAGTGAATGCAGTGCATTTGAATAGGATGGCTATCTCGGAGAAGCATTTCAAGTTATTTAATGATGAGGGTGAGTGCTGGTGCTGGATGGGAACACAGGGATATATGGAATATACAGGGATTGGGAAGGGTGGCTGTTGATAGAAGGGTGGCGAGGTTTCGGGAGGAAATTCCAGAGTGTAGGGCTGAGATGGCAGAAGGTTAGCTGCTAATGATGGAGCGAAGGAATCGGGGGCTCATAAGAGGTTAGAATCTTCTTCCTTATCAAATCTCTCTCTGGCCTTGTGTCACCCTATCTCTGCACTTTGCTTCAGCCTTATTTCCTCTCCCATACTCTACTTTAGTCTTCAACTCCAGCTTTTGGTGGCAGCCCAACCTCCCTGACTGCACCATGAGTGAGTGATCCTTTAGCTTAGACTTGGCAATTCTTTTCCACATCTTTGTTTATCACCACTTTAAATCTTTAAATTAAACATCAAGGTTGCCCTCTCGCCCTGTCTCTGGAATCCCCCAGAGGGCCTATCTCTGGCACTACCAATCTTGCACAGCTCACGTGCCGGGGGCATCGCCATGTCCCTCGCCACCCAGGGGCTATACTCACGTCTGTATCCCCAGTGTGGTCGTCATGACTGTTTTTCATTTTTGAAAGGGCAGGGGAAGATCTCCAACCAAGATCTGGCCACCACAAAGTCCATTATGGCCCTCTCACAGGAGTTAGAACATAGAACATAGAAAGCCACAGCACAAACAGGCCCTTCGGCCCACAAGTTGCGCCGATCACATCCCCACCTCTAGGCCTATCTATAGCCCTCAATCCCATTAAATCCCATGTACTCATCCAGAAGTCTCTTAAAAGACCCCAACGAGTTTGCCTCCACCACCACCGACGTCAGCCGATTCCACTCACCCACCACCCTCTGAGTGAAAAACTTACCCCTGACATCTCCTCTGTACCTACCCCCCAGCACCTTAAACCTGTGTCCTCTCGTAGCAACCATTTCAGCCCTTGGAAATAGCCTCTGAGAGTCTACCCTATCCAGACCTCTCAGCATCTTGTAAACCTCTATCAGGTCACCTCTCATCCTTCGTCTCTCCAGGGAGAAGAGACCAAGCTCCCTCAACCTATCCTCATAAGGCATGCCCCCCAATCCAGGCAACATCCTTGTAAATCTGTGAGAAACCTGCTGGTGCCTTTGATCCCTGCCATAAATTCCATTCTTTGGCCACTGTTTTTGTCCCTGGCACCCTTTCTGAATCTGAGCCAAAACGTTTGCAACCTGGTGCTGTGTTTGACCCAGAGTTGAGCTTTCAATCGCCTCTACATTCCATCAGCAAGACTGCCTATTTAAACCTCTGAAACACTCTTACTCCAAACTTGACTCTTCCAACGCTCTCCTAGCTGGTTTCCCACTTGCTTATTTGAAACTGCTTAACTGCTGCTGATATGTTAACTCCCACCAAATCCTGTTTGTCCATCACCACTGTAACATTGACTCCTGGTGCAGTAATGCCTCAGCTGGAAATTATCATCCTTGTGTTCAAATACCTCCTTGCCCTCTCTGAATAACCTTTCCTCCAGCAGCACGGCCCTCCAATTTCACCTATGTGCTTCCCCAATTCTGCTCTCTGACACATCTCTGATAATCACTCCAGCATTGGTAGCCATATTGTCAGCCTGGATCTGAAATGTCTCAACTTGTTGAGACTCTGAATTGGATTTGATTTGATTGAATTGGAAAAGTATATTTTAAAAAAAGCTCAAAGCTCTGGACGTTCCGCCTGAAAATGGTCTTTAACTTAGCTCTGTCCTGATCTCACTTTCTGTGGCTTGGTATCAAAAGTATTGATAACACTCTTTTTTAAAAAAATTTTTTTATTAGTCACAAGCATTAACACTGCAATGAAGTTACTGTGAAACGCCCCTTTTCAATCACCATGGATGTTATGCTTTGTGAATGCAGATTGTTTTAACATATTCCCAGCCTAGCTGTTCCACCTTGTATGAATGTTCTCCCCTTCTTTCCTGGGTTTTCTTAACTGAGCCACAGTTCAACAGGAATAAGCCTCCCTGTAGTGCCTCAGCCAAAAAAACAGTCTTCATGTTCGAGCCAAGATCGTGTCAGTATGTTATGTGTGGAGGATGTCACTGATAACTTTGATTCTGTTGCACCTGTGGATAATGTGCTCTGAGTGTTTCCTTTCATTGCCCAATTTGAATAGTTTAATTTAAAAGTTGTCTTGTCATACCTCTGGGCTATGAAATAATTTGCAAGATGGATGGTTCCCCCTCAGTTCTGTCTCCTTCAAGCCTGCACCAGCTCACTATACTGAGTGGAAAACAAAAAAAGTTAATCTCCTTTAACAAACAGTTGATACAGTTTGGGTTTAAAAAAATCTAGGTGCTCTGTTCCTCACTCTTGGTTGTTATGAAAGGTGAGTGCATGATGCATCCCTTTCGGATAAATTGAAAACCAATTTCCTCATATGTTTGTTCTGGTAAAAGTTTACAACATTGCCCTTTGCTCCGTTTTCAGGTTTGTTTGAATATTGGCCTTCTCCCTAGCTATATTCATCACTGCTGGTTAGGAAGGCCGAAGGACAGCACTCATGTTGTGATGCATCATCCAGCTACATATTGTCCACATGTTTTGGTTCACGGAATCCCTACAGTGCAGAAGGAGACCATTCGGTCCATCGATGGCAGTCACACCCAGGCCATTTCCCCGTAGCCCCCCGTATTTACCCTGTTAATTTATCCTGCCCAGAACTGGGCACAGCATTCTAGCTGAGGCTGAACCATTGTTTTATAAAGGATCACCAGAACTTCCTTGCTTTTGTACACTCTGGCCCGATTTATAAAGCCCAGGATCATGTGCTTTATTAGCCGCTTTCTCAACCTGTCCTGTCCCCTTCAATGATTTGTGTACACACCCCCACAGGCCTTTCCTGCTCCTGCAACAACTTTCGAGTTCTATCCTTCATTTTACATTGCGCCTCCATATTCTTCCTGCGCAACTTCTGCATTCAATTTCATCTGCCAATTGAATTGATTTGATTTATTGTCACATGTATTAGTATACAGTGAAAAATATTGTTTCTTGTGCGCTATACAGACAAAACATACCGTTCATAGAGAAGGAAAGGAGAGGGTGCAGAATGTAGTGTTACAGTCATAGCTAGGATGTAGAGAAAGATCAACTTAATGCAAGGTAGGTCCATTCAAAAGTCTGACAGCAGCAGGGAAGAAGCTGTTCTTGAGTCGGTTGGTACGTGTCCTCAGCCTTTGTATCTTTTTCTTGACGGAAGAAGGTGGAAGAGAGAATGTCCGGGGTGCGTGGGGGTCCTTAATTATGCTGGCTGCTTTGCTGAGGCAGCGGGAAGTGTAGACAGAGTCAATGGATGGGAGGCTGGTTTACGTGATGGATTGGGCTACATTCACAACCTTTTGTAGTCCCTTGCGGTCTTGGGCAGAGCAGGAGCCATACCAAGCTGTGATACAACCATTGCCACTTCACTCCTGTTCCATTCCACCAGCCTGTCCAAGTCCTCTTGAATGTACCACTATATTCCTTCCACCTCACAAAGTTTTGTATCATCAGCAAATTTTGAAATTGTGCCCTATATACCAAGTCTAGGTCACTAATATAAATCGAGAAAAGCAGCAATCCGAACACCAACCCCCAGGAAACCCCATTATAAAACTTCCCCCAGTCTGGAAAACAAAGTACTCTCTCTTTTCTGTCACTGAGCCAGTTTCCGTGCTGATCCTGTCCCTTTTAAGCCACCTTGAAAAGGAATAAATTGGACCAGAATTTCTGAGCTGAAATAATCTCCTAGGAGTACTTCTATGTACTCTAGTACACTATGAACTAGTTGCAAGCAAGCATTGCTGTATGATCTGTAAGTGCCTTTTATAGATGCTGTGTTTCTGAGGGAATATTATACCTGCCTAACCCATTGCCGTTCCTTCACTGTCACTGGGTCAAAACCATCAAAGTCCTCCCCTAACAACACTGTGGGTGTACCTACACCATATGCAACGATTCAAGAAGGCAGCTCACCACCTTCACGAGCAACTATGGACGGGTAATAAATGCTGGCCTAGCCGGCAACACCCACACCCCGTGAAAGAATGGAAGAAAAACAAGAGGAGCTTGAAATGCTGACATTGACCTTGTAGCAGTAGGCTGGATAATGTCACAATAACTATGCATTTAAGGTATGTGATCAATAATCAATGTAATCAATACTGCACAAAAGTTGTGTATGGACTGTCACTCTGTGCTTGCTAACGTGCATCCAACAATCCTAAATTTAAAAATTCTCATCCTTCTTTTCAAAGCCCCCCCCCCCAATGGCCCTGCCCCTCCCTTCCTCTCTCATCTCCTCCAGCCGCACAACCTTCCAAGATATCTGTGCTCATCTGGCCCCTCAGTTTCTATTATCCCTCCATTGGTTATATGCTCTGGAATTCCCTACCTAAATCCTTGATCAAGCCATTGGTTATCTGCCCTAATTTCTCTTTAGTTGGCTTGAAACCTGTAGCACGACAGCAGCAGGGTGAATTTACAGTGGTCAGGTTGCGCCATGCCAATGTACGTCACATAACAACCAGATAGGAAAGAAACCAGTAAAGGGAATATTTTCTTGGTGTCTCTGGCAGAGAGCATGTGCGTGCAGCAAATATCTGATAATTGAGCTGGTCGGAGTGCATTCCTGAAAGATTCAGCTATTTTCTTTTATCGTTCAACTTGAGAACAAAGAACAGTACAGCACAGGAACAGGCCCTTCAGCCCACCAAGTCTGTGCCAACACAGGTGCCTCTCTAATATTTTCTTGCCTCTACATGGTCCATAACGTTTTCGTTAAAGAGAAGAAGGTTAAGAGGTGACTTAATAGAGGCATACAAGATGATCAGAGGATTAGATAGGGTGGATAGTGAGAGCCTTTTTCCTCGGATGGTGATGGCTCGCATGAGGGGACATAGCTTTAAATTGAGGGGTGAGAGATATAGGACAGATGCTAGAGGTAGGTCCTTTACTCAGAGTAGTAAGGGCGTGGAATGCTCTGCCTGCAGCAGTAGTGGACTCGTCAACAATAAGGGCATTCAAATGGTTATTGGATGAACATATGGATGATATTGGAATAGTGTAGATTAGAGGGGCTTTAGATTGGTTTCACTGGTCGGCGCAACATCGAGGGCCGAAGGGCCTGTACTGCGCTGTAATGTTCTATAACCCTCTATTCCCTGCCTATTCATGTGTCTATCCAGATGCCTCTTGAACATTGTTATAGAATCTGCTTCCACCACCTCCTCCAGCAGCGCGATCCAGGTATTCACCACCCTCTGTGTGGAAAAACTTGCCCCATACATCTCTCTCAAACTTTCCCCCTCTCACTTTCAACCTATGTCTCTGAGTAATTGACCCTTCGGCCCTGGGGAAAAGACTCTGACTATCCACTCTATCCAAGCCTGTCATAATCCTGTAAACTTCTATCAGGTACCCATTCATCCTCCGACGCTCCAGTGAAAGCAATCCAAGTTTGTTCAACCTTTCTTCATGGTCCATGTCCTCCAAACCAGGTAACATCCTGGTAAATTTCTTCTGCACCCTTTCCAATGCATCAACATCCTAGTGTGGCGACCAGAATTGTACACAATACTCCAAATGCGACCTAACCAAAGTTTTATACAGCTGCAACATGATTTTCCAATTCCTATGTTCAACGTTCCGACCCATGAAGATCAGCAATCCATATGCCTTGACCACCTGAGTTGTCATCTTCAGGGAACTATGGAACTGCACACCTAGATCCCTCTATGCTAATATTTCTAAGGGATCTACTTCTGCAGTAGACCTTCCAAATCATGTTACCTCACGTTTGTCCAGGTTAAATTCCATCTGCCCAATTCTTTCGGCCCAGGTCTCCAGTCGATTTTATATCTTGCTGTATGGTCACTATCCGTTACTCCCCCAAGTTTTATTTTCCTTCTATTTAAATGCAGATGGTACAATGTTAGGCAGCATCAGTGGACCGAGAAGAAGAGTTGTTGTTTCAGGTCAATAACCTTTCATCAGAACTGGGAAAAGTTAGAAATGAAATAGGGTTTAAGCAGCTGAAATGGGAGAGGGTGGAAAAAGGAACCGAATGGAAGATCTGTGATCGTGTGGAAGATTGGAAAGATTAGATGACAGAAGGGTTCATAGAATCCATAGAATTCCTGCAGTGCAGAAGGAGGTCATTCTGCCCATCGAGTCTGCACCAGCATCTTAACCAGATCCACCCCGCGCCCTATCCCAATTAAACCCACCATTTTACACCACTAATCCTCTAATCTATAGCATGGCCAATCCACCTCACCTGCACATCTTTGGACTGTGGGAGGAAACCGGAGCACCCAGAGGAAACCCACGCAGACACGGGGAGAAAATGCAAACTCCACACAGACAGTGACCCAAACCAGGAATTGAACCCGGGTCCCTGGAGCTGAGAGGCAGCAGCGCTAACCACTGTGCCACCATACCGCCCATCATGGTGCAAGGCTGAAGGAAGTCGTAATGGGACAAGTAAAGAGGGAGGGCAGGGAGAGCCCCCCAAAATTGTAAGTTGTAACTCCGCCTTTGATCGAGGTACTGTTTTTTAAAGGGCACCCCAATCTCAAATCAATGTTAAAGAGCCAAATAATTTTGGATGCACCTTACAGGAGCTGCTCAAAGGTAGCAACTGGTTTGGGGATATCAGTTCCATCCACATAAATCCCATGCTTACGCCGGAACTTATTTATCTTTTCTCATTGCTGATGTTCCAGTTCCTCGGCACTGGATTCTGTGTCCCCATTGCCAGTGTAACCCTTAATCTTCCTACCCAGTGATGACATCAACATTATCCCATCTTCATCCACAGTGTTGGCAAAAATGTCACATACTGTTTTGGTTTCTGTGTTCCTCTTTTTGTTCCTTTTACTCTTTTCTGATCGACTTGTCTCAAGTTTTTTTTTCCCGAGGGATATAAATGCATCATCTTCACCCTGTGGTGCTGCTTGACTTTGGTTAGGAAGGCCGAAGGACAGCACTCATGTTGTGATGCATCATCCAGCTACATATTGTCCACATGTTTTGGTTCACGGAATCCCTACAGTGCAGAAGGAGACCATTCGGTCCATCGATGGCAGTCACACCCAGGCCATTTCCCCGTAGCCCCCCGTATTTACCCTGTTAATTTATCCTGCCCAGAACTGGGCACAGCATTCTAGCTGAGGCTGAACCATTGTTTTATAAAGGATCACCAGAACTTCCTTGCTTTTGTACACTCTGGCCCGATTTATAAAGCCCAGGATCATGTGCTTTATTAGCCGCTTTCTCAACCTGTCCTGTCCCCTTCAATGATTTGTGTACACACCCCCACAGGCCTTTCCTGCTCCTGCAACAACTTTCGAGTTCTATCCTTCATTTTACATTGCGCCTCCATATTCTTCCTGCGCAACTTCTGCATTCAATTTCATCTGCCAATTGAATTGATTTGATTTATTGTCACATGTATTAGTATACAGTGAAAAATATTGTTTCTTGTGCGCTATACAGACAAAACATACCGTTCATAGAGAAGGAAAGGAGAGGGTGCAGAATGTAGTGTTACAGTCATAGCTAGGATGTAGAGAAAGATCAACTTAATGCAAGGTAGGTCCATTCAAAAGTCTGACAGCAGCAGGGAAGAAGCTGTTCTTGAGTCGGTTGGTACGTGTCCTCAGCCTTTGTATCTTTTTCTTGACGGAAGAAGGTGGAAGAGAGAATGTCCGGGGTGCGTGGGGGTCCTTAATTATGCTGGCTGCTTTGCTGAGGCAGCGGGAAGTGTAGACAGAGTCAATGGATGGGAGGCTGGTTTACGTGATGGATTGGGCTACATTCACAACCTTTTGTAGTCCCTTGCGGTCTTGGGCAGAGCAGGAGCCATACCAAGCTGTGATACAACCATTGCCACTTCACTCCTGTTCCATTCCACCAGCCTGTCCAAGTCCTCTTGAATGTACCACTATATTCCTTCCACCTCACAAAGTTTTGTATCATCAGCAAATTTTGAAATTGTGCCCTATATACCAAGTCTAGGTCACTAATATAAATCGAGAAAAGCAGCAATCCGAACACCAACCCCCAGGAAACCCCATTATAAAACTTCCCCCAGTCTGGAAAACAAAGTACTCTCTCTTTTCTGTCACTGAGCCAGTTTCCGTGCTGATCCTGTCCCTTTTAAGCCACCTTGAAAAGGAATAAATTGGACCAGAATTTCTGAGCTGAAATAATCTCCTAGGAGTACTTCTATGTACTCTAGTACACTATGAACTAGTTGCAAGCAAGCATTGCTGTATGATCTGTAAGTGCCTTTTATAGATGCTGTGTTTCTGAGGGAATATTATACCTGCCTAACCCATTGCCGTTCCTTCACTGTCACTGGGTCAAAACCATCAAAGTCCTCCCCTAACAACACTGTGGGTGTACCTACACCATATGCAACGATTCAAGAAGGCAGCTCACCACCTTCACGAGCAACTATGGACGGGTAATAAATGCTGGCCTAGCCGGCAACACCCACACCCCGTGAAAGAATGGAAGAAAAACAAGAGGAGCTTGAAATGCTGACATTGACCTTGTAGCAGTAGGCTGGATAATGTCACAATAACTATGCATTTAAGGTATGTGATCAATAATCAATGTAATCAATACTGCACAAAAGTTGTGTATGGACTGTCACTCTGTGCTTGCTAACGTGCATCCAACAATCCTAAATTTAAAAATTCTCATCCTTCTTTTCAAAGCCCCCCCCCCCAATGGCCCTGCCCCTCCCTTCCTCTCTCATCTCCTCCAGCCGCACAACCTTCCAAGATATCTGTGCTCATCTGGCCCCTCAGTTTCTATTATCCCTCCATTGGTTATATGCTCTGGAATTCCCTACCTAAATCCTTGATCAAGCCATTGGTTATCTGCCCTAATTTCTCTTTAGTTGGCTTGAAACCTGTAGCACGACAGCAGCAGGGTGAATTTACAGTGGTCAGGTTGCGCCATGCCAATGTACGTCACATAACAACCAGATAGGAAAGAAACCAGTAAAGGGAATATTTTCTTGGTGTCTCTGGCAGAGAGCATGTGCGTGCAGCAAATATCTGATAATTGAGCTGGTCGGAGTGCATTCCTGAAAGATTCAGCTATTTTCTTTTATCGTTCAACTTGAGAACAAAGAACAGTACAGCACAGGAACAGGCCCTTCAGCCCACCAAGTCTGTGCCAACACAGGTGCCTCTCTAATATTTTCTTGCCTCTACATGGTCCATAACGTTTTCGTTAAAGAGAAGAAGGTTAAGAGGTGACTTAATAGAGGCATACAAGATGATCAGAGGATTAGATAGGGTGGATAGTGAGAGCCTTTTTCCTCGGATGGTGATGGCTCGCATGAGGGGACATAGCTTTAAATTGAGGGGTGAGAGATATAGGACAGATGCTAGAGGTAGGTCCTTTACTCAGAGTAGTAAGGGCGTGGAATGCTCTGCCTGCAGCAGTAGTGGACTCGTCAACAATAAGGGCATTCAAATGGTTATTGGATGAACATATGGATGATATTGGAATAGTGTAGATTAGAGGGGCTTTAGATTGGTTTCACTGGTCGGCGCAACATCGAGGGCCGAAGGGCCTGTACTGCGCTGTAATGTTCTATAACCCTCTATTCCCTGCCTATTCATGTGTCTATCCAGATGCCTCTTGAACATTGTTATAGAATCTGCTTCCACCACCTCCTCCAGCAGCGCGATCCAGGTATTCACCACCCTCTGTGTGGAAAAACTTGCCCCATACATCTCTCTCAAACTTTCCCCCTCTCACTTTCAACCTATGTCTCTGAGTAATTGACCCTTCGGCCCTGGGGAAAAGACTCTGACTATCCACTCTATCCAAGCCTGTCATAATCCTGTAAACTTCTATCAGGTACCCATTCATCCTCCGACGCTCCAGTGAAAGCAATCCAAGTTTGTTCAACCTTTCTTCATGGTCCATGTCCTCCAAACCAGGTAACATCCTGGTAAATTTCTTCTGCACCCTTTCCAATGCATCAACATCCTAGTGTGGCGACCAGAATTGTACACAATACTCCAAATGCGACCTAACCAAAGTTTTATACAGCTGCAACATGATTTTCCAATTCCTATGTTCAACGTTCCGACCCATGAAGATCAGCAATCCATATGCCTTGACCACCTGAGTTGTCATCTTCAGGGAACTATGGAACTGCACACCTAGATCCCTCTATGCTAATATTTCTAAGGGATCTACTTCTGCAGTAGACCTTCCAAATCATGTTACCTCACGTTTGTCCAGGTTAAATTCCATCTGCCCAATTCTTTCGGCCCAGGTCTCCAGTCGATTTTATATCTTGCTGTATGGTCACTATCCGTTACTCCCCCAAGTTTTATTTTCCTTCTATTTAAATGCAGATGGTACAATGTTAGGCAGCATCAGTGGACCGAGAAGAAGAGTTGTTGTTTCAGGTCAATAACCTTTCATCAGAACTGGGAAAAGTTAGAAATGAAATAGGGTTTAAGCAGCTGAAATGGGAGAGGGTGGAAAAAGGAACCGAATGGAAGATCTGTGATCGTGTGGAAGATTGGAAAGATTAGATGACAGAAGGGTTCATAGAATCCATAGAATTCCTGCAGTGCAGAAGGAGGTCATTCTGCCCATCGAGTCTGCACCAGCATCTTAACCAGATCCACCCCGCGCCCTATCCCAATTAAACCCACCATTTTACACCACTAATCCTCTAATCTATAGCATGGCCAATCCACCTCACCTGCACATCTTTGGACTGTGGGAGGAAACCGGAGCACCCAGAGGAAACCCACGCAGACACGGGGAGAAAATGCAAACTCCACACAGACAGTGACCCAAACCAGGAATTGAACCCGGGTCCCTGGAGCTGAGAGGCAGCAGCGCTAACCACTGTGCCACCATACCGCCCATCATGGTGCAAGGCTGAAGGAAGTCGTAATGGGACAAGTAAAGAGGGAGGGCAGGGAGAGCCCCCCAAAATTGTAAGTTGTAACTCCGCCTTTGATCGAGGTACTGTTTTTTAAAGGGCACCCCAATCTCAAATCAATGTTAAAGAGCCAAATAATTTTGGATGCACCTTACAGGAGCTGCTCAAAGGTAGCAACTGGTTTGGGGATATCAGTTCCATCCACATAAATCCCATGCTTACGCCGGAACTTATTTATCTTTTCTCATTGCTGATGTTCCAGTTCCTCGGCACTGGATTCTGTGTCCCCATTGCCAGTGTAACCCTTAATCTTCCTACCCAGTGATGACATCAACATTATCCCATCTTCATCCACAGTGTTGGCAAAAATGTCACATACTGTTTTGGTTTCTGTGTTCCTCTTTTTGTTCCTTTTACTCTTTTCTGATCGACTTGTCTCAAGTTTTTTTTTCCCGAGGGATATAAATGCATCATCTTCACCCTGTGGTGCTGCTTGACTTTGTTACCCGCAGCCTCTTGGCATCCCGCTCGAAGTGGGTTCCGGCTCCCAGTGCCCGGAACAACTCCAGCGCCTTCATAGAGTGGCAGTCCCCCGTCCCTCCCTCCCTCCCCCACACACGTGAACAGAACCCCTGCTATGGGGTCGCCCACAGGCCCTGCCCCCTATAGGCCCCATCCCTGACATTGCTGGGTTGGCACTGCCAGTGTTATGTACCTGCCTATCCAGGGGCTACACTGGCCTCCAGTCCCTTGGCATGGTCATCACGTCTGGTCTCCCGTTTTTGCACACCAGCAGTGATTCCCGCCGGCATTACGTCACGTGAACATATGAAGTTCCTGGGAAATACAGCATTAAGCCAGTTTTGAATATTTAAATACATTTAAATGAATAGTGATCAGATGCTGATGTCGCTGGGAGGGGGGATCTCATTCTCATTTGAATTTGAAAGGGTGCGAAATGCCTATTCAAAAGATGAGGTGCTGCTCCTCAAGCTTACATTGGAGAGTCATAGAGAATCGTAGAATCCTACAGTGCAGAAGGAGGCCATTCGGCCCATCGGGTCTGCACCGACCACAATCCCACCCAGGCCCTATTCCTGTCACGCCATGCATTTACCCTAGCTAGTCCCCCTGACACTAAGGGACAATTTAGCATGATCAATCCACCTAACCCGCACATCTTTGGACTGTGGGAGGAAACCGGAGCACCCGGAGGAAACCCACGCAGGCACGGGGAGAATGTGCAAACTCCACACAGACAGTGACCCAAGCCAGGATTGAACCCGGCACCCTGGCGCTGAGAGGCAGCAGTGCTTGCCACTGTGCCAGCCGGTGGAGTCGAAATGTTAACTCTATTTTCTCTGTCCACAAAGGCTACCAGACTTGATGAGTTTTTCCAACGCTTTCTGTTTTTATTTCAGAATTTCCAGCATCCACAGTATTTTGCTTTTATTATATGGGAGTCCTGCAGGAAGCCAAGAACTGAGAGGTCAGAATGGGAGCAAGGTGGAGAATTAAGATGACAGACACCAGTGTCATGTTTTCTGAACAGAGGTGTTTCACAAAGCAATTGGCTAATCTGCATGTGGTCTCCCCGTTGTTGAGGAGACCACATTGTGAGCAGTGCACACAGTATACTGAATTGAAAGAAGCCAAAGTAAATCACCTGGAAAGAGTGTTTGGGGCCTTGGATGGTGAGAAGGGAGCAGATAAAGGAAAGGTGTTGTATCTCCTGTGCTTTGATGGAAAGGTGTCATGGGAAAGGGCATGATTTGAGAAGTGGACCAGAGTGCCATAGAGGGAGCACATTGTTGGATTCGATTTGTGCTGCTTTTTGTGTACAGGACATACCTGGGGAATTTTCCACATTACTGGGTAGTTGCCAGTGTTGCAGCTGTGCTGGAACAGCTTGGCTAGGGGAGCGGCAAGTTCTAGAGCACAAGTCTTCGATACTATTGCCAGTGTTTTGTTGGAGCCTACAACCTTTGCAGTATCCACTGCCTTCAGTTGTTTCTTTATATCGTGTGGAGTGAGACGAATTGGCTAAAGTTTGGCATACGTGATGGTGGGATCATCCACTCGGCACTTGAAGATCATTGCAAATGCCTTTTGCATTGGCATGTTGGCCTCCTCCTTCATTGTGGATGGGCATGTTTGTGGAATCTTCTCCTCTGGTTAGTTGTTTAGTTATTCACCACCATTCATGACGAGATGAGATAGGACCGAAGAGATTTGATCTGATCCATTAATTGTGGGATCACTTCGTTCCATCTCCAGCATGCTGCTTCCAGTTTTTAGCCTGTGTGCAGTACTCTGTTGTCGTTGGCACCTGTCGCTCAATTTGAGGATGATGTCTGCTCAGGGTGCAAGTTTGTACACGTGATACAACAGGCTAATTCTTGACCTGCAGATCTTTGAGCATATGGGGCCAGATATCCCACGGGGTAGTGGGATACGGTCCCACAAAGTAGAGGGACACGAGTGCAGAATTTGCTTTCTTTCCTTCTCTGCTGCTGTTCTCCCTCATCATTAAGGTGTTGTGACTCAAAGTGTGATGCAGTTTGATCGGATTTGGAAAGGGAAGAGTGCAGTTGCTTTCATGAGCAAGTTTTAAAAAATATTGCACCTAATCCGCAAGTGTCATAAAGTATATCAGTTTTACTTTGGGTCAGTTGTGATGTATTGCTTCTGTTAATTTGCTGCATAATAGTCATTGGTAAGCTATTGTGTTTGGGCTGCAATGGGCGGCACGGTGGCACAGTGGTTAGCACTGTTGCCTCACAGTGCCAGGGACCTGGGTTCAATTCCCGGCCTCGGGTCACTGTCTGTGCGGAGTCTGCACATTCTCCCCTTGTCTGCGTGGGTTTCCTCCTGGTGCCCCGGTTTCCTCCCACACCCCAAAGATGTGCAAGTTATGTGGGTTGGCCATGCTAAATTGACCCTTAGTGTCAGGGGGGGGCAGCTAGGGTAAATGTATGGGTTATGGGGGTAGGGCCTGGGTGGGATTGTGGTTGATGCAGACTCGATGGGCTGAATGGCCTCCTCCTGCACTGTAGGGATTCTATGAACATTAGTAAACTTGGGATTTGGTCCATTATAAGCAATGCTACAGGTGATCTAGTAACATTACATTGCAGGGAGCTGATCAAATAGCTGCGCGCTACAAATAACCTGAAAATTAGTGAAAAAGTTCCCTTTTGTTTGGCGATCTGACGACTCAACATTGAGCTTAGGGTGCACAGCACAGAAACAAGCCCTTCTCAACTGGCCTATGCCAGCATTTATGCTCCATGTGAATCTACTGCTACCCATCTTCATCTATCCCTATTAGCAAACTCTTTCATTCCTTTCTCCCTCCAGCTTCCTCTTCAAGCGATTATGCTGTTCACCACAGTGGCAGCAAGTTCCAAAAACATTTCTCCTGAAATCCTTATTGGATTGATTGGTGATTACTATATATTGTCGTACGAGGACCTTGCCTGCACAGGGTTAATATGGGACTGAGTACTATTCTGCCCACTCAGTGATGTAAGAAGGTACATGACCCACGCCTTGAGTCAGTGTGGTGTTGAGCAGAGACGTGTGAAGATCTAAACATGGGCTGGAATTCTCTGGCTGTTCAGGCCAGCGAGGGCAGAGAATGAAATCTTCGTTCACTGCAGTGGGACCAGAGAATCCCGCCCATGTCGATAGCTCCTTACCTGTACCCTTTATAATTTGCTGTTAACATACAGAAGACTACAAACACTTCCTTTACAGACATGTTCTGTAATCAATGTCATCACAACATGATCTCTGGTTTTGGTTCACTGAAAGTGAAAATGTTTACACCTAACAAGTGCTTCCATAATTTTAAAGAATTCTATTGGGTCACTCTTCAGCCTCCACTTTCCCAAATAAAACAGCACCAGCCTGTTTAGCCTTTCCTGATGGACATAACCTACCAGTTCTGGTATCATCCTTGCACATTGTTTTTGCATTTCTGCTCTGCCTCTGTACCTTTTGTAATATTGGAGGCCAGTCAGAATCCCTACAGTGCAGTAAAAGGCCATTCGGCCCATTAAGCCTGCACCGACTCCAAAAGAACATCCCACTGAGGCTTCCCCTCTGCCCTATCCCCACGCATTTGCCATGGCCAATCCACCTAACCTACACATCTTTGGACACTAAGGGGCAATTTAGCATGGCCAATCCACCTAACCTGCACATCTTTGGGCACTAAGGGGCAATTTAGCATGGCCAATCTACCCTAACCTACACATCTTTGGACACTAAGGGACAATTTAGCATGGCCAATCCACCCTAACCTACACATCTTTGGACACTAAGGGACAATTTAGCATGGCCAATCCATCTAACCTGCACATCTTTGGACACTAAGGGGCAATTTAACATTCCTGAGTAACATTCACTTCAACTGTCTCCAGTTTTGGACCTGGCCTAAATATAAGTGAGCTGTTGATATTCTGAGCTAAATGATCCCACAGTGAAGGCATCAGATCCAAGTTTGTAGTCGTGCTGCAGCCAATCATGAATCCTGGTGGACAATTAGACAACTGATGGAAGAACATAAGAAATAGATGCAGGAGTACATCATTTGGCCTGTTGAATCCTGCACTGCACTAGATTTGTGTGCCCAAGTTTCTGGGTGGCGCTTGAATCTTTGAACTTTTTGTGTCAAGAGGCTGCAAACTGAACCACAGCTGCTACTCACTCTGCTTCCCCCCCACACCCTCAGAACGCACAGTTTCAGAAGGGCTAAGCAGCTCGAAATAGACTTCCCAATGGTCATTATTCCATATGTTGTGCATAATCATGGAAGAGGAGCAAGAGAGGCAAGAGGTGACATGGCAGACAGCAATCATGATTGCCTCTGGGAGTAAAGCATAGCCACAGTTTTATGTTCATTTTTACGTTCTGGCATAGACAAATGATTGCTGCAGGATATTTCAGTGCAGGACTCGGGTGGAAAGATCAGCATAATTATTGCCTGAATAGCTCTTTGAATTTCCTGGCCAACAATGTGTGTGTGTACTGTATATCACAAGCTGCTGGTACTAACTGATTTTCAGTGTTTTGATTTAGGATTTATCGACCAAAAGGTAATAGTCATTTCAAAACAACCTTTTTCAAATGTCCGGGCCCCCAAACTTCAAACTGGGTAAGGCAGTTGATCATAGATATAAATGCAAATAGAACACAGATGCCTGAACTCGCTGCTGGATTGTCGAGGCTTGCACGCTGCATATGGCCCACTGACTGTAATTTTGACACTCCGGATTAAGTAATTCCCACCAGAAAG
This sequence comes from Mustelus asterias, assembly GCF_964213995.1. NCBI lineage: Eukaryota > Metazoa > Chordata > Chondrichthyes > Carcharhiniformes > Triakidae > Mustelus > Mustelus asterias. The sequence continues at coordinate 1,838,058 of NC_135834.1, read as the reverse complement.
CTGAGTGTAGTTGGTTTATCGAGAGCAATATTCAATTAGCAGTGCAATTTCTGTCCTTGTAGGTGGACTGTCTGTACATGGACCCATGTTCTGCTTTTATTTCATCAGTGCCATCTCAGCCCGTATATTGCTCGCTGATACAATGCAACCAAACCTCTTTCTGGAGGTAGTAATTCAGTTGTGTAATCTTTTTGCAAATTGAACATATTTTATGTTTTTAATAATGGTAGTCTTTTTGAGTGAGATTGCACAAACATTCACGGGTTAGGCCACTGCCAAGGTTTGAAAAATCAAGAACTTGTGAGTTAAATAGCATCGAACTTTGGTACTAAATGCATTAGATTGTAGAAGGGCGACCAGGGACGGGAAGGAGTTACACAATTCTACATTTCTGAGCATGCGCTTTGATGTGGTGGCAGTGTGACTTTTGATTTCAATGTCATAAACATACAGCAACGTGGACATGTGTACACTGAGAGATTGGCAGGAAGAATCAGAAAAATAGCTCGGATTGAGAAAGATTGGATACTTCCATCCTTTCTTTTGGAAACCGAAGATAATGGTTTTTGGTGAACTGTGTGTCGAGCATCGCCTGATGTTGCTCAGGTACCCCACTCTGACATGGCGATCTCTGTACATTGGCTGCAGAGGAAGACAATGGATTGAGATGGTGTTAGATTAGCCAGCCTCTGATTTTCCTGGACCCTCTTTCTTGACGAGCTGTACTTTCTGTTTCTCCTCACCTCTTCAGTGCCCCTGCAAACAGCAGCATCCAGAGGTCATAGTCATCAGTCTCCCAGTTATGAATATCAATGTTCGCCATCTTCATATCTCACTTGCAGGTGTCCTTGGAGTGGAAATGTGGGCATGCAGCATGTCATTACCGAGAGGTCAGTTCACATACAGAAGATCTTTGGGTATACAGCCATCGTCCATCCAATGAACATGGCCAAGTCAGTGCAGACATCATTGGCTTTGCAATGAGTGCATGCTGATGGAATTAATATACTCCAGGGCCTCCGAGCCGATCACCTTGTCCTGCCAGAAAATGCTGAGGATATGTCTGAGACAGTGAATGTGGCTCAGCCTTTTGTCCTGCCTAGCTCATGTTGTCCAGAGGTGAGGTGACAGTAACTGTCCTTGACATCAAGGCAACATTTGACTGAGTGTGGTATCCAGGAGCCCTGGCAAAATGGGAGGAGTCACACAAGAGAAGATTGGTTAGTTGTTGGAAGTCAATCACCTCAGCTCCAGGAGTACCTCAGGGTTGTGTCCCAGGGCCAACCATCTTCAGCTACTTCATCAACGACCTGCCCTTTCATCAAGATCAGAAGTGGGGATGTTCGCTGATGACTGCACAATGTTCAGCACCATTCGTGACTCCTCAGATGCTGAAGCAGTCCATGTCCAAATGCAGCAAGACCTAGACAATATCCAGGCTTGAGCAGATAAGTGGCAAGTGGCATTCGTGACACAAGTGCCAGGCAAAGATCATCCCCAACAAGAGAGAATCTAACCATCATCATCCCTTGACATTCAGTGGCATTATTATTGCTGAATCCCCTGTGATCAACACTCTGGGGATTACCATTGACTAGAAACTGAACTGGACTAGCCATATAATTACTGTGACTACAAGAGCAGGTCAGAGGCTGGGAAACCTGCGGTGATTAACTCACCACCTGACTCCCCAAAGCCTGTCCACCATCTACAAGACACAAGTCAGGAGTGTGATGGAATACTCTCCACTTGCTTGGATGGGTGCAGCTCCAACAACACTCGAGAAGCTCAATACCATCTAGGACAAAGCAACCCACTTGATTGGCACCACATCCACAAACATTCACTCCCTCCACCATTGACGAACAGTAGTAGCACGTTTTTACATCTACAAGATGCACTGCAGCACTTCACCAAGATTCCTTTGACAGCAGCTTCCAAACCCATGACCACTGCCATCTAGAAGGACAAGGGCAACAGATAAATGGGAATATAGGGAGTGTATGGAAGGTGCTAGATTCTGTTGACATATCACAGCAATATTCAAGTCTTGAGCTTTAAATTAAAAGACAATACTGGATTACCATTGATCCATTCCTGCAATGGTAGAACATAAAGTGAATGGAAGGGTAAGCTTCATCATTTCTCCATTACACATGGGATACAAGTACTCAATAGAACCGTTGCAGAATGAGATATGCTTTGCATCAGCCAGAGTTGTTTCATTTGAAGTGATGATTTGGCCAGCTATATAAATTAAGTTCTGATCATGGCCTAATAAGTGGACACCTATATTGAAGAGCAAACACATTGCTTCGCCAGATATTTCTGTAATCTTCGTTCCTTGTGGTTTGAAGCGGACCATTTTTATCCACAGCTGTTGCTGCATCTGCTTTAGTACTGGCACAATAAATATTTCAAAGTAATTTTGTGTGTCGATAATCTCCATTGAAATATACCAGCAGCTTCTGTACTGTAACGGACTTGGTGGCTCAACTTTGACCTGGACACATGTTGGCCAGATTCAAAATTATTTGCTGAGTGTCTTCTCTGCTTTCCCACCATGTCTCTCCTAGCACCCGTCTTGTTATCCGGACATTTTTAAAAGAAATTAAAAAGGCATCATGCCATGCTTAGAATAGTCACTAGGGTGAGGTTGTGGAGAGCTGCCAAGTCCCTCTAGAACTACCCCACAATTATGTCTTCAGAAGAGTGAACATTTGCATTCAGTTTTTTAAGACCTAGAAATAAACCCTGATGTCAGTAAAAGAACCGTTAAAATCTCAAATACTTCACTAAGGCTTTTGGGAACGGAAGCCTTGCCTGTCTGGCCTATGTGATTGCAGTCGCACACCAACATTGTTGATTCTTAACTGCCCTTTGAAATCAATCACACTTCTACCTGGGAGGAGACTCAGGGTAATTAGGGATGACCAATAAACAGCAGCCTTGGCAATGAATGTTCCCTGAGAATGAATGTTCAATTGCAAAAAGAGTTTATCTTCAGGACTGAATGTGTCAAGATGCCGTTATTATAGGTAATCGAGGCTTTATTTTTATTTATGATGTTAGTTTTGAATTCTCTGAAGACTGGGGCACGGTTCTAAAACTTAAGTTCTATTCGCTGCCTTATTTATTTTGCTTGCTGCCTCTGCCGCTCCCCGCAGCTAAAGGAGAGGGAGTCTGGTTCTATACTTTGTTCCAAGTGAAGACCTGATGGTTTGGAAAACACAACATTTGGATTGTTTTTAGATAAATGAATACCCCTGATAGTCGGAATGCAAGTTGTGCCTTTCAGAATATGAAGGAAATTTGCACAAGTTGGCCGCAAGTCACAGTGGGAAGAAGTCTACCTCCTCCCCTCTTTCCACCTCCATCTCCCCTTTCCCCTGCCAAATCGCAGCATATAGTGGATAAAAGCCAACAATTCACTCCTAGCTGTATAAGACTAGTGCATGTACTTGTATGTCTACTGTAAAGAATCGCTGATATTTGAGAGGGAGAGAAGCAGTTCTGGTGATTGAAGCAGTCTAGCATTTCTAGTACAGCTGCTGTGTAAATAGTTTGCTGCTTCCATATGATACAGCAGTATCAGCTTCTATGCATTGTGCAATGTAACTGCCAATTATAAATAGCATCCACTGCAGACTAAATTATGCAAGCTCACCTTTATGCTTCTGCAAAAAGAGCAAGGACTGATGCAAGTGGTTGGATTATGCAACAACAGTCTCTGATAGCTCAGACTCTTTCAAAGAAATTCAATTTTTAATGTTCGGCGAGAATTATTATATACACCAATTTAAAATTGTGCGATTGATGTGAGATGGTGCAAAGAAATAGGGTTTGGTGAAATTTGGGTAGACCGTGATAGTGGATGTGAATTCAAGTTGTGGCAACGTTCTTATTACACCGTGGTGTAGCTAAAAGCAATGTTTTCTTTATTTGACAGGTTTGAGGTCACTGGTGTTAATATTTTAATCCAAAATCACAAGCACTTGAAGGTGAGCAAATCGTAATAAAGCAAATCGTAACACAGCAAATCAATCGCCTACTAAATAAAGGTAAGAATAATGAGAAGTCAAATTTCCCTCTGTTATTTAATAGTCTGGCTGATGGCAGAGGCTTTGTGCAAATACGGGGTGAAATTGGACTTGTTTACCATTTTTTTTTTGGATGCTATGAGGCCCTTAAAATTAGAAAATGGTGTCCGCGGCATGTGTGCACCCTTCTGGCGTGAAGTGTGCCAGATGCCAAGGTCATTAAAGGTGTGCATGTGCTACCCCCAACGTTCAGAAGTATGCAGAACAGGTAGAACATGGTGTTAGCCAGTGTGCTGCTAATTTGATGCCAGCACCGCCATTTTGGAACTCCATGCTACATCCTCTCTCCTTAGAATCATAGAAACCCTACAGTACAGAAAGAGGCCATTCGGCCCATCGAGTCTGCACCGACCACAATCCCACCCAGGCCCTACCCCCATATCCCTCTAACCTACGCATCTCCGGACACTAAGGGCAATTTTTAGCATGGCCAATCAACCTAACCCGCACATCTTTGGACTGTGGGAGGAAACCGGAGCACCCGGAGGAAACCCACGCAGACACGAGGAGAATGTGCAAACTCCACACAGACAGTGACCCAAGCCGGGAATCGAACCCAGGTCCCTGGAGCTGCGAAGCAGCAGTGCTAACCACTGTGCTACCGTGCTGCCTCTTAATTTCCCACAGCTGAACACACATTCAGTGACATGAGGGGCACCCCACCAGTGCTAGTCAAAGGGATCATCAACTACTTGCAGATTAGTTGCTGGCTTATTAATTCTGGTTGTTACTGCAATTCTCTGCATTTTAGATGCTTTTCCGTACTTGCTAAAAGTTTCAGTAGTCTACAAGGAGCAGTTTGGATAGTGCTGATATACTGTTTTGGTGACTTAAATGCATAAGCGCAAACTATGGGTGGCCTAGCAGGGCTTCCTCTTGGCATTGAGCTTGACCAAGGCAATGAGCAATGTTCACACGGAGCAGGACAAGCTGCTGAAAGCGGAAGGAGGAGGAAGGGAGAAGGGCCTCAGCAGAAGCCCATGTTGGCAAAGGGTCTTTAAGAAGCAGATATGTTGGAGAACAGATTGCAGAAGTGCTGTGACACCTTGCAAGCCCTTTTGCACACTGGCAACCAGAGCTATGACGGCAGCACTCTGAGCTTCCATGGCAGCAAGCTGAGATTGGAAGGCAGCAGTCTGAGCTGTATTTGTGCTGCAATGGATTTGACATTGGCTATCAGGTGCTGCATCATGGCTGGTTCCACAAGTATACTGCTGGAGATTGCCACCCATTTCAGGTTATAAAGGATGGAGCTGGAGACTGTCCACAAAGTCATGAGCCAAGTTGGGGCTTGACTCCTCTATGTTCTTTGGTGTTGAAGTGTACCAAGCATTTTAGTTTGTACTGTCATGAAATGGAGGCTGATCTCTTTCCCCCCTCCCCCACCCCCCACCTGAGAACTGACACCGAAACACCCAAAGAGGAGTGCCTCGCCCTATAATCTGTAAAACGTGTGTGGGGGAAGTGGTGTGACCTGCTCTTCAGCAGCTTCTCGTGGTTAAATAAAAATAAATCCCTGACACTGTCTCTAAAGCCAACACGTAACAATGTATTTATCTAACTGACAGTGAGCAAATTAACTAAACTATTAACAAACTGAATAAATCCCTTCTAACTATTAACTACTCCTGAATAAAACAAGATTCTAATGGAATGCTGTTCCAATAAATACAATTCCCACTCATTAACAAAATATAATTTAGTCACTCTCTAAATTACAACCAGGTTTTGTCTCTTCCAGAATATTCTGGGCTTTCTCTGTAGATTCTTCTGTCTGGAACTTCTTTCTTCTTTGGAACCTTTGCTATCTAGATGGTGCTTTCTCTGAGACATAGATGAAGCTATGAGAGCCAGCGATTCTCTCTTGCTTTCACTCTCTCTCTCGCTGTTTGGCCTTTCGATCCAAATGTTTCAGTTTGGGCTCTCTGTGTACTTGCATTTTTTTAACTCTCTAAGCACAGAATAAGCACCACCTTTTTAATAGGACCATGCAAAGCTTTCTCCCTAGCATTTTACAATTTTACCAGCACCAATCTAGAATTACTCTACCCAACTTCGCGACAGTACATCCATTGGTTTTCTTCTGTGCCCTGGCCCATCAAATTCATCATCTGATTCCTGCAACCTTACTCTCTGATGAGCTGGAGCCTTTGCTATCATTCTTCCGACTGCAGTCAATTTGTGTCTCACCACATGTCGATCCCTCCTCTGTCCTCGCCACTAAAATGCACACAATCTCAGTATCTGAGTGGGTGAAAGCAGTGAACCTTCTTTATCGCTGTCATGTTGCCCTTTCTCCACTGTCTGGAGGGATTGCAGTTCTTGGGTAGCTGAAATGAAGAAGGGACAAGGATTGAGTTGCAGGGAGGGGAGATGAGAAAGTAGGTGCACGCTGACACCATTAGCAGCTTGAGTCAGAAAAGATGAGATGAGAGAGGATTAGAGATGTGCAGATACCTTTACTATCAATTCCTCCAGCCCTGCCGTTGACTATAACTTCAATGCCCTTTCCCATAATGACCAGCATTTCTTCTCCATGGGAGTTTGGGTATGCAGATGCACCTCGCCCACCTCCAGTGAGTTCCTGCTGCCTCCTATTATGTGCCACCTTCTGCAAGAGAAAGTTCAGTGTGTCAGTGAATGTGTTGCAATGTGTTTGGGTGTGATGGCTAAATAGCTGGCAGTATCTGTTAGAGTTAAGTGTGTGAGGGTGAAGCATATGAATTCTGATTTCTGAGTTTGAGTTCTGATTGTTGTTGGGAGCTGAGTGATGGAGGTGTCGTGAATTGAGCGGTGACTGAGGCTGGTTGGTAGGATGTGATACTTGAAGATGCATTCACTGACCTCGGCCATTCATGTAAGGTCATTGAACTTCTCTCAGCACTGCATTTAGGTCCTTGGGAATAAGCTCTCAATGTTGACTTACACCGCTATCAATTCCCACTGCCTTCTCAACATGTATCTTGAGGGCCTCCTGCTTCATTGTAGATACAGGATATTTCTTCTCCTTACCACCACTTGCACCAAGACCCTCGATGCAGTGCCTGTGAATCCAGAGGCCTTCTCTCACCCATCAGCTTTACTTCACTCTCCCAGGTCCAATTCACTTGTAGAATGACCTCCAGCACCTACTCCAGTTCCAATGCACCTCCCCTTTGAGGTGCAGGTTGGTTTTAAGTAGTAACAATATGGACTGCACACATCAGCTCAATGAACACAACAAACAGCGCAATTCACACTGTTTGAATTGAGAGGTGCATTCTAATGAGCAAGTAGCACAAGTTAACTTACTGATCGGGCATGGGGTAATTGTGCATTGTGACCCCACACCCATTTTCAGAGGTTTTCCAATTTGTTTCTCAAAGACTTGAACCCAGAAGAATTCAAGTGGTGCAAGTTTCTTGTTTGCTGCATTCCTTGCAGTAGGTTCTGAAATGCTCTTCCAGTATATCAACAAATAATGAAAATCTTCAATGTGTGTAGGATACAGAATGGGGAGAGATGACCAAGTCATGTCAACCCTTGGAACCTCACAAATGTTACAGTTGAGAATAAACCATCCCTTTATATCGTGTCCTGTAGTTCCGCTACATTTGCTTTGGAAACCAGCGCCTTTTGATAAGTCTTGAGCAAATCATATAGTCCTCAGCTCCGTTTGGAAGGTTACAATCTCTTTTTGACTGAGTGGTCAACTGTGTAGTGAATTGCTGTCGTCAGTTCAGACTGGAGAAGTTTATACCAATTGTTTAGCCCTTTTAATACTGATAATTGAAGGTAGCTTAGAGTTAGGAAGCAGAGAACGCCATGGTTATTTATACTGGTTGGATGATAAGCAGTTGTGCAGTGTTGCCTTTCACAGAGATTGAATTGGAGAGTCCCAGTGTGAGGTAAGCATCCCTTGCACCTTCTATGAATAGCATGTCTAGATTTGGTGTCCCTGTAGCAGTTCAGGTCAGACTGTTGGTAAATAAGTGACTGACTAGGTATCCATGTATCAGTTCCAGTATGAACAAACTTCAGTCAATCAACGTACTAATACAGGTCTAACCACCTATCTTTGATAGGCCAAGTGTGAGCAGTGGGATTGAACACCCTCTGTGTTTTGCTATTTTAGAGCAAATGAAAGCATCAACCTTCATCCTGGCAGGTGTGAGTAAGACGCTGGTTAACGGCACCTCATTTGGACAGCAGTGATACTGCTTGTGTATTATTCGTATAATAAATTAACTGCTGACGGGAGTAAAGGTTGTGATAGATGTAGGCTCCATTTTGAACAACGTTCCTTCATATCTGTAATTTTAGATGGAGGAGGGCACTGGGATTTTTGAAATGCAAGCTCTTGCAGCTGTCTGCTTTGTTCTTTTTACTCAGATGTAGTGTGAATATTTTCTTTGTTCGCTGCCACAAAGTATTGTTGTGATGATTTCAATTTGTCAATCAGCCCCAGATTTCTCTCATTTTCAATTACATCATTTACTTTCCATTGAAGTAATCAACACTTCCTGAATTTCTGGCCTCAAAGGTATATGGGAACCTGGGCTTCATAAATCGGGGCAAAGGAACTTATGAATTGTAATAAAACATTGGTTTAGCCTCAGCCGGAGCATTGTGTCCAGTTCTGGGCACCATACTGTAGGAAGGATGTGAAGGCATTGGAGAGGGGCTTAGAAAAGTTTCATGAGAATGGTTCCAAGGATGAGCGACTTCAGTTACAGGGATAGTTTGGAGAAGCGAGGTTCATTCTCTTGAGGGAAGAGACTATTGAGAGGAGATTTGGTCGTGTTCGATATCATGAGGGATCTGGACCGAGTAGATAGAGAGAAACTGTTCCTATTGGCAGAAAATTTCACGGCAATGGGGTAAGGGCAGTCGAACTAGCTGAGTTGCTCTTGTTCAGAGTTGACACAAACATGAAGGACTAAATGGCCTCCTGTGCTACTATGATTCAATATGTGGTTGGCAGGACCCTCGATCATGTTTGACACATTTCCCGCACTTCTTTTCACCTCCCTCCCAAAACTGTGATAGGATTCCCCCATTCTCGCTTTCCATCTCATCAGCCTCCATATTCAAAGGATCTTCTGCCATTCTGCCACCAAACACACCACCACCTCCTCTGTCAGCATTCTGAAGGAACCCTTCCCTCTGCTACACCCTGGTCTACACCTCTATCACACACACACACACCCACACACACACCCCCACCCCCCTGGTCCAACACCTTGTTCCCTTCCCATGACAATGCAACACCTGTCTTTTCACCCCCTCTCTCCTTACTGTCCAAGGCCTCAAATGTTCTTTTTGGTTGAAGCACTGATTTGTACCTCTTTCAATTTAATGTGCTGCATGCGGTTCTTAGCATATGGTCTCCTTCACACTGAGACGACCAAATGCAGACTGGGTGAGCGCTTTTGGGAATGCCCCCATTCAGCCCAGATGTGTGACCCCAACCTCTCCTTGCTCCTGTGTGAACATTTCTCTGCTCTGCTTGCTGTAATGTTCCAATGATGCTCAACACAAGTTTCAGGAACAGCATCTCATCTTCTGATCACAAAGGTCACTTTACAGTCTTCGGGACGACATTGAGTTCAACAGCTTCAGACCATGAACCCTGTCACCATAAGTGGATTCCTTTATTTTTGCCTTGTGCCAGTCTGAATCTCGTTTCTCATGTCTACTTTCAGACAGAACTGTTCATTATTTTGCCATCAACATTCTCTGACTTGGGACAAATGCTTTGTTTCTTTACCACAACCCATACCACTTCCTTTGCCTTTTGTTTCCTGTCATTTTTGTCATTTAGTTATTTCTACCTTTTCACCCTATCCCATGCCCTTTTGTTCCTCCCCACCCCCTTTCAACAGCATTAAAACCATCATATTTATACCTTCCTTCAGTCCTGAAGAAAAGTAATATTCAGCTGAAAGCATTAATTCTGTTTCTTTCTCCCTGCCTCCCTCTGCGGCGGCGGTGCCCCCCCCCCCCCCCCAAATATGCCCCCCCCCCCCTCCCCAAGATGCTGCCAGACCAGCTGAGTATTTCTGTGATTCAATGTGGAGCATGGTGAATTTTAGTTGCCATCTGCCTGTCCAATTCCCAGGTATATTTAAACCTTCCTCATACTCATTCTGTTCAGCTGTGGAGTCGACCACCTCCATTGGCTTTGTATCCGGTGCAAAGTTAGCCAATCAATGATGTATTTATTGTGCAATGTTTTCACTGATTTTCCACTTATTTTCAGTATCAGCATCTCCAGCGGAATCAGAGGCCACACTGTCCTCCCGAGTCTCTCCACTGTCTTTTCCCTATCCAGCTCCTTTGTGAAATCCCCAAAGAAAACCAGTAAGTTAGATTGACAAGATCTGCCTATCATGAATCCATATTGTCTCCCTTTAATGATTGTATTTCTATCCACACACACTGTGAGCCTGGACAGAATTTTCCCTCTGTGGGGGCAAAGTGGCATTTAGCCCACCGGTGGAGATGATGGGTTTTTGCACTGTATTGTTTGCCACTTAGACAAAAAGATTTTCGGCTATGAGATTCACGCTGGCTCGATGGTGGGCGGCCTCTGATGGTCTGCCCCGCCATCACCTCCGCGTATTCATGATGAGGCAGCTCCATTGAAAAGCCACCCCAAAGCTCGCCAGCCACTTCTCCTTGGTTGATGTCGATGGATGGCTGCAAGGAAGCTGCCTCCAGGTTCTCTGTGATGCTTCTCCTGCCAAACTGCTGGATGCAGTGGAAGCTCGGTGTGACATCCTGTACTCGCGCACAGCTAGCAGGGATACCGACCCAGCACGGGAGGTGGCAGTGCTGGTCAGTGCCAATGCTCTGCAGAGGCATCCGATGCCACAAAGAGTGAATAATCGCCTCAGTTTTGCCAGGGTAAGTCACTCTTTATCACTCTCAGCTCACACCCATTACATGTCCACAGGGATCGCACTCACTGCCAGCTCAAGGGACATCACCACTCGCTCTCCCACACATCTTCATCTCCCCTGAGAGCTGTCTTCTCATTTGTTCACTGCTCCCACTCACCACCCACACATGCCAGGCATCCTCAGCATCTACTCTGGCGCACCTCCTGCTTGCACTTCCATCTGCTTCCATGCAGGACAAGTTAGCAATAAAAGGGGGAGATTCTAGATAAGTGGAGTGATGCCTGAGATTCAAGTCCTCACCGACTTCACTCTCCAGCTGGCCGGGGAGTAGTCGACCGCTCCTGCGCCAAGGATGAGGTGGGTGGTGATAAACCAAGTGAGGATCCAGCATATCACCATCCTGCACGCAAAGCTGACATAGTCATGTCTCCTGTATTGGGGGTCTCTATAATGAACTCTCCCTTCATTACAAACACATCATAGGAGTAGCCCAGGCCATCCACCAGCCAGGTCCAAGAAACCTCCAACACCAGCCCACATTATTACTTGGATGTGGAGATTGAAGAACCGTCACAGCTTTCAGCCGCACCCTCCACCAATGCAGGGACACGCATTTCAGTGGGACCCAGCTTTCGAGAGGCCTCAGGGTCACAAACTGGGAAGCACCTCGCTCTTTCTGATCCACAGCAGGCAGAGGCAGGGACAACCCACGGTAGTGGCACTCAGAGGATTGCTGGAGGCCAGGAATCTGCTGAGCTCCAGCGAGGTGACGAGCCTCTGGACTCGGATATGCCTCAGTTACTGATGCGTGACACCCTCAGTGGACTGTACCGCAGGACTCCAGCAGCCCAAGCCACGCACTGGAACCACATTTCCAGCATCCCAATGGTCTGATCCACCAAAGTGTGAGTTACAGCATGAGCCTCCGCTGCATTCTGGTCTGTACACAGGCATCATCAGCCTCTCCTCAGTGAGTATCTCCTGTCCCCAAGGAGCCAACCCTGTCGCTGCTGTGAGCCCTGAAACATGGCGGGGATCTGAGAGCAGCTCGGGATGTACACTGCTAGGGAACCCAGCTCACACCTGGAGGGTGAGCTTCATGTTGTCTCAGAGCAGCTGAACATTCCAGGAGCGGAAGCAGCTCATGAACTCCATTCCTTGATACCCAGGGATCGGAGAGCCACGTGAGTGCAGTCGATGGCACCCTATAGAAAGCCAGGTATCTACGCGAGTCTTGCATCCTGGCTTGCCCGATCTTGGTCGAAAAGGGTAGTTGTGTGCTGTGCCCTAGCGAAGAATGCGTTTGTCATTTCCTGGATGCACTTGTGTGCAGAGGGTTGCGAGATCACCTGTGGAGCCCTGGAAGGAACCAGTCACATCGAAGTTGAGGGTAGCTGTGACTTCCAAAGCCATAGGCAGTGGGTGCCCTACAAGTCCCCATGGCTCCAACTCCAGTAGAAAGGTGCATAGGTGAGCCAGCAGATCCCTTGGCAGGCAAAGTCTTCAGTGACGGTGGCCCTCGCTCATCTGCAAGAAGGTCAGGTGCCATCTGTAGACGCTGGGTCGAATGACTGCTCTCTGGATACCTCGTCTGCCTCAGAGCAGGCCCTGCCACCCCTTCCTCCTCCGGGTTCTCCTCTTGCCCCTGGAGAGCCACGTTTCTCCATTGACGTCTTCTCTCCCCTCTGAGCCAGAAGAATGATAGCCAGTTCCACAGGTTCCATATCTCCTTCGTGCTAATCACCGCAAAATAAAAGAAAGAGACTTCACAGTTAGCATGTCTCTCCATAGGGTGCACCGTTTGCCCAATCACCTTTTGGAGTTACGTTTCGCCGGCCACTGACTCGTGCTGGTCACCACATTGACCACTCCTTTATTCACTCCCTGAATGGACAAGACTCCACACCACTCTTGCCCCGTGCAACTTACTGAGCGTCCACAGCTTTGGCCACTCGACTGCTTCCTGAGTGCTCATCTCAGGCACAGGCATTGTCCCAAGCTTCATGCCAAGATCTTGCACTCCCCCCGGTCAATGGGGGGAATCTGTCAAAACGCACACCTTGTGGGTTGGAGTGCTCTCTTCAGCCAGTGTGCCTTTGCTCACTGTCGAAGGGGAAGTATGTGCTTGCCCAGTTGGACAATGGTGCAGGGAAGCCAGAGCAGCCGTTGAATCTGGGGGTCAGAATGCCAAGTGTTAAGTGCTGAGTGGCAATCGGTGGTGCACACACACGTCAGTGATGATTGAGAGGGCGTAATTTGGTGAGCAGTCAGACTCCAGGCGTATTAATTGAGTCGTAGCTGTACAATTTCAGCTACAATGGAATGTTTGATACTGACATGTCTCACCATTAGACCCGTCCTTATCAGTAATGAGCCTGCAGGAACCAACGAAATACAATTTGGACTTGGGATCCCTCCAGTGCAGAAGGAGACCATTCAGTCCATCGAGTCTGCACCAACCACAATCCCACCCAAGCCCTATCCCTGTAACCCCACATATTTACCCCGCTAATCCCTCTAACCTAACCCGGGACACTAACAGGCAATTTAGCATGGCCAATACACCGAACCTGAACATCTTTCGGACTGTGGGAGGAAACCCACGCAGACACGGGGAGAACCTGCAGACTCCGCACAGACAGTGACCCAAGCCGGGAATCGAACCCAGGTTCCTGGAGCTGTGAGGCAGCAGTGCTAACCACTGTGCCACCCATATGAAGTTATTGTGAAAATCCCCTAGTCGCCACACTCTGGCGCCTGTCCATGTACACTGAAGGAGAATTTAGCATGGCCAATACACCTAACCTGAACATCTTTTGGAGTGTGGGAGGAAACTGGAGCACCCGGAGGAAACCCACGCAGACACGGGGAGAACGTGCAGACTCCCAACAGTGATCCAAGCCGGGAATTGAACCTGGGTCTCTGGCGCTGTGAAGCAGTAGTGCTAACTACTGTGCCACCCACACTTCTCAAAATCCCAGCCCTTACCTTTAATAAAGGTTTCTATTAGGTTATCCACAGGTCTGTCATTTCCTGAGTCATTTTTGATACCTTTTCAAAAAATGGGAGTGTCATTTGCCTTTTTCCAGTATTCTGGAAATATGGAAGGTTTATGCCACATTCCTTTCTTCTCCCATTATTCCCTCAAGGTTCCTCAAATCTGACTGGACCCTCCAATGTATTAAGCTGAAGTTTGCATAGCTGTTCAGCAAAGAAACTGGTTGTAATGTGAATAGTGCCGCAACTTACCCTGCGACACCAAGTTAATTTTTTCAGGAAATCAGTATCTTTCCCTTCTGTGAAACTGAAGCCAAGGAATTTTCTCTGAGTTAGAAGGATTCAAATCCCATGCCAGAAACTGGTGCACAGAATCTCGGCTGATGCTCCAGTGCAGTACAGGTGAAGTGCTTCACTGCCTACTCTCAGGTGGACCTCAAATAGTCAATGACACAGTTGAAAATTAGCAGGAGATTTGGTCTGACCAATCATTATCCTGCAACCAACATGACTAAACAGATGATCCAGTTCCTTTTTTTTTGCTGTTTGTGGGATTGCTGCTGCATTTCCTACCACAGTGACTAAGTAAAGACTTTTCACAAGACACCAGATGTCTCGAAGCATTATGTAATAGAGGCACCTTTTGAAGTATAGTCACGACTGGAATAACTTCAAAGATGTGCGTCATTGTCTGTCGGGGAATTATACGCTCCCGTCACAGTGGGAGCGGGACTGTAAAATGTAGCAAGCCATTCAAAAGTCAATTGGTTTCAGCAAGACCAGAAAATCCCACCTATGTAAAATTCCACCCATAAAGTGTCCCGAGGGCATAAATAAATGCAAGCACTTTCTTTCTCGGCATTTGTTTTTAGCCTGTCATGCTCTCCACTCCTTATTTTCCTCTTGTATAACTGAAAGGACCTATTATCATCCTGCACTTTCTCTTGCCATATTCGGTTCCAAATTTGTCTTTGTCGTTTTGATGTGTTTGCACGTCAGGCATTTGTTTTTAGTGTTGAATCAGACATTTTTCTGTGCCTTTTTCTCTCATGACTCTGTTTTTCCCTTTTGAGCTGCCAGAGAGTTAAAGAGTCATAGAGGTTTACAGCATGGAAACAGGCCCTTCGGCCCAACTTGTCCATGCCGCCCTTTTTAAAAAAAACCCTAAGCTAATTCCAATTGCCCGCATTTGGCCCATGTCCCTCTATACCCATCGCACCCATGTAACTATCTAAATGCTTTTTAAAAGACAAAATTGTACCTGTCTCTACTACTACCTCTGGCAGCTTGTTCCAGACACTCACCACCCTCTGTGTGAAAGAATTGCCCCTCTGGACCCTTTTGTACCTCTCCCCTCTCACCTTAAACCTATGCCCTCTAATTTTGGACTCCCCTACCTTTGGGAAAAGATATTGACTATCTACCTTGTCTATGCCCCTCATTATTTTATAGACCTCCTATAAGGTCACCCCTCAGCCTCCTACGCTCCAGAGGAAAAAAGTTGCAGTCTATCCAGCCTCTCCTTATAACTCAATCCATCAAGTCCCGGTAACATCCTAGTAAATCTTTTCTGCACTCTTTCTAGTTTAATAATATCCTTTCTATAATAGGGTGACCAGAACTGTACACAGTATTCCAAGTGTGGCCTTACCAATGTCTTGTACAACTTCAAAAAGACGTCCCAACTCCTGTATTCAATGTTCTGACCGATGAAACCAAGCATGCCGAATGCCTTCTTCACCACTCTGTCCACCTGTGACTCCACTTTCAAGGAGCTATGAACATGTACTCCTAGATCTCTTTGTTCTGTAACTCTCCCCAACTCCCTACCATTAACTGAGTAAATCCTGCCCTGGTTCAATCTACCAAAATGCATCACCTCGCATTTGTCTAAATTAAACTTCACCTGCCATTCGTCAGCCCACTGGCCCAATTGATCAAGATCCCATTGCAATTGGAGATGACTTTCTTCACTGTCCACTATGCCACCAATCTTGGTGTCATCTGCAAACTTACTAACCATGCCTCCTATATTCGCATCCAAATCATTAATATAAATGACAAATAACAGTGGATCCAGCACTGATCCCTGAGGCACACCGCTGGTCACAGGCCTCCAGTCATGTTCAACCAGGCACTGGTGCCTTTACGCTTGGTATTTTTGTTTTGCTTTGCATGGGTACACATTAGTCCATTGCATTCAAAATCACCTCCTTGAAGGAACTCCATGGTTCCTCTACTCTCTGAGCCATATTCAAATCTGGAATGCACATTCTGATGAGATTCATGAAGTGTCGAAAGTAGATCCTCTTAAAATTTGAGAATTGTGTTTGGTTTTAGTAATCTCTCCAATTGTTGCAATGAACAGAAGTGATCGTATCATCATCATTAGCACTTAAAGCTGGGCCTATATTTGCATTGGAGTTTTGATCATCCTTCTTGATCAAACACAGGACATTTTCTCTCCTTTGACTTTCACAAACAGAGTCACAAAACGAGCTTCCATTAGCTCTGCAAATCCCTTCTCAGTCTTATCAGTAAATACTTTATTGTGGTTTTTTGGTACGTCGACATTTCCAAATCTGATAGATGTCCATTACCAGTTGCCCCTCTCCTCCCATCCCACAGTTCCCAGATCAAGGCTTTCACCCTAGCCTAGGGTCCAGTATACCTTCAGTCCAAGTTTAACACTGCTGCCATGCAGTCATTTTACCGTAAGTGATTCTTTGTCCTTTTTCTTTCAGGTTCTCTCTCACTTGTGCCTTGTCAAGGAAAGGGTGTTATTCCTGCTGCTGTCTAAACCATTCATTCTCTTCATTGGAGGTATGAGTCCACTTCCAGACATTGCCTTTCTGTTATGGATATACATAGAGTATGTTCAGAGAAGTCTGAACTGTAATAGCGATAGTGTGACATAGGTAAAAGACTACTGCAATCTGATTGTATTGCTAGTGGGATATAGAAGACTGGTGCACGACGTTATATATTTTGTTTTGCACATTGTGCTACCATGGCATACTGATGTAGTTTTTCCTCGGGACCAACACTTGCTAAGTAGTTGTCAATGCTTCTTTGTGAACCGTCTTGTTTGTCACCACACTGATCATTAGTATTGCTGTTGGCCAACGTAGAATAAAACTACCTCGTAAGCATTGCACCATTTTATTTAAAAACAGCACGTGGGTTGGTGCACATTCACTTCTGAAGTCGAATTGGAATGGCGGTGTGTGTACTTGGTGTGAAATATAGGCCAGGATTCTCCAATCTTTGTTCGCCCTCCCATTGCTGCTAATGAGAACACAGAATTTGGCGCTCGGCCAAGCCCAATTCACTGCAGTGGGACCAGACAATCCCAGCTGCGGGTGAGGGCGGAGGTTTCCGGCGATAATGTTTGATCTTTCTAGTCTGAAATGGTAAGGGTGATGAATATTTAAAATGGAGATTGGGTTTCTTTATAGAAAGGGGAGATCTAAGGCATTGCACCTGTAAGCCTCAGGATTTGTTTTACAAGTATTTTGGTGACCAAATTGCCCAATCGTAGAGTGATATGTTCACCAGTTTGAAACAATTAGTGTGTGTGTCGGGCTGTAATGGGAAAATATGACGTCCTAACCAATAAAAATCCTCATCAGAGGTAATGTACTACACATGAGTTGTCAGTGAAACACATGCCCTGCATATCAAATTTAACAAACAGATTATAGATGACATGTGTGTGCAGTTCCTGCCTGTAAAATTGGACTTCCAGGCAAATTTATTCTACCCTTCTTTTCCAACTGATTTGAATTGCATCCACATTTCTTCAACCTATGCAGGGAGGGGAGCGGGAGGTATGGTGGAACATGGAGGGAATTAAAATATTTGAAATGAAAAGACCTTGCTAAAGTACAAGGTGACGGAATTCAATGTTTATACCTGAGGGTCACTTGGTGCCCAAGAGAGGGAAGATGCTGCTCCTGTTCTATTGTTGGGAGCCATGGTGGCACAGTGGTTAGCACTGATGCCTCACCGCACCAGGGGCCCGTATTCCATTCCAGCCTTGGGTGACTGTCTGTGTGGGTTTCCTCCGGGTGCTCCGGTTTCCTCCCACAACGATGTGCAGGTTAGGTAGATTAGCCATGGGAAATGTGTGGGGTTATGGGGATGGGGTGGGCCTGGGTAAGATGCTCTTTCAGAGAGTCGGCGCAGACTCGATGGGCCAAATGACCTCTTGGTTCTATTCTGTGGAACAGAGTAGGCAATTAAAGACCGCAAAGTAGATGGGAATGGGAAATAGTGATGAAAGTGTCTGGTAAAGCAGTCCTCATCTGAATGTGGTTTCTCCATTGGAGACAAAAAATGTGAATTGCTGCTTTGTGTGGGAGGCATCATAGAATCCCCACAGTGCAGAAGGAGGCCATTCAGCCCATAGAGTCTGTGCTAACGCTCCGACACATCATCTTATCCAGGCCTACCCCCTGCCCCATCCCTGTAACGCCACACATTTACCATGGCTAATCCACATAACCTGCACATTTTTTGGAGTGTGGGAGGAAACTGGAGGAAACCCACACAGACACAGGGAGAACATGCAAACTCCACACAGACAGTGACCCAAGGCCTGAATTGAACCAGGGTCCCTGGCGTTGAGGCAGCAGTGCTAACCACTGTGTCGCATATTTGGGACTCTGACTATTGATAAAGCAGGAAGTGAATCACATGTGCTGTTTCTGCTATAGTTGCATTGGAAATTGCTCGGGAAGGATGGTTGGAAACAGGGGAAAAGTGAAAATAAGTATTTTGTGACGGGAATGGGTCCAATTCAAAAGTGAGGGGGGAAATGTGTTTGATTATAGGATTATGCTGTGAAACGGGCAAATCTAGAGGCTGCTGGGGTTGTAGTTGAAGACCAAGAAGTTTTGTTCTGAGAAAAGAGTGTGTGGATTGGGGTAAGGGGTGACAGGAAAAAAAAACAGGAACTGGGATGGATGTGGTGAAGAGCATTATTGCCGATTGTGGACTGAAGGACCCGAGTTCGATTCCCGCCTTGGGTCACTGTCTGTGTGGAGTTTGCAGATTCTCCCTGTGTCTGCGTGGGTGTCCTCCGGGTGCTCCGGTTTCCTCCCACAATTCACAGTTAAGTGAATTGGCCATGCTAAATTCTCCCTCAGTGTACCTGAACAGGTGCCGGAGTGCGGCGACTAGGGGATTTTCACAGTAACTTCATTGCAGTGTGAATGTAAGCTGACTTCTGACTAATAAATAAACTTTAAAAGATAACTCTAAGATCTGGTACAAGGGTGAAACCATCAAAGTAGAAGTGGCAGATACAAACTGGGGGGAAGGGATTGATCTTTTCGAGCAACAGGTTATGAATAAGTTACACTCCCAGGTAGTTATTGGAGTTTGTAGCACTGGCTATGGGCAGAGTTAAATGAATTTTTGTCTCCATATTCACAAAGGAAAGGGATGATGCGGGTATAATAGTTTGAGAGGAGCAGTGTGAAACATTGCATCAAATAATTATAGTGAGAGAGGAAGTGTTAGAGGAGTTGGAAACCTTGAAAGTGGATATGTCGCCAGGGCCAGATGGATTGTTCCCATAGATATTGAAGGAGGTTCAGGGAGGAAACAGCAGATGCTCTCAAGATTATTTTCCAATCTTTACTATACACAGGTGAGGTGCCAGAGGAATGCAAATGTGGTTCCGTTGTTTAAAAAAAGATACAAAGGATCTGGCTATTATAGGTCAGTTTGTCTGTCTTCGTTGGTGGGCAAATGGTTAGAATCAATTCTGAGAGATCCGGTAAACTGTCACTTAGAAAGACATAGTCTAGTCAGGGATAGTTTGCATGGCTTTGTTAAGGGAAGGACATGCCTTACAACTTTGATTGAATTCTTTAAGGAAGTGACGAGGGGGATGGATGAGGGTAGTGCAGTGGATGTTGTCTACATGGATTTTAGTAAGGCATTTGACAAGGTGCCACATGGCAGACTGGTCTAAAATGTAAAAGCCCATGGAATACAGGGTAATGTGGCAAATTGGTTCTAAAGTTGGCTTAGTAACAGAGGGAACCAAGAGTAATGGTCGATGACTGCCCTTGCGAATGGAAAGCTGTTTCAAGTGGTGTTCCGCAGGGCTCCGTTTTGGGGCCCCTTCTGTTTGTTTATTTGTTAATGATTAGGACTTGAATGTGGGGGCACAATTGGGAAATTTGCAGACGACACAAGAATTGGCTGTGTAGAGGATAGCTGTAAGCTCCAACATGATATAGATGGGTTGTGGAATGGGCAGTCAGGTGTGAGTTTAGTCCTGTACCTAGACTGCACACACTTTTGATCACCACATTGCAGCGAGGGTGTGATCACATTAGAAAGGGTACAGAAGAAAGTTGCAAGAATATTGCCAAAAATGGGAAAGCTTTAGCTATGTGGAAAGAATGAATAGACTGGGTTTGTTTTCTTTGGAATAGAGGAAGCTGAAAGGAGATTTAACTGAAGGGTATATAAAATTGAGCAGCTTGGGTAGAGTGGATAGGAAGGACCTATTTCTGTTAGAAAATAGGTCATTAACCAGGGGACATAGATTTTGAAGTGATTGGTGGAAGGATTAGAAAGGAGCGAAGGATCTTTTTCCTCCAGAGGATGATGAAGGTCTGGAACACTGCCTAAGAGGATGGTGAAGGCAGAAACACTCATTACATTTAAAAAAGAGAAGTGCTGTAACTTACAGGGGTATGGACCAAGAGGTGGAAGGTGCCATTAGATAGCTTTTTTTTTGGCCAGCACAGATGTGAGGTTTCCTTCTGTCATAAGTCTTTCTGTGTAAATAAAAGTAGAATGTATGACTTGAAAATGGAAAGAGTTATGTCTCCAAGCCCTATCTTAATTATCCACTGCTTAATCTGAATCTCTATAACCTCTATCCCTGCTTGACCTGAAGACCAGGGGGGCAATTCTCCCAAAAAAATTCTAAGTGTTGAATTTGTGGAACAATTGGAGCAATTCATGCTGTTTTTTTTTTCAGTGGGAGTTCACACTAGAATCTCTCACGCTCTGTGCACTGCGGTGACCACCAGTGTGAATATCATTACATTAAAGTGGGCAGGGAGCCCGGGACCCCCAGTGCTGCCCCCCATGGCCTGATCGCGCCCCCACCCCCGCCCCAGTGTCGCTTTTTTCCCCCCCCCCGATCACTGGCCGCCCTCCTGCCCCCACGTAGAGTGGCAGTGGGACTCCCCCACCCTCATCAATTGCCCCCTACATCCTACTCTCATAGGCCCCGCTCCATGGCACTACACCATGCCCAGTGGGCAGTGCCAAGGTGCCCCTGGGTATGGGCACCTTGCCCTTGGGCAGTGTCGGGCGCAGGCTGGCAATGCCAGGGTGCCCATGCCCAAGGGGCACCATCTCTCCCTCTGCTGCCCAACCCCCAATTGCCCCCCACCCCCCCATCATTCCGACGGGGCCATCCCGATATTTCCCCGAAAGTGGGAAGCTACTTTAAACCCTGCTGGAGTGAAATACTCTGATGGTGTGGGAGAGGCTCGAGGGCCCGGAGAATTCAATCCCGGGCCCACTAATCACATTAAAATAACTTCCCTGTCTTCCCTCCGGTTTCCAGCGTGGATCTGCCGGCACCGGCAATCTGGGGCTGGGAGATGCGTGCATGGCAGTAACACTTCCGTGAATCCCGTGCATGCCCGGATGCGAGATTCTCCCAGCCCATTGCACTGGGAAACTAGCGCGGCGGCGTGGGAGAATTGCCTTCGCACACTCGGCGGACAGAGGGGATTTTCCGCTCCTGTTTTTGTTGGGCGGGATTAGCAGCAGGGATGGAGCGTCATGCACGATATTCAAATCGCGTTTCACCCCGACATAAAGACGTGACGTGATTGTTCCCATCAGTAATGAAACAGGACCCCTGATGTTGAGCATCAATACATTCACATCTCATAATCAGACCTCTAACGCCTGAATAATTCCCCCTCCCCCCTCCCTGTAAGAAAATCCATTCACGTTAATGTGAGGGAAGGTTGGAGTGAATTACGACTGGTCTGCCACAGTGTGGACCTGGTGGGTAGACATCGCGGAGGAGCGCGGAGATGGGGGGAGCTGGGGGTCAAGAGAGTCGGCAGCGTTCCATATAAAAGCAATGCTACTGGGCCTGCCCCACCGACATGATGCCATGGGACCCACCCCTCGCCTTTTTTAATGTTCCACATGATACCATAGAATCCGTATGGTGCAAAAGGAGGCCATTCGGTCAATCCATCTGACCTGCACATCTTTGGACACTAAGGGGCAATTTAGCATAGCCAGTCCACCTAACCGGCACATCTTTTGGACTATGGGAGGAAACCGGAGCACTCGGAGGAAACCCACGCAGACACTGGGAGAACGTGCAAACTCCGCACACGCTGAACAGGCTGGGATTTAAAACAGAGGGCAGTGAGTCTTCCTCAAAAGACAGTGGAAACAGAGTTTTGAATGTTTTCAAGGCGGAGCTAGATAGATTCTTGAAAAGGTGGTGGTGGTGGGTAGCTGAGAGGTTTCTTATTGAATAGCCGAGAGCAGGCTCGAAAGGCTGAGTGGTTCACTCCTCCTCCCAATTTGTATGGTCATAAGAATTAAACCCTGAACACTTGGCTACATCTCAGGCAGGAAAATAAACATAGTTAACTGAGAGCAATCTGAGGAAACAAAATTTCCTCTGCACTTTCTCTCTGCATAAAATTTCCCCTGTGGTCCAAAGGTAGAAGTCCAACCGTCAGAGAGAGCAGCTGTAGCAGTGACTGTCCAGAAGTAACATTAAGAAGTTCTATTGGACAAATGTTGCCTGGAGCTGTCGCAAGAAAAAAGGTTACATGGGCTTTTCGTAGAATGAAGCAAGGCATGGCCAATTTATACATTATAGCCTTAATCTTTGTTTAAAATAATTATTCCATAGCTTTGACACATTAATTTATGTGCGTTCCTGTCCTGTTCTGCAGTCTTTCCACTCTGATACTTTTGCAACAATTCTGTGGAAAAGTTAAATCCTGAAATACTGTGTATAAATTGTACTTAAAGCCCTTTTAAT
Organism: Mustelus asterias; assembly: GCF_964213995.1. Taxonomy (NCBI): domain Eukaryota; kingdom Metazoa; phylum Chordata; class Chondrichthyes; order Carcharhiniformes; family Triakidae; genus Mustelus; species Mustelus asterias. The sequence continues at coordinate 1,815,016 of NC_135834.1, read as the reverse complement.
ATGCAAATTAATCTATTTTTCCTTGGTTTAACCAGATTCCCTTGATTTCAATAACTTGTATTATTAAAGTTAGTTTAATTTGTTCTATATATTGACTTGCGGTTACATACCCTATGTTTCATGAGAATATTCTCAGTAGCTCTGAGATGCAGGTGAAGCATTGTAGCATACCTAGGCCTGAATTTCAAGTAAAAATAAACAACTCTCATTTAAACCACTGAAGGAACAATAAAAGGGCTCCTACAAGACAACCGGGTGCCAGAATGAGAACTGAGAGTTACAGAGAATATGATTTAAAAACAAACCACTCTGAAAGGTGCACTAACATCACAGTCATGACGCTGTGTCTGGAGTATTATTGATCCTATGTATAACATTGCAGTATGCTGTCATGACCACAGAAGTAAAGGCGGAGGCGTGTTATATATTAAAATGGTAGCACGGTTGCTTTAAGAGCAATGATGGTGATGTCATTAGTGGCACCATTTTGATGGTGATGTCATTAGTGGCACAGGCTGCTGCTTTTCATTTCAGTTTGTACTCTACAGGCAAGAAGGCCTGGAATAAATTTGTTGTTGTTAGTTTGAATGTATGTGCGCAAGCCATGTATTTTTCTTTCTGTGTAAAACCCATAACAGAGTTGGTGGAGTCTGTGGCACCCAAAGTAAGCAATGTTACTTTGGTAATAAAATTTGAAGTGCCAACTCAGGATTCTGAGTTTTCGAAGACTAAGTTTTGTAAGGGACCTGTTTTCTGCTCTGAAGAATCATAGAATCCTTACAGTGCAAAATGAGGCCATTCGGCCCATTGAACCTGCACCGACAGCAGTCCCACCCAGGCCCTATCCCTGTAACCCCACGTTTGACCCTGCTAGTCCCCCTGACACTAAGGGTCAATTTAATGGCCAATCAACCTAACCCGCACATCTTTAGACTGTGGGAGGAAACCGGAGCACCCGGAGGAAACCCATGCAGACACGGGGAGAACGTGCAAACTCCTCACAGACAGTGACCCAAGTTGGGAATCGAACCCGGGTCCCTGTTGCTGTGAGGCAGCGGTGCTAACCACTGTGCCATTGCATGCTGTAGGTCTGAGACTTCACTTTAAGCGAGCACGCAAGTATGTGAACTAATCCTGACCTATTTCCAGAGTTCTAAAATTCTTACCTTGTCTTATCGAAGGTATGTATCTGTTGAGAGCAATGTATAAAATGTGGCAATCGCAGGATATATTCTGTCAAATATCAAACCGTGTTGGCTGAACGTATTTGGACTTGAATTTCTCTAATTGCTGGTGAAGACTCACTGTAGTAGTTCAGATCCATGCAAATAGGAGTTTGTTTAAAGTGCTTCCATCTGTGAATTTTCAGTGCTAAGCCAGTATGCGTATTTGCCAAGAACTGTTTCCATAAACCAACAAACCTCTGTCTGAACTTTTGTATAAACCAACAATTTTCCCATTAAGGTATGTAGGGAATGAATTCCTGGTGAACCTAATTTGCCTTAAACAGAACATTTCCATCAACCAGATGTCATTAACCCTTGTGTACTCTGATTATGGCATATTAGTATATATTGGAGTGAAAGCTACACAGTGTTTTCATAGTAATTCAGAGCTTTTTTTTATATAGCTTTTACTGAGAAGTCAAAGTGGAGAGGAAAGGATGTCATCAGATCAACATAGGGAATATGTTGTCATTTATCTCAAGAGGCTTGGAATACAAAAGCAGGGATGTACTTCTGAGGCTTTATAAAGCACTGGTTAGGCCCCATTTGGAATACTGTGAGCAATTTTGGGCCCCACACCTCAGGAAGGACATACTGGCACTGGAGCGGGTCCAGCGGAGATTCACACGGATGATCCCAGGAATGGTAGGCCTGACATACGATGAACGTCTGAGGATCGTGGGATTATATTCATTGGAGTTTAGGAGGTTGAGGGGAGATCTAATAGAAACTTACAAGATAATGAACGGCTTAGATAGGATGGACGTAGGGAAGTTGTTTCCATTAGCAGGGGAGACTAGGACGCGGGGGCACAGCCTTAGAATAAAAGGGAGTCACTTTAGAACAGAGATGAGGAGAAATTTCTTCAGCCAGAGAGTGGTAGGTCTGTGGAATTCATTGCCACAGAGGGCTGTGGAGGCCGAGACGTTGAGCGTCTTCAAGACAGAAATTGATAAATTCTTGATTTCTCGAGGAATTAAGGGCTATGGGGAGAGAGCGGGTAAATGGAGTTGAAATCAACCATGATTGAATGGTGGAGTGGACTCGATGGGCCGAATGGCCTTACTTCCGCTCCTATGTCTTATGGTCTAATAGAGGAGTTGTGAATTCCACCTACCACCCCAGGCAGCACGGTGGCACAGTGGTTCACACTGCTGCCTCACAGCGCCAGGGACCCGGGTTCAATTCTGGCCTTGGGTCACTGCCTGTGTGGAGTTTGCACGTTCTCCCCGTGTCTGTGTGGGTTTCCTCCCACACTCCAAAGATGGATTGGCCATGGTAAATTGTCCCTTGGTGCCCAAAGATGTGTAGGTTAGAGGGATTAGCCATGGTAAATGTGCAGGTTAATGGGGATTGGGCCTGGGTAAGATGCTCTGACGGAAAGTTGGTGCAGATTCAGTGGGCCAAGTGGCTTTCTGCACTGTAGAGATTGTATTGGATAAATTTGAGCTTATCCAAAGCTCTCCTGTATGGATCCTAGCACACCAATACTGTTCACCATCTCTCCTTTGCTCGCTGATCTATATTAGCTCTATTTTAGAATCCTCATCCTTGGCTTCAACTCACTCAATGGCCTTGCCCCTACCTATCTCTAGTCTCCTCCAGCCCCACATCCTTCTGAGATCTCTGCACTCCTCTAACTCTGGCCTTTTAAAATCCCTGATTTTAATCATCCCACGTTTGGTGGCCATGCCCCCAGCTGCTTACGACTTGAGATCTGGCATTTCCTCCCTAAATACACTTTGTTTCCTCACTTTCCTGCTTAAAATCTATCTCTTTGACCAAGCCTTTGGTCACTTGTCCGAATGTCGCCTTATGTGGCGCTGTAGGTATTTGTTCCTATTGGCTCATTACTACGTGACTACAGCAGGGATTCATAATGTCTTCGGATGTGGAGTGGGAAACAGAGGGAGAAGCAGCAACAATGGAAGAAATCACACCAGAAATAAAGACTCGGGCGAATTTTCCCGTCCTGCACACCACAGGAATGGGAACAGGCAAGGGGCGGACCATGGAGAGGTCAGTTGACCCCGGGCAGGATTTTCCGGTTTTGAGGCGAGCGTGGCCGACAAATCCCGCCCTCGTTTCATTTTTAACCCAGTGCTTCCAGTGCCATGTCTCCAAATGCACAACAAAAGCTGGCGACAAGGACTACTGACATGCACTTGCAGAGCTGCTCGAAGGTGTTTTAGCAAGGGAAGAGTTGGAAAAAGAAAACCTTTCACACATGCTTGCCGGAGAACTGGCGTGGACATGAGTAAAAGATGCTCTGTAAACAAATTCTCGAGCTGGTTGTAGCGCAAGCTCAAACTAGTACCTTGTGTGCAAAGAAAACGGAGGCAGCTGCTGGCAGTGTGGTTGTGAAATGTGCAGGTCGGAAACTGGCATTAGTAAAAAAAAATGGGGGGCGTTTTCGGCGTCATTAGAGCTCTTGACAAAAATGTGGAGCGATGGAGCTCTAATACCGAGCATTTGGACTATTTTGCGCAGGCAAATAAAATAGCTGAAGATGTTATGGTGCCCACTTTCCTGAGTGATGGGAGTAAAAAACTTTTATTCTCCCCCGCAGATTACTGCAACCTGATAAACCATACACTCAGACATGCAAGTAAATTGTGGATTTTGCAAGCACATTTTTCATCCAAACTCTTGGTGATAGCAGAGCGCTTTGGAATCCATAACAGAGAAGGGGCATCAATCGTGCAATTTGTGGCGGTGCTCAAGAGACTTGCAGAATATTGTGAATTTGGAGGCATGCTTAATGACACCATTCGTAGCAGACCTATTTGTGGTCTACACAGCGAAGCAACACAAAAACATCTGTTAACTGAGAGTAATCTCAGCCTGCAGAAAGCCATTGAAATCGCTGTTTCTGTGGAGCTAGTTGCAAAGGGACAAAAACGGAAAATGCTGGAAAATCTCAGCAGGTCTGACGGCATCTGTGGGGAGAGAATAGAGCCGATGTTTTGAGTATGGATGACCTTGACGACGGGTCATCTAGAGTCGAAACGTTGGTTCTATTCTCTCCCCATAGATGCTGTCAGACCTGCTGAGATTTTCCAGCATTTTCTGTTTTTGTTTAAGATTCCAGCATCGGCAGTATTTTGCTTTTATTATGGTTGCAAAGGGAGTCCAGTAATTGAGTTTGTGTACTCAAATATACGAAATGCCCCTTGAAATGGTTTCCTGCCACAGTCCTTACGCAGACTGGACCTGTCTCTTACACTGTCCAGACCAGGGATGACATTATCTGGAGGAGGCATGCAGACCAGTTGCTGGCTGGAAAACATATCTGATAAGAATGGAGCCTGTTGAAAATTCAGGTTCAGACTTGCCTAGTCAGGACTTTGCAGCAACACCAACGCCACTGGACATCATTGAGGAAGTCAATACCTCACCCTCTGTTCAGACGCAGCAACCTCGAGATCCACCGTCAGCACCTGTTAAAGCAACCACCGATGACATCACTGGGAAGATGAAAATGCCAGAGGTTCACCATCAACCGTTCTGAGAGCGATGACCTCCAGACTGTCTGACTTATTAATAGTGACTGACATTGACTGTTGTACATGTTGAACTTTTTTTGGGGATGTTTAAGTTAAGGGGGGAGGAAATGTTATGTATTTTTCCTATTGGTTCATTGTGAAGCCCTGCTGCCGTAATATATGCAAACGGTGGTGATGTCATAAGATATAGAGTGAGAAACAGAGAGAGAAGCAGCAACAAAAGAAGAGATCACACACCATAAATAGTCGGTTTATTTTTAACTCCGTGCTTCCAGTGTCACGTCTCCAGATACACATCTGGCTTGGTGTCTAATTATGCCTGATATTGCACATGCAAAGCACCTTGGGATGGTTTAACTTCATTAAAGACTTGGGTGCAATCTGTTTCATTTGTTTGATTTCATGAAAATCCATTCTGAAAAGTATAGAGAACTGAGGGACTTTGGACTGTATGTCCGCATATCCCTGAAGGCAGCAGGAGAGAGGGTAAGTTGATTAAGAAGGAATTATGAGCCAAGCATATGCGAGAGTAGGGACTGTATGAAATAGTAGACGTAGCTAGAGTACTGTGTATAGTTCTGGTCACTCTATCGCAGGAAGGATGTGCTCACACTTGTTTCCTTCTCTATGAACGGTATGCTTTGTATAGCGGCAGGGTAGCACAGTGGTTAGTACTGGTAATATCCTCGTAAATATTTTCTGTACCCTCTCAAGTGTTTGATTTGATTTATTATTGTCACATGTATTGGGATACAGTGAAAGGTTAGCTTGGAAGTATTGTGAACTGAGAGGAGGATAGTGATAGCCTTCAAGAGGACACAGACATGTTAGTGCAATAGGTGGACAAGTGGCAGATGAGATTTAGTGCAGAGAAATGTGAAGTGATTCATTTTGGTAGGAATAGCAAGGAAAGGTAATTTAGGTTAGTACACAGTTGTCAGGGGCGGCACGGTAGCACAGTGGTTAGCACCGCTGCTTCACAGCTCCAGGGTCCCGGGTTCGATTCCCGGCTCGGGTCACTGTCTGTGTGGAGTTTGCACATTCTCCTCGTGTCTGCGTGGGTTTCCTCCGGGTGTTCCGGTTTCCTCCCACAGTCCAAAGATGTGCGGGTTAGGTTGATTGGCCAGGTTAAAAATTGCCCCTTAGAGTCCTGAGATGCGTAGGTTAGTGGGATTAGTGGGTAAATATGTGGGGGTAGGGCCTGGGTGGGATTGTGGTCGGTGCAGACTCGATGGGCCGAATGGCCTCCTTCTGCACTGTAGGGTTTCTATGATTCTATAGTGCGCAAGAAACAATACCTTTCACTGTATCCCAATATATGTGACAATAATAAATCAAATCAAACACTTGAGAGGGTACAGAAAATATTTACGAGGATATTACCAGGAATGGAGAATTTAAGCAATTTGGAACGATTGGATAGGTTTGGTTTGTTTTTTAAATAGAGAAAGCTGGGGGGAGATTTAATTGAGGTATATAATTTTACGAGGGGCATGGAGAGGAAGGACCTATTTTTCTGAGCAGAGAGAGGCCAATAGCAGGGGACATAGATTTAAACATGGAAGAATAGAGGGTTCGGACATCTGCTTTTTGTGATATATATTAATGAGCTAGACTTGGAAATATCGGGCACAGTTTCAAAATTTGAGGATGACGCATAGCTTGGAAGTATTGTGAACTGAGAGGAGGATAGTGATAGCCTTCAAGAGGACACAGACATGTTAGTGCAATAGGTGGACAAGTGGCAGATGAGATTTAGTGCAGAGAAATGTGAAGTGATTCATTTTGGTAGGAATAGCAAGGAAAGGTAATAGAATTTAACCCGTTACTTTATAAGAGGGGTGCAGGAGCAGAGGGGTGAGTGTACACAAATGACCGAAGGTGGCAGAGGAGGTTGTGACAATAATTAATAAAGCATACGGCATCCTGGGTTTTATAAATAGGGGCACAGAGTGGAAGAGCAAGGGAGTTGTGATAAATTTAAAAATACACTAGTTCGGCCTCACAGAGAGAATTGTGTCCAGTTCTGAGCATCACACTTTAAGACGGATGTGAAGCCATTAAGAGTTTGCAGAAAAGATTCACAAGAATGGTTCCAAGGATGAGGAATTTCAATTACAGAAACATAAAAAACAATGGGAGCAGGCGTAGGCCATTTGGCCCTTAGAGTCTGCTAAACCATTCATTCTGATTATGGCTGATTGCCCAACTCAATAACCTAATCCCACCTTCCCCCAACCCCCCAAAACCTTTTGATTCCTTCAGCCCCAAGAGCTATATCTAACTCCTTCTTGCAAACATACAGGGGGAGATTCTCCCAAAAACGTTCCAAGTGCTGAATTAATGGTAAACTGATGTAAATCACGATTGTTTTTTCAGTGGGAGTTCAGACTCATCTCCCACACTCTGTGCACTGCAGAGGTCACAATCAGGAATATCATTAAAAGCTCGGGGAGCGGGGCCTATTCACACCAGAGTCTGACAGTTCTGGGCCTCTGCGCTTGTGCAGTGGCCTCTATCTGTCAGCCTGCACTTTGCTGGGCAGCTTGATTGCTGACCAGCCCAGGACTCCTCCCCCCCCCCCCCCCCCCCCCGGTCAACCTCCCTCCAGCCCCGACCAATCCCAGTGGCAGAGAGTCCCCCCTTGGCACTGCCCCATGTCTGATGGGCAGTGCCAAGATGCCCCCTGGGCATGGGCACTTTATCCCTTGGGCAGTGCCGGGGGCACAGGCTGGCACTGCCAGGGGGCACCATCCCCCCGCTGCCTGACCCTCAGGGGGGTCCCCGATTGCCCCTCCCTTCACTCCAGCGGGGTCTCCCGCTAGTTCCCTGAAAATGGGGAGCTCTTCTAAACCCTGCCAGAGTGAAATTGTACTGACGGGTGGGCGATCTATCAGGCCCGGAGGATTCAGTTCCAGGCCCGATAATTACATTCGAATAACATTTAAATAAGATTGCAATTATGTGCCTGCTGTTCCCACCAGTTTCCAGTGTGCCCCCAACAGTGGCGGATATCCGTCACTGGGAGATGCACGCGCGAATCAGCGCACGTGTGATTTTCCCGGCCCGACCTGCAAAAAATTAGCGGGTCGTGATCGGAGAATCGCGGCCACAATGTTTTGGCCTCAACTGCATTCTGTGCAGTTGACACAGCCACCATCGGGAACGTAGATTGGAGAAGTTCATCGCTCCTCGGAGAAGAGAAGGTTAATGGGGGATTTGTTAGCGATATTCAAAATCACAAGGGGGCTGAACAGAATAGAGAGAAAAAACTGTTCTTGTTAGCAGAAGGATCAGAGGGACATACATTTAAGGTGACTGGTAAAACGAGCAAAGAGGAAAAACATTTTTACGCAGCGAGTGGCTAGGATCTGGAATGCACTGTCTGAAATTGCAGATTCAATCAAAGCTTTCAAAGCGGAATTGAATAATTACATGACGAAAGGGAAAATTCCAGGACTACGGGGAAAGGTGGAGGATTGGGTCCAGGTGAGTTGCTCTTTCTGAGAGCTGGCACAGAGAAAATGGGCCAAAAGGCCTCCTCCTGCATTGTAACCATTCTATAATTCTAGAGAATTAGCTGAGGAATAGCTTTTTCACCCAGTGGATCTCATAGCCACTGCCTGAAAGGATGATAGAGGTAGCATTTTTACAAATTGCATTTAAAAAACACTTGGTTGTGCACTTGGGATGTAACCTACAGGGCCAAAGACCAAAGGTGGGATTAAACTAAATGATTCTCATTTGGCTGCCACGACACTGGGCTGGATAGCCTCCTCCTGTGCCATATATCTTCTTATGTTCAGATATGTTGTTTAAGTGTTCTGCATTGGTCACCATAGCTTTACATTGTGAACAGATGCAAAGTAGAATCCAGTTTTCAGAAGCAGTGGAAGCATAACTCTGTGTGAGCTCCCTGTTTATACTGGAACTTGGGTTTGTGCGTGTGTTTTATGCATGTCTTACTTTTAATTGATGCATATGAATGCCTGCCAAATCTTGATCAAATGAACCACTTCACAAGTTACCTTTGCCCTCATCCAAAGGTTTTATTTTCCCCGTGTATGATGCCTCATTTTTCCCTTTGAAAATGACTTGTGGCAAGCCAGACGGCAGTGTTCATGTTTGCACTTTCCAAAGTGAAGCAGTTTTCCAGGACGTCATGGTACAGAGTACACCTTTTTCCCTGTGCAACTATACTCCTCTCTCTCTCCCCCCGCCCCCGTTCTTCTCCTCCTCCTCCCTCTACGTATTTGAATCCCTGTGGACTCTAGATTGAGAGCTGTGTTTCTTAATTTGCAATACTGTGTTTACCAGTTCAGTTTTGATTTGAGTTTATAATCTGAGTGAGTAATCCATCTGAATTAACTGACCTCTTTCTGCATTGGTGACTGTAAAAGCTGCAGGAATAATTTGAAATGGAAGGTAGCTCTGGTTATATATGGAAGTACAGATAACACATTTACATACAGGGGACAGCCAAGTGAACCTGGAAAGGAAATCTGAAGGGCATCACATATGTGAGTCATTTCAGTCACTCCAGCTCCCTAGAGAAAGGAAAGCTTTTAATTTTTCTGCGTACTGACTGCCACTCCTGCACACGCAGAGCAAAAGATTGAAATTTACAGGAGGCAGCGGGTGACTGGGTGACAGAGCGTGCTGCTGAAGAGTCCATAACAGAGGGGAAATTGGGACCAGGTGAGCTGACTTCTCAGTACACAGCTACCCATTATCCTTCATTGTGGTGTGCATAGAAAATGACTGTACCTCTCAACTTTCAATCCCCAAGCAGTGACTTGAATTTTCAGCCTAGTTAAGTGAATGGGCATAGTATGGGCACAGTGGTTAGCACTGCTACCTCACAGCACCAGGGACCCGGGTTCGATTCCGGCTTTCACTTCTGGGTGACTGTGTGAAGTTTGCACGTTCTCTCCGTGTCTGCGTGCGTTTCCTCCGGGTGCTCCGGTTTCCTCCCGCACTCCAAAGATGTATAGATTAGGTGGATCGGCCATGGTAAATACACGGGGTTATGGATATAGAGCGAGGGAATGGGCCTGGGGCAGATGCTGTTTCCAGAGGGTCAGTGCAGACTCGATGGGCCAAACGGCCTCCTTCTGCCCTGCTGGGTTTCTATGGTTTAGTGCAATTATTTTAACTATATGTAAGCACTCGTATGTGTGAAAGAGAAAGTGAGAGCAAATGTTGTGAACTTGACAAAGCAGTAGAACCTCTTCCACGATTTCAGAAAAGGTTGCAGACTTAGGGCTGGAGTTCTCCAACCTCCCCCACAGCTGGGGTTCTCCAGTCCCGCCACAGTGAATGGAGTTTTGGCTGAGTGCCAGATTCTCTGTTCTCATCGGCAATGGTAGCGGGAACAGTTGGAGAATTCCGGCCTTGGCTTCTATTCCTTTTTCTTATTCCTCTCAGTGGGTCTCAACATGGATTGTAAAGAGAAATAAGTACAACTGTTATATAGGGAGGAGGAGGCAGCAGGAATAAATGTTGCACTCATGAGAGTGGCACAGTGGTTCGCGCTGCTGCCTCACAGCGCCCAGAACCAGGGTTCAATTCCCGGCTTGGGTCACTGTGCAGAGTCTGCACGTTCTCCCCATGTCTGCGTGGGTTTCCTCCGGGTGCTCCGGTTCCCTCCCACAGATGTGCAGGTTAGTTAGACTGGCCATGCTAAATGCACAGCGTTATGGGATTAGGGTGGAGGGGAGGGCCTGGTTAAGATGCTTTTTCGGAGAACTGGTGCAGACTCAATCGACCAAATGGCCTCCTTCTGCACTGCAGGGAATCTATGGAGATGGACAATATGCTTTTGTATAATGAATCGCTGCTTAATTCTTTGTATTGCTCTGTCTGTGTGCTCTGGGTTGGGATTTTCCTGCCGAAATTCCTGCTGATAGTGGACCTTTTGCTGGATCGCCTAATTTTCCATCCTGCTCATGACGGATCCTGCCACAGGCAGGACCGGAAAATTCTGGCTCTAATCTGCTGATTAGTATGGTACTGTGATTCAGCGTTTTCAGACGCCTCAGAAAATGGTTCTGTTTGCTCTCTGTAATTTGCTCTGAATTGGATTTACAGTGAGCATGAATAGGTTCAGCAGTAATTATCAGCACCATAAAATTAGCTTCAATCCTGAAAGGGGTTTTCAACTAAATGACTTGTTTCTTCTTTCCCCTGAAGGTCGAAAGTTGATGATTTAAGGAATTATGTATGAGAGAGGATTTTAAATTCTAAATCCTGCTCGACTTAACATGAGAAGAATTGCTCATACCCTTTCCTATTTGCTGAGCAGGTATATAGGACAGAAGGAGTTACTTAAAATGCTGCCTGCTTGCAGATGGCTGCTTATTGCTTTGTCAATTTGACTCAAAGAACAAAGAAAATTACAGCACAGGAACAGGCCCTTCGGCCCTCCAAGCCTGCACCGACCATGTTGCCTGACTTAACTAAAACCCCCTACCCTTCCGGGGACCGTATCCCTCTATTCCCATCCTATTCGTGTATTTGTCAAGACTCCCCTTAAAAGTCACTACCTTATCCGCTTCCATTACCTCCCCCGGCAACGAGTTCCAGGCACCCACTACTCTGTAAAAAAAATCTGCTTCGTACATCTCCTTTAAACCTTGCCCCTCGCACCTTAAACCTGTGCCCCCCAGTAATTGACTCTTCCACCCTGAAAAAAAGCTTCTGACTATCCACTCTGTCCGTGCTTCTCACAATCTTGTAGACTTCTATCAGGTCTCCCCTCAACCTCCGTCGCTCCAGTGAAAACAAACCAAGTTTCTCCAACCTCTCCTCATAGTTAATGCCCTCCATACCAGGCAACATCCTGGTAAATCTTCTCTGTACCCTCTCCAAAGCCTCCACATCCTTCTGGTAGTGTGGCGACCAGAATTGAACACTATATTCCAAGTGCAGCCTAACTAAGGTTCTATAAAGCTGCAACATGACTTGTCAATTTCTAAACTCAATGCCCTGGCTGATGAAGGCAAGCATGCCATATGCTTTCTTGACTACCTTCTCCACCTGTATTGCCACTTTCTCAGTGACCTGTACACCCAGATCCCTTTGCATATCAATACTCTTGAGGGTTCTGCCATTTACTGTATATTTCCTATATGTATGAGACCTTCCAAAATGCATTACCTCACATTTGTCCGGATCATAGAATCCCCACAGTAATCCTAAAATCCCTACAGTGCAGAAAGAGGCCATTCGGCCCATCGGGTCTACACCGACCACAATCCCACCCAGGCCCTATCCCCATGCATTTACTCTAGCCTAGTCCCCTGACACTAGGAGTAATTTAGCATGGCCAATCTTACACATCTTTTGTACTGTGGGCGGAAACCAGAGCACCTGGAGGAAACCCACACAGACACTGGGAGAACGTGCAAACTCCACACAGACAGTGACCCAAGCTGGAAATTGAACTCAGGTCCCTGGAGCTGTGAGGCAGCAGTGCTAACCACTGTGCCACCGTGTAATGTTTGTTCATGGAACAAAGACTTTAAATGAGGTTTAATGATGCATAAATTAGAGGGATTAGCGGGTAAACATGTGGGGGTAGGGTCTGGGTGGGATTGTGGTCGATGCAGACTCGATGGGCCGAGTGGCCTCCTTCTGCACTGTAGGGTTTCTATGATTTCTATACAGGTTGTATGTTCATGTTCCTGGATACTCTGCATAATCATTCACGGTGTAAAATCTAATGTGTGGGCCACACTCCTGGAATATTACATCTTCAGTTAAAACCAGAAGTTATCGTAGATACCCTACAGTACAGAAAGAGGCCATTCAGCCCATCGAGTCTGCACCGACCACAATCCCACCTAGGCCCTACCCCCATATCCCTACATATTTACCCACTAATCCCTCTAACCTACACATCTCAGGACACTAAGGGCAATTTTAGCATGGCCAATCAGCCTGACCCGCACATCTTTGGACTGTGGGAGGAAACCGGAGCACCCGGAGGAAACCCACGCAGACACGAGGAGAATGTGCAAGCTCCACACAGACAGCGACCCAAGCCGGGAATCGAACCCAGGTCCCTGGAGCTGTGAAGCAGCAGTGCTAACCACTGTGCTACCGTGCCGCCCGATGATGATTTGTCGGTTCTTCAAATGTGTTTGAAGGATACAAGAATATGCACAAGTTATCATTTCACACACCAGGGGCTGGATTCTCATGGAGTTGGGGTGACTCTATGGAGGAGTCTAACAATTGGCAGCCAGGATCCAAATCGGCAAGAGCTGTTAATCATATAACCATACCAAATAGAAGCAGCTGTCGGCCATTCGGCCCTTCGAGCCTGCTCCACCGTTCAGTAAGATCAGGGTTGATCTGCTTGTGTTTGCACCGACCACAATCTCACACAGGCCCTATTCCCATAACCCCACATAGAATCATAGAATCATAGAAACCCTACAGTGCAGAAGGAGGCCATTCGGCCCATCGAGTCTGCACCGACCATAAACCCACCCAGGCCCTACCCCCACATATTTTACCCGCTAATCCCTCTAACCTACACATCCCAGGACTCTAAGGGGCAATTTTTTTAACCTGGCCAATCAACCTAACCCGCACATCTTTGGACTGTGGGAGGAAACTGGAGCACCCGGAGGAAACCCACGCAGACACGAGGAGAATGTGCAAACTCCACACAGACAGTGACCCAAGCCGGGAATCGAACCCGGGACCCTGGAGCTGTGAAGCAGCAGTGCTAACCACTGTGCTACCGTGCCGCCCTCTATTCATTATCATCATGGCTGATCGTCCAACTCAATAGCCTAATTCTGCTTTCTCCTCATAACCTTTGATCCCATTCGCCCAAAGTGCTATATCTAGCTGCCTCTTGAATATATTCAATGTTTTGGCATCAACTATTTCCTGTGGCAATGAATTCCACAGGCTCACCATTCTTTGGGTGAAGTAATGTCTCCGCATCTCTGTCCTAAATGGTCTACCCCGAATCCTCAGACTGTGAGCCCTGGTTCTGGACACTCCCACCATCGGGAACATCCACCCTGCATCTACCCTGTGTAGTCCTGTTAGAATTTTATAAGTCCCTATGAGATCCCCCCCCACCGTCTGAACTCCAGCAAAAACAATCCTAACCTAGTCAATCTCTCCTCATACATCAGTCTCGCCATCCCCAGAATCAGTCTGGCAATGGCCATCTCCAACAAAAAAAACACATAACCATCACCCCCTGACATTAAAATGGCATTACCATCACTGAATCCCCATCAACAACTGGGGGGATATATTTACAATGCTAACTCCCCCTGACACTAGGGTCAATTTACCATGGCCAATCCACCTAACCCGCACATCTTTGGACTGTGGGAGGAAACCGGAGCACCTGGAGGAAACCCACACAGACACGGGGAGAATGTGCAGACTCCACACAGACAGTGACCCGAGGCGGAATTGAACCGGGGTCCCTGGAGCTGTGAGGCAGCAGTGCTCACCACTGTGCCATCAGCCGCCCCTTTAGACCACTCTCACTCGAGATGTCTTTCCCCTACTAATCCACCCAAATTGATGCTAGATCCTGATCTCTTAACCAACTATTCAAACAATGCCATTCAGCATTAACAGTGCTATCCCTCTACCTTTACCTAGCTTCCTATTCTTCTTGAATGTCATATGGCCCTCCATATTCAAGAGCCAATCCTTGTGATTCTGCAGTCACGTCTCCATAATGGTTATCAGCTCCACGTGCACTATCAATTACTTTGTTATGAATATTACATGCATTCAGATACAGAATCCTTCAACTGAGTGGCCATTTCCAAGGGCAGTTGAGCGTCAACCACGTTGCTGTGGGTCTGGAGTCGCATAGAAACATAGGAGATGGGAGCAGGAGGAGGCCATTTGGCTCTTCGAGCCTGCTCCGCCGTTCATTACAATCATAGCCGAACATCCAACGCAACGTCCTAATCCTGCTTTTTCCCCATAACCTTTGATCCCATTTGCCCCAAGTGCTCTATCCAGCCACCTCATGAATACATTCAATGTTTTGGCATCAGCTACTTCCTGTGGTAATGAATTCCACAGGCTCACCACTCTTTGGGTGAAGAAATGTCTCCTCACCTCCGTCCTAAATGGTCCACCCTGAATCCTCAGACTGTGACCCCCTGGTTCTGGACTCCCCCACCATCGGGAACATCCTCCCTGCATCTACCCTGTCTAGACCTGTTAGAATTTTATAAGTCTCTATGAGATCCCCCCTCATTCATCTGAACTCCAGCGAAAACAATCCTAACCTAGTCAATCTTTCCTCATACATCAGTCCCACCATCCCCGGAATCAGCCTGGGGAACCTTCGCTGCACTCCCTCGAGAGCAAGAACATCCTTCCTCAGAAAAGGAGACCAAAACTGTGCACAATACTCTAGGTGTGGCCTCACCAGGGCCCTGTATAGTTGCAACAACACATCCCTGTTTCTGTCCTCGAAACCTCTCGCAATGAAGGCCAACATGCTAGAGGTACCAGGTAAGGATGGCAGATTTCCTTCCGTAAAGGATGTTTCACTCCAGTGGAGTTTAGAGTAGCTCCCCACTTTTGGGGAGTTACCGCCTGACCCTGCTGGAGTGAGGGGGGGGGGGGGGCAGCCGAGGCCCCCCCGGGGGAGGGGGGTCGGGTGGCGGGGGAGGTGGTGCCCCCGGGGCATTGGCACTCTGGCAGTGCCAGCCTATGCCCCTGGCACTGCCAAGGGACAATGCTCATGCCCAGGGGCAGTTTGGCACTGCCCACCGGGCATCATAGTGCCTGGGGCCTCGGAGGTGAGCCTGGGGGGGGAACTGATGAGGGGTCAGGGCCTCGGGGTGGCTGGGGGGTCCCGCTGCCACTCTGCATTGGGATCGATGGGGGCCGGAGGGAAGCACATGTGATTGGGGCGGACTGGGAGGGGGTGGCTATCTGCATTGCGGGGGCTTCGGGGGGGGGGGGGGGATTGACACTGGAGGGGGTGGGGGGACTGGAGATGGGGGCTGTCCGGGGCGGGGCCAGGAATGGTTGTTGCCGGGGGGGGGGGGGGTGCTGGGATCGGGCTGTGGTGGGGTTGCAAGGGGTAGCACTGTGGGGGTCCCGGGCTGGCCAGCGATCGGGAGGCTGACAGTTTGGGGCCACTGCGCCTGCAGCTTTCAGCCTCCTGGGCGGGAATAGGTCCTGCCCCCTGAAATGAAATGAGATTCACGCTGGCGCCTCTGCATTGCACAGAGTGTGGGGGATTCATAGAATCATAGAAACCCTGCAGTGCAGAAAGAGGCCATTTGGCCCATCGAGTCTGCACCGACCACAATCCCACCCAGGCTCTACCCCTATATCCCTACATATTTACCTGCTAATCCCTCTAACCTACGCATCTCAGGACACTAAGGGGCAATTTACCATGGCTAATCAACCTAACCCACACATCTTTGGACTGTGGGAGGAAACTGGAGCACCCGGAGGAAACCCACGCAGACACGAGGAGAATGTGCAAACTCCCCACAGACAGTGACCCAAGCTGGGAATCGAACCCAGGTCCCTGGAGCTGTGAAGCAGCAGTGCTAACCACTGTGTTACCGATTCTAGTGTGAACTTCCACTGGGGGCAAAAAAACAGCGTGAATTACTCCAGTTTTCACACAGATTCAACACTTAGAATTTTTTCTGTCGAATTCTGCTCCCTTTTTAAATACCAGATGTAGCTGAATCCTTTGACAATTGGTAGCTTGATTCAGCTAATTATGGAAGGAAAATTGATTAAGGTTAGAATTGCAGCTTGAAGTATGTATGTAGCGGTGACCAGATGCTTTTTGTGGCGATTAATTTTCCTCGTGGTTTATAGACTGTCCACATATTCTTTCGCACTTAAAATATGCTGTTGTCAGGTACCATATAATGCACACTGCTGTACTCGAGTGGCAAGGCCTCACAATGCTGCACTTTATGATGCACTACAGTGCGCTATTGGTTCAAAAACATGCATATGATTTAAATAAGGCAGCATTTCCATGCCGATGTCAGAAGTAAAACATACGTATCTGTTTATTCCCAGAATGTTCGAACCTTAAGAAATATGTACAATTCTGTAGTTTCTCACACCTAATAGTCAGAAGGTTCAGAAATTCCTTGTCTGCATGATGTGAATGAAAATATTCAACTTGTCACTGCCTGAAATAAATCCCTGAAGATTATTCTATTTCCAAAGTCGCCACTTGAGAGTTTATCCTGCAGAGATGCAGCTGCCTGTGGTTATTTCCACAGGTGAGAACTTAGAGTGACATGTCATTTGACTTAAACTTTATTGGATTAATTTTAATATGGGCTATTTACCTAATGCGTTGATAGTGTAATGTCACTTTTCCAGTTTGACATGCTTGTGTTTCTTCAGGTTTATGCATACGTGTGCTCTCCCCAAGTGACTGCTTAAGAGTTTATCAAAAACAGTTTTTTTTTTGCCACAACCTTTCTTTCTGAGTTGGGGAGAGAGAAAACCTGTATTCCTTCATGTAAATGACACATTAATAACTCATAGCGCTATTCATGATTGCATAATGGGTTTTGTGAACAAATAAACTTTCCTGAACACTTGTCATGATGACTGTGCATCACCCCCGCGAACAAAATATTCCTACAAACAAGCCTCCTCTTCTCCTGGTCGACAAGCATGTGACCTTGAATGAGTTTGCATGTTGTGCAGGTTTCATGTGGCCCTTTTGGATTGGCTCAGAAAAGCATCAAGCAGCTGGGTCCCCATTTCGGCAATTAGCCAATCTATATCTGAAATAGTATCTTTTAAGATGCCCTACATGTGTGCAGTTGCAATGCCGAGGTATTGTGCGTAGACACAAAACTGGAGACATATAAAGACTTCAGTTATTGCCAATTCAAGATCTTGATTAGTTTAATTTCATATTTTGTTCTTGTATCTCATTTATATGAATTCTGGTTGTTTTAATGGAGAGCCAGATTTGCCAGTATGATCCAGGTCCTTGCATTCCGAAATTACTCTGCTTTGTACTGCAGACTGGATTTAGTGCAGTTCTTCAAGTGCGTATGTGGAATTCAAACGTAGCAAACCTGTTTGAAACTGTGCAAGGTGATCATACAGATAGCAGGCAATGTCTGTGACTATACTACCTGTATGCAGCGTAATGTCGGGAAAGTTGCATGCAGGCCAGTAGTATTTATCCCATGTTGCTGGACTGTGTGACTGAATTCGGCAGCCACAATAAAATGGTTGACTCAATAATTAACGGGGGGAAGAGTCGACTTCAATGAGGCAAGAACATAACTGGGCCGGTTAGACTGGCATGAAAGACACCTATGTCATACTCCTATATTGACTGCAGCTCAGCCTTCAACACCATTATTCCTACAAAACGCATCCCCAAATTCTGTGGCCTGGGGCTCTGCTCCTCTCTCTGTGGCTGGATCCTAGACTTCCTAACCCATAGACTGCAATCAGTAAGGATAGGCAATGACACCCCCTCCACGATTATCCTCAACTCTGGTTCCCCACAAGGCTGTGTTCTCAGCCCCCTCCTATACTCCTTATACACCTATGACTGTTTGGCCAAATTCCCCTCCAACTCCATTTTCAAGTTTGCTGACGACACCACTGTAGTGGGTCAGATCTCAAACAATGACAGAGTACAGGAATGAGATAGAGAATCTGGTGAACTGGTGCAGCAACAATAATCTCTCCCTCAGTGTCAACAAAACAAAGGAGATAGTGATTGACTTCAGGAAGCATAGTGGAGGGCATGCCCCTGTCTATGTCAACAGGGCTGAAGTGGAAATGGTCGAGAGCTTCAGGTTTCTACGTTTCCAGATCACCAACAACTTGTCCTGGTCCCTCCACTCCGCGCTATAGTTAAGAAAGCCCACCAACTGAGGAGGCTAAGGAAATTTGGCATTTCTGCTACGATTCTCACCAACTTTTACATTTGCACCATAGAAAGCATGCTTTCTGGTTCTATCACAGCTTGGTATGGCTCCTGCTCTGCTCAAGACTGCAAGAAACTACAAAGAGTTGTGAACAAACCTCAGTCCATCACACAAACCAGTCTCTCATCCACTGACTCCGTCTACACTTCCGCTGCCTCGGAAAAGCAGCCAGCATAATCAAGGACCCCGTGCACCCCAGACGTACTCTCTTCCACCGTCTGACAACACATACCAACGGACTTGAGACAGCTCTTTCCCTGCTGCCATCAGACTTTTGAATGGACCTACCTCATGTTAAGTTGATCTTTCTCTACACCCTAGCTATGACTGTAACACTACATCCTGCACCCTCTCCTTTCCTTCTCTATGTACGGTATGCTTTTTCTGCACAAGAAACAACACTTTTCACACCAGATGTCAAAGTAGGTGGATGAGCACAAGACTGATGGGCTGGCAGGACTTGGTCTGAGTTAGAGTAATGGGCAGCAGAGTTTTGGATGAATGTTTGGCCAGGAGAGTGTGGAGTCGTCATGTCAAATGGTATGACTGCTGCCTTTTTGAAATCCTGTTTCTTGATCTATTTCCCAGCAGCCTCTCTGCAGGATTTGAGTCCCTTCTGTATGTCACTGAATTCAACATGAACAGCCTCTGGCTGGTGTCTTTTCCAAGATTTTCTGGATCGGGTTCATTATGTCTGAGTGCCAACGTACCCCTGCTCCATGTTGCTGCTTGTGATTTCTTCCCGATGAGTTGATGCTCTGGCAGATGATTACCCATCCCCTTGTCTCCCTGTCTCTGTCCAGTTCTCGGTGATCACCTCCTACAACATGTGTTCTGGGAAGCCTGCCTCCCTCCCCGTACGGTGCAGAGTGTCTCCAATTATTTCTGAAGCTCACTAACATTGTGAGTCAAATGAAACCATCTGGAACCATTTCCTCTACACCTGTGGTTGTGCTGGACACTTGCCGGAAAGCCTCTATGCTGTTAAAACTTTGCACCACCACTGCCTTGCCATAATAAGTGGACTCAAGCTCATAGGTGAAAGTATTCAGCCAAGTACGTTTTTATATGATATCGGAGTATGATAACCTGTGCGCAGTGCCTCCCTGAAATGTTTGTGACTTCTCATTTGTGCTGAGACTGGAGCATACTTCTGCAGTTCCATTTCAACTGAAGAATGCAGACTGCTTTAGTCAGCATAAGTAAGCATAGGTAATCTAGGGGGGTGCCGAGGTGTAGTGGTATTGTCACTGGCCTAGTAATCCAGAGACCCAGGGTAATGTTCTGGGGACCTGGGTTCAAATCCCACCACAGCAGATGGTGAAATTTGAACTCAATAAAAAATCTGTAATTAAAAGTCTACTGATGACCATGAAACCATTGTCAATTGTCGGAAAAACCCATCTTGTTCACTAATGTCCTTTAGGGAAGGAAATCTGCCGTCCTTACCTGGTCTGACCTACATGTGACAGTAAGAAGTCTCACAACACCAGGTTAAAGTCCAACAGGTTTATTTGGTAGCAAATACCATAAGCTTTCGGAGCAGAGCTCCTTCGTCAGATGGAGTGGATATCTGACGAAGGAGCTCTGCTCCGAAAGCTTATGGTATTTGCTACCAAATAAACCTGTTGGACTTTAACCTGGTGTTGTGAGACTTCTTACTGTGCTTACCCCAGTCCAACGCCGGCATCTCCACATCATGACTACATGTGACTCCAGACCCACAGCAATGTGGTTGACTCTTAAATGCCCTCAATGATGGGCAATAAATGCTGACCCAACCAGCAACGCCCACATCCCATGATTGAATTTAAAAAATCTAGCTTTGTTCCAATCCTTGTCGAGATGATTAAACAAAAGAATAAGAATCACCAAGTGGCCACCAGAAAAAAATCGATAAACGAGATTTCACCTTTTTGTATTTTAATTTCATTGCCAAATCAAAGTCAATATGAATGATTACACAGTGGATAGAACAAAGTTAGATCTTGCTTTATTCAAAAGTTGGAACTCTGTGGTGAATGTTCCATTGCAATTATAGGCCAAGTCCAATACGTCCAAAGCACAGGCAAGATGAAACGGACCCAAAACCTCCCAAGGGCACAAAATGTCAAATGTCATCACTGCGATTTCCCAGGTCAATCTTTAAAAATAGTGCTCAGCGTCCACCCAAATAGGTATCACAATCCAGTGGTATTCACAGCCACAGGTAAGTGTCAATATCCATGCAAAGAGCATGTCTCCCACGCAAACTGACAGTTTCACAAACGGGCAGAAATTCTGATGACTTTTTTTCAAATATAATCGACAAAGAGTAGTCTCCGCCATGGTCTGAGTGCTATCAGTGTACTGACCAACCGAGGGTGTACTGACCAACCGAGGGTCCACTGCCTCTTTAAATAAATTGTAACATGCATTGCAATGGGTCAAGGTGTAACAGTTTCTCTTCCATCCAATTCATGGCATCAGGAGTAAGGTACAAGGACCTCTATTTACAACCAGTATATGCCTCTTCTAATCGCTGTTGAATCCCCACTGTGTAATTCATTTCAGCATTGACTACATCGCTTTGTAGCATATTAATAAAATGGGCTTTCACCACACCTTTTGGGCGAAATTCTCTGGTCCCATCTGTGGCAGGACCTGTTGCAAGTGAGAATCAAAAATTTGTGATCCAGCCACAACTCCATTCACTTTCAGCGGCACTGCAAAATCCCAGCCACGAATGAGAATAGAAGATTTTGGCCATTGTAACCAAACTTGATGTTGATACGTAGGTTTTTCCATCTGCTTATTTTCAGCAGTCCCGTTCCCTCAGCAACTGCTACCACTTTAGAAATTCCTGAAGTGAGAAATTTGGGTTCAATGATTGAGCTAGTATTGTTGGTTAGAACCCTTGTGCAGATTTTTAGTTCTGCGTTTGAGTAGGAGTATTTTTTTCAATTAAATTAGTAAAACTAAATCTTTGCATTATACAAAATAGCAGCCTTGCTTTCAACACACTTACAATATTTTCTGCTTTGACAAGTTGCCAAGGAGTTAAAGATTCAGCTCTGAGTTGTTGTTCTGGTGCATTCTATTCTGGCCCTGTACGTTCAATTGTTTGTTCGCCTCAAGAAGGGCACAGGGAACTGAAAATCACTTTGCACGATTCTGGAAGAAAATGCTGTTTTATTGACGTGCCTGATCTCCAGAGGAGCAGCTGTGGGTGTGCTACACTGTCCCATCCACTAGGAATGGGAGAAATCAGCCATGGGTTCTGCTCCTTTCCAATGTCTAATGATCAGGGGGTGGCACGGTGGCACTGCTGCCTCACAGCGCCAGGGACCCCGGTTCGATTCCTGGCTTGGGTCACTGTCTGTGTGGAGTCTGCACGTTCTCCCCGTGTCTGCATGGGTTTCCTCCAGGTGCTCTGGTTTCCTCCCACAGTCCAAAGATATGCGGGTTAGGTGCATTGACCCGAACAGGCGCCGGACTGTGGCGACTAGGGGAATTTCACAGTAACTTCATTGCAGTGTTAATGGAAGCCTTACTTGTGACTAATAAATAAACTTTAATTTAACTTTAATTAATGATGTGTGTATGTATTGGGCATGGGTATGGTATTTCTTTTGTCTCAGTCTGTTGTTATTCACCTCAGTACAGAATCATAGAATCCCTACAGTACAGGAGGCGGCCATTTGGCCCATCAAGTCTGTACGGACCACAGGCCCACCCAGGTCCTATTCCCATAACCCCACGCGTTTACCCTCTAATCCCCCTGACACGAGGGGCAATTTACCCACGCAGACACAGGGAGACCGAGCAGACTCCACACAGACAGTGACCCGAGGCCGGGAATTGAACCCAGGTCCCTGGCGCTGTGAGGCAGCAGTGCTAACCACTGTGCCGCCCAGATGTGATAAAGATACAGATGTGAAGAATAGGTAGGTCGATGAAAGATTAGAATGTAACTGTCACCTGGAACTACACTGCAGCAAAAATTACTGCCTTTGGGCAGAAAATTCAAGTGGGTGGGGGACAAATTAGAATGGAAAAAATACATATTATTGGAGAATGTGATTGAACAATATTCTTTATGGAGAGCGTGATGAGCCGAGAAAAGAGACAGGCAGGGCCTGAAAATACCAGCGCCTGCCAGTGTCTGCTTAGCAATGCCATTCCTGGCGCCAGTAATGTTCACCAGGGTGGGGAGGAGAGTATGACAGTGATCCCATCCACTGGCTGATTGAAGCCAATTCAAGTTACTAAAGAGCGCATGATGAATTTGATAAAGGGAAAGATTGGAATTTTTATGGGATGCAAGGGTTATTTGTGCTGCCTGTTGCTGACCAGATGAAGCGAGGTGGGGAACCAGTTGTGACCACCCCAGGCACATAAGAGGTCCAGGGGGGCAGAGAAACGTTTAGCCTCTGGAATGGAGGTGTCCTTAGCAGGAGGAGAGTGGACAGTCAGTGTTTTGGCATTGAATGTGGTTGTCTCACTCCATCGCAGGGCCAACGAAACATGAGGTAAGGCTGCCAATCGCAATACGATGGCCACCTGTCTAACGGAAGCTGGCAGTGGAGGCACGACTTTCAAATTTTGGGCCCAGTAGCAACGAGGAGCACTATGTGGGAACCCTGAGCAGCAGGGAGGCATGGGAGAGGATGGAAGGCAGGGAGACCCTGGAGGCTAAACCTTCAACACAAAATCTAAAGCAGATGATCAGAGTCTTGTGTCCTCGTTATCTCACACTTCAGAGCACTGGTCACCATAATTGATTTGTTTCAGGAGACCAGCCTGTTCCAACCAACTCGATAGGACCTGAACTAGGAGACCCCCTCAAACCAATGCAGTACATCACATATGTATTTAATTGTTGCGTTGCCTTTTCTTTTATTCTTCACCTTGGCCCTGAAGACGAAGTCTAAAAGAAAAATTAAATCTCTAATCGTGTTAATAACATAATCATAATCTATCCATAATCTTTTCAAAGTTCAAATACATTTTATTACCATTTGTTACAGTCTGATTTTGATTTGATTTATTATTGTCACATGTATTGGGATACAGTGAAAAGTATTGTTTCTTGCGCGCTATACAGACAAAGCATACCGTTCATAGAGAAAAAAAAACGAGAGAGCGCAGAATGTAGTGTTACAGTCATAGCTAGGGTGTAGAGAAAGATCAACTTAATGCAAGGTAGGTCCATTCAGAAGTCTGACAGCAGCAGGGAAGAAGATGTTCTTAAGTCGGTTGGTACGTGACCTCAGACTTTTGTATCTTTTTCCATGAACAAGTAGTCTTCTGATAATGAGGGGGCTCTTCTAGCTATTGTGTTGGTCATGTTCTTGATTTACTGCCAGCCTTTGAGTGTATTCATTACATTTTGTCGGGACAGTCGACAAGATCCTTGCAGCTGCTTCAACTTGTGTGTTCCACAACTCATCCACAGGCACATCTGCTTGGGAATATCTGGTAGCTTCACCCACTGATCCACAGCAACTGGTACTTTGGTTCATATCTCACAACTGTGCTCCCCATTTCCCAACGAGTCTTGGTCGTAAACAGTGTACAAAGTACCTCCAATTATCCCAACCTTTGTAAAGAACCTGTTGGTTGTGAGGAAAGTGACCGCCATGAGCAAAGCTGCTGCTCCCGCTGAATCATAGAATCCCTACAGTGCAGAAGGAAGCCATTTGGCCCATTGAGTCTGCACCCACTCTTCAAAAGAGCATCTTACCCAGGCTCACTGACTTCCCCCCTCCTATCCCTGTAACCCTGTGCATTTACCCTGGCCAATCCACCTAACCTGCACATCTTTGGACTGTGAGAGGAAACCGGAGCACCCGGAGGAAACCCACGCAGACACGGGGAGAACGTGCAGACTCCACACAGACAGTGACCCAAGCCGGGAATCGAACGGGAGTCCCTGACGCTGTGAGGCAGCAATGCTTATGAGGATAAGGTGGGAAAGTGGAGTTGAGGATTGTTGTAATCATGATCTAATTGAATGGCGGAGCAGACTCGATGTGCCAAATGGCAGCCTTCTGCTCCTATATCTTATGGTCTTATGAAGTTGTCTACTCTCAGTGGAAGAGCTCATGTGCTCAAAGCTCTGAGTCATTGTGGATGGACTCTGCCATTTTCAGCCCATGACCCGCACTGCCTCAGGGAACTCTGACATGTGGGAACACGGCTCCTGCTGCTAATCTAGTTAGAGTCTCCTTTGCAGTAACTCCTTGAGTCCCTGGACTGACATCCAGCTCAGCAGGACTGTGTCTGCCTCCATCCTCTGAGGAGGACTAAGCACGGCTGCCTCTGCCTCTGGCACCTCCTCCTGCACGTTACCCTGTGCTGTCATATCTATACACACACGAGGGCCCACTGAGGTGAATGTATCTCTGCGGGTGAGCTGACTTCTTCAGCTGTTCTGGGCCCGTAGAGGGATGGAGAGAGGCTGCCATAGATTGGATTACTGCTCCTGTGGGAGACACAGAATGATGAGAGCTAGCTTAGGAGAGTAGAAACTGCAGTGAGACTTCCCAGGGATGCCTATTAGATGGGATGGAGTGCTCTGCACCCCCTTCGTGACTGCTTTGCCCTGTGTAATCACCAGGTTCACCCGTTTCACCTCCCCTTCCACTACTCCCGTCTATGTCCGTCGCTGCCTGCTCCATTTGGGATGATGATGTGTTTGAAGAACATTGTTCCTCATTGGTCTGAGCCCTTTGCTGGACATTGTGCACCCATTTCTCCTGCAAGGACAAAAGGGAGTGAGATAAAGCATTGTTGTTCTCTCTGGGCAACATTATCGGCCCCTGTTCATTTGGAACTGCATGTCCCAGTGGTGACAGGTCATCAACATCACTCCAGCTGTGAGCCATTCTGAGGGGTCAGTAAGTGCCCTGGACACACTCCTTTCACATTCAGTATGTACCTGAGATTACTCAGGTGGCGTGCCTGCGGAAAGCTGCAAACCCTGACAGCTCCCTGGAGGGTCGGGGTTGCACTAATACCTTGCCAGAATCTCTGAGGTTGTTGAACCTTTTGAGCTTAGATTTTACAGTCTTACTTCTGCCAATAACAGAGGCAGCTATATGAATTCAGGCATTTACAGTTTCAGCTGAGGACCTCCATCCTCTCCCTTCCAAATGTCCAACATTGCACCGAGATGGACATTGATGAAGTGAGTAGACACACTGCCCTGGGTAGCAGACATCCAGCTCCCCTATGCCATCTCGTTTACCTCTGGTGCTTTTGCATAAATTTCAGTTATCTCCCTTAGGACAACCAGCAGCCTATGGGGAATCAAAATCAGTCCCACACTTAGAATCATAGTGCAGAAGGAGGCCATTCTGCCCATCGAGTCTGCACCGACCACAATCCCACCCAGACCCTATCCCCACGCATTTATCCCAGCCAATCCCCCTGACGCTAAGGGGCAAATTAGCATAGCCAGTACACCTAACGTACACCTCTTTGGAAGGTGGGAGGAAACCCACGCAGACACGGGGAGAACGTGCAGACTCCACACAGACAGTGAGCCAAGCCGGGAATCGAACCCGGGCCCCTGGTGCTGTGAGGCAGCAGTGCTAACCACTGTGCTGCCCAACTCTGTTCCTGCCCCCCTACTGGCTCCAATTGGACAGGAATTCTGTCTCCATAGTATTAGGAGCTCACCCCTGTGCAAATTTCCCACCAGAGTTGAGTTCCTGACCCCAAAATGAACCTGACTCTTGTTTCCTGCCTCTGTGGGGAAAATTCAGCCTCGGATGTTGACAGAAGGAAAGTCATAAATATATGCGAGACAGAGATCGATTGCTTCAGGCTTCTCCTGTCCATCTGTATAAGTCATTTGGACTTTGCCCTCCTGAGTTATTCATGCTGTGAAAGTTAGATCATTAGCACTCCACGATACGATGTACTTTTCACCTTAGTTTTCATATTATGTCCTTGATCTTCCGACGATCAGTTACAACAGATGGAATTAAAAGATCCTGTGTCTCGAGGATAATGTCGAGTCCTGTGGTGTTCATTAAAATGCTTGGACATGTTTATGTACAGCAAGAAGTGAGTGTTTAACAATAACAAATCAGATGGTAAATCATAATTAGTGCAGACAGCCATTTGGTGCAAATAGCTTCTGAATAGAAAGCAAATGAACAATCGAGCCTTCGCAATAAGCAGTAAGGATTGTAAGCACTTAGTAGCAATTATCCCAAGGATTATGTGGGACAGTCTGTGATAAGGAATATTGTAGAATGATTTAAGGGGAGAGAAAATGGAAGCTGTGTTATTGGGCAGAATACACTCTCATCATTTGGGGCGGCACAGTGGTTAGCACTGCTGCCTCACAGCACCAGGGACACGGGTTCAATTCCGGGCTCTGCTGACTCTGTGTGGAGTTTACATTCTCTCCATGTCTGTGTGGGTTTCCTCCGAATCCTCTGGTTTCCTCCCATGGTCCAAAGATGTGTGGGTTAGGTAGATTGGCCATGCTAAATTGCCCCTCAGTGCCAAGGAGATTAGCACGGTAAATACGTGGGGTTACGGGGATGGGGCCTGGGTGGGATTGTTATCGCTGCAGACTTGATGGCCGAATGGCATCTTTCTGTATGTAGGAATTCTCTTCTATGACCAGGGATGAAAGCAGATTAAGAAACACAATGAATGGGAAGGCAAGAACCATACTTGCCTTAAACCAGGATGAACCCTCATGATGTAATTGAGGAAAGGGTACCTGAAAGCAACAGCTGGAGCTTGTCAATCCAAGGACGGACGATGGTGGAGTTTTGAAAAATGATGGACTGGTGCAGTATTGAGGAAAATACAAATAGGATTAAAATAATTAAAACTCTGGAACATTTAAGCCCTGGAACTCGCTCCCCAAACCTGTCTGCCTCGCTTTCCTCTTGACAGAACATTTGGGCACTTGTCCAATATCTGTTATGACTTGGTGTCAGTTTTTGTTTGATCACGCTTCTGTGAAGTACCAATGGAGAGGGTTTCAGTGATTTCAGCTTACTGGGAAGCTTCAGCAGCTTCATATCAAAGCTGTGTGCTTACGTTGGGGCTGAGTGCACGACATTAATGTGTACATCTAGGGCAGTACTTCCAAAACCTTTTCTCACTGTTTCTCACTATTTTAATGCTCAGGCTTGGTGCGACCCCACAATTAGTGAGGGAGGGGAGGGAGGCGGGGGCAGCACCAAAATAAGGCAAAACAGCAAGATAGTAACCGTCCTTAGTTTATTGTTACTGGAACAAAGCAAGCAAGCCTTTGGTACTGGATTATTGAAGTAAACAAAACAGCATATAAGAGACTTTGTTACTGTATCAAAGTGTCACAATAAAACAAAACTGCACAATTGTCTTTACTACTCTATCAAAGTGTCAAAATGAAACAAAATAGCAGCATGTAATAGCCTCCAGTACTGTAATATTGACGGGAAATGAAGAGCAAGGAAAGGCAGAGAGGCAGCTCCAACTGGTGCTGATGAGATCACGCACTCTCCATGGCCCCAGCACACAATGATACTGAAAGCAAAGGGAAAGTTTTGACACAGCGTTGCAAAAGCAAAAGAGTTCTGAACGAGACAGCCATTTGTATTGAAACACTCGTACTGTTCAGTTGGAGATTAGAAGCACAAACTATTATCAGATGAGTTGCAGGTGCAGGTGTGACAATCTGGGTGGGAGGGAGGGAACTCTGCAGGGGTCAGTCTGTTCTGGATTATTCCGTTAAAAGGAAGCTGCATGTTCGCAGCTACCAGCAGAGGACCCGACACAGCACCACACTATATTCTACAGGATAACCTGCCTTGTAACTACATTTTATCTACAATTCACATTTTGTAACTGTTAACATCCATTCTTTTATTTAAAAAAGGCCTATTTTTCTTTTTGCAGTAACAAGAATTGTAGAGATGGAACAGATGGCAGAGAGTTCATCTGCATATCAGCCTGAAGATGACGACTTTGATAGAAATTGCCCACGGATCTGTGGGGTTTGTGGGGACAAAGCGACAGGTTTCCATTTCAATGCCATGACGTGTGAAGGCTGTAAAGGCTTCTTCAGGTAAGATACTTTGTTACCTACTAAATGGGAGCCATCCATTGTCAAAAGGAGCTTTCTGAATTCAGTCTATCAAAATGATGGTTTGAAACAATGTTGGATTGCTGTATTTACCAAAATATGATTCCAGATCTGTGAATTCCAGAGTGCTGAGGGGGCTGACGACCACTGGGACAATTTAATTCCAATTTGGAAATCTCAGTGTTCATGAAAGAGTGCATTACAAAAATGTCAAAAAAGAAAGTCTAATTTCAGAATATGATTTTGTTGCCATGTTCCCTACTCCCTGCTCAATCAGGATTCAGTTTGTCTTTGGATAGCTGAGCTGAGCTGGCATTTACTGTATCAGATCAAGAATTCTATAGAGATCAGCAAGTGGCATTCACATTAGATTATGTTGCATTTTGGTTGCTTAACTGAACAATAGAGGAGCTCTTTTTATGTGTTGAAGCTTGAATTGGAATTAACCAGTCAATCAGAAAGCTAGATTGTTACAAGTTTGCTGTAAAAAGCTGGTAATGTCGGGCACTGGAATACATACTGCCGCTGAGCAGTGTATTGGTAAAGACTCTAACTGAGTCTAACAAACCCATTTTTGCAGAATTCTTCAGAATATATGCAGCTGGCAAAATAAATAGCCCAGGCCTCTGGCTAGTTTCTTGATTCTTGCTGAAAACAATTATTGCCTTCACAGTAAAATGTCACGAAAATATATTTCTGCCAAACTCATACTTGCAGTAACTTGCTCTTTCAAGTTCTGTTACCCTAAAGTCTGAGCCTTTAAGAAAGGAATAATTACTGTATGCATGCCTTGGACAAGATAAATGGCTTAATCTGG
Organism: Mustelus asterias; assembly: GCF_964213995.1. Classification (NCBI taxonomy): domain Eukaryota; kingdom Metazoa; phylum Chordata; class Chondrichthyes; order Carcharhiniformes; family Triakidae; genus Mustelus; species Mustelus asterias. The sequence goes on along the minus strand of NC_135834.1, from coordinate 1,785,428 downwards.
GGAGATGCAAAAGCAGTAGTTCTCTGCAAATTGAAAAGTAAATCTAATATTTAACTGTCGAAAAATTATCATTTCCTTGCTTATTGATTGTGTATATTAGTAATGAGGGAATAGGGTATTAGTCAGCACAGTGCACAACTTCCAGCATATTTGGTCAGATTGGTAACCTTCAGAGTCATAGCCGCAATCTTCAAATAGTATACTCCTGACCTTGGAGCTGCCAAGCACCTGTTTACTGTTCCGCATGGAAAAGTTAGTAAGTCGATGCAGAAGTTACTCTGTCTGGGCTGCCATTGTCGATTTTCTTACTACCTGGTCACAGGAGGGCAATGGCAGAGGTCGCAAGCAAGCAAGACTAAATCGGTTAGGATTATGTTCACTAGAGTTTAGAAGAGTGAGAGGGGATCTAATAGAAACTTATAAAATTCTAACAGGGTTAGACAGGGTAGATTCAGAAAGAATGTTCCCGATGGTGGGGGGAGTCCACAACTCGGGGTCACAGTTTGAGGATAAGGGGTAAACCTTTTAGAACTGAGGTGAGGAGAAATTTCTTCACCCAGGGAGTGGTGAATGTGTGGAATTCACTCCCACAGGAAGCAGTTGAGGCCAAAATGTTGTGTGATTTCAAGAAGAAATTAGATTTAGCTCTTGGGGCTAAAGGGATCACGGGATATGGGGGGAAGGGGGGAATCAGGATATTGAATTTGATCAGTCATGATTAAAATGAACAGTGGAGCAGGCTCGAAGGGCCGAATGGCCCACTCCTGCTTCTAGTTTCTATGTTTCTTTGCAAGTTGCCTGCCAATCTCACAACTGGGTAAGGTACCTGGCATGGTGATACCAATGTGGGAAATTAGATCGCTAAATTGAAAAATGTCTTGCTTGTAGATGTCTCTGTGACTTCCCCTGGAAAACCATCATTTCAGTCGAAGATCAACAATCTGTATCAATATATCCCTCTATGTAAATGAATTAAAGGACAAACCAGTGCTAGAGAGGCAAAGTACTCTTCCACTGTGAAAATGTAAAATAAACATATCTGCTCTTGCAAGAAATTTGATATTGATCCTGCAGTTCAGATTTCATTCCCTCCAGAACGAGTCCAGTGAGGTCACTTATCGTCCTGAGCTGGCAGGGTGCATTGCTCAAATAGCCCTCCAGTTCGAGTGTGAAATGGTGAAATATGGGTGCAACACGAGGTAATTCCCTCCCGAACTCGTAAAGAGGTTCAGATCAGTTATGCCCAAAGTAGGATCTTGAGTTTCGATGCAGTCTGTTGAAGTTGCTTGCCACCCCTGATTTTTAAGACAAATATTGAATTTCGCCATTGCGCTAGCAATAATATATCTATCATTCGTTCTATAATTCTGGTATCTAAATCAGAGTTGATCTGCCCCACTGTTTAAAAGCATGGTCACAAGATGCAAGGCATGCTGATTACAAGTCATAAAGCCATGCAGCACAGAAACAGGGCCTCGGCCCATCATGTCTACGCCGACCATCAAATACCAATTTATACTAATCCCATTTCCCAGCACTTGGACCATAGCCTAGTTCTGTTCATCGAAAAACCTGCAGCCCTGTATCTTAACTCTCATCAGGACCAACCCACCTACCATCCTTTATTCTCTGGCCCACAATGGCTCCAGATCTGGCAACGCCTCAATTCATTCTTTTTTTCCCCCCAAATACTCCATGGCCTCACTTCTCCCTATCTCTGTAACCTCCTCAAGCCATACAACCTTCCCAGATCTCTGTATTGCTCCAAATCTGGTCTCTTACATAACCTCTCTTTTAATTTAACTTTATGCAACAACCTACCATGCGGCACCTTGTCAAAGGCCTTGCTAAAGTCCATGTCGACAACCTCAACTGCACTGCCCTCATCTACCTTCTTGGTTACCCCTCCAAAAAACTCAATCAAATTTGTGAGACATGATTTTCCACTCACAAAGCCATGCTGACTGGCCCTAATCAGTCCTTGTATCTCTAAACGCCTGTAGATCCTGTCTCTCAAAATACCTTCCAACAATTTACCCACCACAGATGTGAGGCTCACTGGCCTGTAGTTCCCAGGCTTTTCCCTGCAGCCCTTTTTAAACAAAGGCACAACATTTGCCACTCTCCAATCTTCAGGCACCTCACCCGTGACTATCAATGATTCAAATATCTCGGCTAGGGGACCCGCAATTTCCTCCCTAGCCTCCCACAACGTCCTGGGATATACCTCATCAGGTCCCGCAGATTTATCTACCTTGATGCACTTTAAGACTTCCAGCACCTCCTTCTCTGTAATATATACATTCCTCAAGACATCAATATTTAATTCCCCAAGTTCCCTAACATCCATGCTTTTCTCAACAGTAAATACTGATGAGAAATATTCATTTAGGATCTCACCCATCTCTTGTGGATCCGCACATAGATGACCTTGTTGATCCTTAAGAGGCCCTACTCTCTCCCTTGTTACTCTTTTGCTCTTTATGTATTTGTAGAAGCTCTTTGGATTCTCCTTTGCCTTATCTGCCAAAACAATTTTGTGTCCTCTTTTTGTCCTCCTGATTTCTCTCTACTCCTACACCCCCTATATTCTTCAAGAGATTCACTTGATCTCAGCTGCCTATGCATGTCATGTGCCTCTTTCTCCTTCTTGACCAGGGCCTCAATATCCCGTGTCATCCAGGGTTCCCGACTTCTGCCAGCCCTGCCATTCACTCTAAGAGGAATGTGTTTACCCTGAACCCTAGTTAACACACTTTTGAAAGCATGCCACTTACCAGACGTCCCTTTTCCTTCCCACAGACTCCCCCAATTAACTATTGAAAGTTCCTGCCTGATACCATCAAAATTGGCCTTGCCCCAATTTAGAATATTAACTTTTGGGACAGACCTATCATTCTCCGGAGCTATCTTAAAACCAATAGAATTATGGTCACTGGTCCCAAAGTGATCCCTCACTAACACTTCTGTCACCTGCCCTTCCTTATTTCCCAAGAGGAGGTCAAGTTTTGTCCCCTCTCTAGTCGGGCCATCCACATACAGAATGAGAAATTCCTCCTGAATACACTGAACAAATTTCTCTCCATCCAACCCTCTAATACTATGGCTGTCCCAGTCAATGTTGGGAAAATTAAAATCTCCGACTATTACCACCCTATTTTTCTTGGAGCTATCTGTAATCTCCTTACATATTTGCTCCTCAATTTCCCGCTGACTATTTGGGGGCCTATAGTACAACCCTATCAAAGTGATTTCCCCCTTCTTATTTCTCAGTTCTACCCATATAGACTCAGTGGGCGAACACTCGGATATTATCCCCTCTCAGTATGGCCGTGATGCTTTCCCTAATCAAAAGTGGAACTCCCCCTCCTCTCTTACCTCCTGTTGTATCTTTCCTATAGCATCTGTACCCTGGAACATTGAGCTGTCAGTCCTGTCCCTCCCTTAGCCATGTTTCAGTAATTGCTATAATATCCCAGTCCCACATACCCACCCATGCCCTGAGTTCATCTGCCTTGCCCGTCAGGCCTCTTGTATTGAAATAAATGCAGTTTAATCTGGACTTTCCTTGCTCTCAGTCCTGCTTTTGCCTGATCTGTCTGGTACTAGGATTACTGACACTGCCTTTATTACTTAATGTGCTCTCTTTAACTTCTGTGTGGTTCTCAAACTTCTCTTCTGTCTCCCTACTGCTTTGGATCCCACCCCCCTGCCAAACTAGTTTAAACCCTCCTGAGTGGCTCTAGCAAATCTCCCCGCCAGGATGTTAGTTCCCCTCCAGTTCAGGTGTAACCTGTCCCTCTTGAACAGATCAGCCCTTCCCCAGAAAAGATCCCAATGATCCAAAAATCTAAATCCCTGCCCCCTGCACCAGCTCTCAAGCCACGCATTCATCTGCCTAATCCTCCTATTCCTACTCTCACTAGCACGTGGTACCGGTAGTAGTCCTGAAATTACTACCTTCGAGGTCCTGCACGTTAGCCTTCTGCCTAACTCTCTATATTCACATTTCAGGACCTCATCCCTTTTCCCACCTATGTCGTTGGTACCAATATGTACAACGACCTCTGACTGCTCACCCTCCCCCTTAAGAATGTCCTGCAATCGCTCAGAGACGTCCTTGACCCTGGCACCAGGGAGGCAACACACCATCCTGCAGTCTCGATTGCGGCCACAGAAACGCCTGTCTGTGCCTCTAACTAGCGAGTCCCCTATTACTACTGCTCGCTTGCTCTTTGCCCGACCCTGTCCCACAGCAGAACCAGCTGTGGTGTCACAGGCCTGGTTACTGCTGGTATCTCCCCCTGACAGGCTCTCCCCCTCAACAGTGTCCAAAACGATAGACCTGTTTGAAAGGGGAATAGACACAGGAGACTCCTGCACCACCTGCTTGCCTCTCCTGGTAGTCACCCATCTACCTGTCTGAACCTGTGGTGTGACAACATCCCTGTAACTAGTGTCTATCACACTCTCTGCCTCCTGTATGCTCCGCAGTGCATCCACCTGCCGCTCCAACCGAACAATGCGGTCTGTGAGGAGCTACAACTGGACACACTTCCTGCAGACAAAGTTGTCAGGGAGACTAGATTGCTCCCTAATTGTCCACATCTGGCAGGAGGAGCATGCCACTGCCCTAGCTGCCATTTTGCCCTTATACGGATAAAAAAAAATTGCAACTCCCCTCTCCCTTGCTTGTGGTCCTCCTGTCGACTTTTGTTTTGTACTTTTCCAATTCAATCAAATCAAATCCAATTCAGAGTCTCAACAAGTTGAGACATTCCCGATCCAGGCTGACAAGACAGGGCGAGCGACCAAACCACCCTGTCCTGGGCCTGATCTACATGAGCCAAGCTGATTGGAGAAGGGGGAGGTTCCTCCTCCAAGGCTTGAGCTCATTTGCATCTTAGCCAAAAGGCCGAGATGCCGCTTTTAAAAATTGCTTCATATGAAACATATGAAGCTTCAATGTAACCTAATGACCTCAACCAAGTGCAGCATCCAATCCATACTACACTTGATCTTAGCCAAAAGGCCGAGAAGCTTTTTTTTTTATTTCAAAAATATACTTTATTCACAAAAAAAACTTTCAAATACGACATTTCAAATGACAGATCCAATAGTTACAAACAGTCCAATAAATTAATCATTTTTACCCTACAGTACAGTGCTTATTTACAAAACATTACATTTCATTACTTAAAACTATGTACATACGTCGTCAGAGTTTACTGTGTGCCGTTATTTTTCAGATTGGCACACAGTTACGCAGGCCGAGGGTATTCTCAGTTACCCGGCCCTCGGTCTGCCTCGGTTGAGACGCTTTACACGGTGGCCTTTCCCCATTGTGCCTTGGCGGCGGCTGCCCCAAGCTTGAGCGCGTCCCTGAGCACGTAGTCCTGGACCTTGGAATGTGCCAGTCTGCAACACTCGGTCGAGGACAATTCTTTCAGTTGGAAGATCAGCAAGTTTCGGGCGGACCAAAGCGCGTCCTTCACCGAGTTGATGACCCTCCAGCAGCAGTTGATATTTGTCTCGGTGTGCGTCCCCGGAAACAGCCCGTAGAGCACAGAGTCCTGCGTCACCGAGCTGCCCGGGACGAACCGCGACAAATACCACTGCATCTCACTCCAGACCTTCTTTGCAAAGGCACATTCCACAAGGAGGTGTGCGACCGTCTCATCAGCCCCGCAGCCGCTTCGAGGGCAGCGTGCGGTGAGGTTGAGACCCCGGGCGTGCATAAAGGATCTGATGGGGAGTGCCCTTCTCACCACCAGCCAAGCCAGGTCTTGGTGCTTGTTTGTGAGTTCTGGTGATGAGGCATTCTGCCAGATGACGCTGACAGTCCGCTCAGGGAGCCATCCGACAGGATCTGCCGTCTCCTTTTCTCTCAGGGCCTCAAGGACATTACGTGCTGACCACTGCTTGATAGCCATGTGGTCAAAGGTGTGTTTCCGGAAGAATTTCTCCACAAAGGACAGGTGCTGCGGTACGGTCCAACTACTTGGAGCGTTCCGCGGCAATGTGGCCAGACCCATCCTCCGCAACACTTGGGACAGGTAGAACCTCAAAAAATAGTGGCACTTGCTGTTCGTGTACCGAGGGTCTACACACAGCTTGATGCAGCCGCACACAAAGGTGGCCATCAGGATGAGGGCGACGTTGGGAATGTTTTTCCCTTTGGTTGAGGAGGAGGGAAACACTAAAGTAGTGTTTGGGGTTTAACTGTCCCTTCACAGCAGCTCCTCCACAAACCATCTTCTGGTCACAGTGACTGCACTTATGCAAATGTGACCTGCAACCGCCAATCACCTTCCCCAGTAAGTTAGTTTTATACTCAGTTATGCTCAGCTCCGCCCTCCGACCGCTCCCTGCAGACTAGGTACAGTCACCATTGGCGACTGTACTGTAAGCTGTCCAAGCCCTAAGCTCTGGAATACTTTCCCAGGTGGAAGTGCGAGTTGTGAGGAGAATGCAAAGGGGATTTGACGAGGCTATGTAAGTGAGCACAACATTGGAAGATGGAATGCAATGTGAAGAAATGTGAGGTTTTGCACTTCAGTGGGGAAAAGAGTAAAACAGAGTGTTTCTTAATGATGAGAGGTCAGAAGTGCCAAACTTCAAAGGGACTTGGATGTCCTTGTTCACAAGTCACTGAAAATGTAGGTACAACAAGCAATTAAGAAAGAGAATGGTATGTTGGCTATTATTACTCCGATACTCAAATCCTCTTGTAAGATGTCTTACTATAATTATATCGGGGGCTTATATAGTCTTATCCAAAAATTCTAAGTGCCAAACGAGCGTGGAGGCGGGAGAGAATCATAGAAATCATAGAAACCCTACAGTGCAGAAGGAGGCCATTCGGCCCATCGAGTCTGCACCGACCACAATCCCACCCAGGCCCTACCCCCACATATTTTACCCGCTAATCCCTCCAGCCTACACATCCCAGCACTCTAAGGGGCAATTTTTTAACCTGGCCAATCAACCTAACCTGCTCATCTTTGGACTGTGGGAGGAAACCGAAGCACCCGGAGGAAACCCACGCAGACACGAGGAGAATGTGCAAACTCCACACAGACAGTGACCCGAGCCGGGAATCGAACCCGGGACCCTGGAGCTGTGAAGCAGCAGTGCTAACCACTGTGCTACCGTGCCGACTTATTGGGCGCGCTTCCAGTACAGCATTTGGAGAAAAATAAGAGCTCGGATGCGATTCTCGCCAGCATGAGGGTGTGGAGCCTACTCATGCTGGGAAGCTGGCTGCTGAGCTCCAGGGGCACCATTGTGCAGGCACCCTGATCTCACTGGGAGATGTCACACCAAGGTTCAATACAGTTTAGCATAACTTTCTTATTCATTCATAGCATGTGGGTGACACTAACTAGGCTAGAATTTGTTGTCCGTCCCTAATTTCCCTTGAGAAAGTGGTGGTGAGCTACCTTCTTGAATGCTGCAGTCCATCTGGTGCAGTTTGGGTATCATCTTTCACCCTTGTGAAGCTGGTTACATGCCTTTCTGCGCCCTCCTCATTCATGCACCGTTCCTTGCGTGATCCTGCTGCCCCTCTGGATATTGCAGCTCTGCCCCAATTGCTGTGCCTCTCTCACTCATGCTCCTCTACATTGGTCTGAAAACTGAAGAACAATTGTTCCCTGTAGTGTTCACTTCTCAAGGTCTCTCACTCCCCTTGCTCTGCAGATGAAAGTTGCACCTCAGAGCAAACACTCTCAGTCAGTGTATGCCTCTGATGTGCTTACCAAGTTTGCCCAGCCTCCAGCCTGTCACTCCTGCATTTTATTCACACTGACCCTGCTTGCACTAAAATAGCTGCCGAGCTCCTGTCTCTTTATGGGTGGTGATGCTCTGAAGCTTCATCCTTCATATGCACCCTGGTAAAGTTTCACCTAGGTACCTAGGGACCGAGGTGTGCAAGTCCACAAATCCTTGAAGGTGGCAACACAGGTGGAGAAGGTGGTGAAGAAGGCATATAGAACATAGAACATAGAACATAGAACATTACAGCGCAGAACAGGCCCTTCGGCCCACGATGTTGCACCGACCAGTTAAAAAAAAAACTGTGACCCTCCAACCTAAACCAATTTCTTTTCGTCCATGAACCTATCTACGGATCTCTTAAACGCCCCCAAACTAGGCGCATTTACTACTGATGCTGGCAGGGCATTCCAATCCCTCACCACCCTCTGGGTAAAGAACCTACCCCTGACATCGGTTCTATAACTACCCCCCCTCAATTTAAAGCCATGCCCCCTCGTGCTGGATTTCTCCATCAGAGGAAAAAGGCTATCACTATCCACCCTATCTAAACCTCTAATCATCTTATATGTTTCAATAAGATCCCCTCTTAGCCGCCGCCTTTCCAGCGAAAACAATCCCAAATCCCTCAGCCTCTCCTCATAGGATCTCCCCTCCATACCAGGCAACATCCTGGTAAACCTCCTCTGCACCCTCTCCAAAGCCTCCACATCCTTCCTGTAATGTGGGGACCAGAACTGCACACAGTACTCCAAGTGCGGCCGCACCAGAGTTGTGTACAGTTGCAACATAACGCTACGACTCCTAAATTCAATCCCCCTACCAATAAACGCCAAGACACCATATGCCTTCTTAACAACCTTATCTACTTGATTCCCAACTTTCAGGGATCTATGCACACATACACCTAGATCCCTCTGCTCCTCCACACTATTCAAAGTCCTCCCGTTAGCCCTATACTCAACACATCTGTTATTCCTACCAAAGTGAATTACCTCACACTTCTCCGCATTAAACTCCATCCGCCACCTCTCGGCCCAACTTTGCAACCTGTCTAAGTCTTCCTGCAAACTACGACACCCTTCCTCACTGTCTACCACACCACCGACTTTGGTGTCATCAGCAAATTTGCTAATCCACCCAACTATACCCTCATCCAGATCATTAATAAATATTACAAACAGCAGTGGCCCCAAAACAGATCCCTGAGGTACACCACTTGTAACCGCACTCCATGATGAATATGGTATGCTTGCCTTTATAGGACGGGGTATAGAGTATAAAAGCTGGAGTCTGATGATGCAGCTGTATAGAACGCTGGTTAGGCCACATTTGGAGTACTGCGTCCAGTTCTGGTCGCCGCACTACCAGAAGGACGTGGAGGCGTTAGAGAGAGTGCAGAGAAGGTTTACCAGGATGCTGCCTGGTATGGAGGGTCTTAGCTATGAGGAGAGATTGGGTAGACTGGGGTTGTTCTCCCTGGAAAGACGGAGAATGAGGGGAGATCTAATAGAGGTGTACAAGATTATGAAGGGGATAGATAGGGTGAACAGTGGGAAGCTTTTTCCCAGGTCGGAGGTGACGATCACGAGGGGTCATGGGCTCAAGGTGAGAGGGGCGAAGTATAACTCAGATATCAGAGGGATGTTTTTTACACAGAGGGTGGTGGGGGCCTGGAATGCGCTGCCAAGTAGGTTGGTGGAGGCAGGCACGCTGACATCGTTTAAGACTTACCTGGATAGTCACATGAGCAGCCTGGGAATGGAGGGATACAAACGATTGGTCTAGTTGGACCAATGAGCGGCACAGGCTTGGAGGGCCGAAGGGCCTGTTTCCTGTGCTGTACTGTTCTTTGTATCCTCTGCCAAATACCTGATAATTGGTTCCTTAACTGGATCAATTGCCGACCAAAGACCGCAGTCTCCATCCATCAACCTAGCAAAATTCACCAGCCGCATCAACAAGTTTGAGTCCTGCACTAATGCATTCCTTTGCCATTTTGCATTTCCACTCACCTCCCAGCCCGTTTCCAAGGTGCAGGAAGATTGGAGGCAAGTACACCCTTTTCCCACTGCACCGAATTTCTACTCTTCCCCAAATTCCCAGCTTTTACATCATACAAAGATGCCGGAAATCCGAAAAAAAAAAAACCTAATAGGTGCTGGAAATGCTCAGCTGGTCAGGCAGCATCTGTGGATAGAAACATGGTTAACCTTTCAGGATGAGAGGAAATTTCATCAGAACCAATGTTTACACACTCCAATCACAATGCAGTGCAGTTACAGCCAGTGTGTGCATCAGCAGGTACGGTTTACGTTTGTACCCTTTTCAAGCCATCGGCAGATAGGTGATAAACGCTTCTCCTCACACTAACACCTAATCAAGCAATCACTGAAAGCTGATTGTCTGGTAACTGCCACTGACGGGCAGTTTCTTTTCCAGTTTTTAAAGTTCCAAGTTAAATTCAAAATATTAAACAAAATTTCAATTTAAGCCTATTTACCCACTACTTACCAAAGAATATCAATGTCCCTTATTTATTTCATTCTCTCATGGGATGTGAGCATCGCTGACAAGGCCAACACTTGTTGTTCAACCCAATTGCCCTTAAGCTGGTGGTGGAACAGCTTTCACAATCTACACTACACTGTCTGTTCTGATGCACTCTGTCTATACAACCCCTGTTAATCTTCGGCAGCCTAGTAAAGTGTGCCTATTACTGTTTTAAACCCTTGAAATGCTGTTTTGTGTTCTGCAGTCCCATCTATCTGGCATTTGAGAGCCTTTCTCTGAGACGGGTAGATTTTCGTCATCTCCCTCGCCTGTCTTTACCTTCTTGCTCTTACTAACCTCATCCTTTTCCAATCACCATTCAGTGCCTGAGCAGAGTGAGCCAGGCAACCTGCTGCCATCACTCATTAGCTGCTCAGCTAGTCTGGAGTGACTTGCCGAATGATTCTTGGAGAAAATCGGGAAGTACCTTCTGTCCCTTCCTCAAACACTCACACAGCAGTCACAGGTTTGGCTGGTAGTAAGTTTTGCACCAAAAAAGTCAGGGTATTTCTTAAATTCTCAAAAAGTCAGGAACAGTGGAGGTTCAAAGAGATTTAGGAGTCCAGGTACAAAGATCACAAAATTGTCATGGTCAGGTAGAAAAGAAATTGTCAAAGTTGTCAGCCGTGGCTCAGATGGTAGAACTCTCGCTTCTAAATCACAAAGTTGTGAGTTTACGTCCCACTTTATTGAACACAAAAATCAAGGTTAACATGCCAGTGCAGTACTGAGGGAGTGGTACACTTTCACAGGTGCCATCTTATAGATAAGACATTAGACCAAGGCCTCATCTGCCTGTGCAGGTGGATGTAAAAGATCCCATGGACTATTTTGAAGAAAAGCTATTCTGTGTTGTGGCCAGTAATTTGTCCCTTAATCGCCATGACAGAAGCCCAGGTTATCTGCTCTTCTTGTATCGCTGTTTGTGGGAGTTTGCTGTGCACAAATTGGCTACTGCATTCCAATAACGATTACACTTCAAAAGGTATTTCATTGGCTGTAAAGCATTATGAGACTTCGAGAGGTTATGAAAAGCACAATATCATTGCAAGTCTTTCTTTAAAGGTGGTATGGGATTGTTAGCTTTTATAACTAAAGGACTAGTATATAAAGGGGAGGAGGTTTTGCTGACGCTATACAAAGCCTTGTTCGACCACATCAGGTGTACAGTTCCAGGTACCACACCTTAAAAAGTATAGATTGATCTTGGAAGGAGTGCAGTGCACAGCTGGTTCACGAGAATTTTACCAGGACTGCAAGGGTTAAAATATGAAACGAGATTACATAAACTAGGCCTATATACCTCGGAATGTAGGATATAGAGGGCTGATTAGATTTAAGGTTTCATAAGGATTTTCAAAGGAATTGTTGGGATAGAGAGAAGCTTTTTTTCTGCTGACAGGGTAGTCTAGTACAAAGCAACATAAACGTAAAATCAAAGCCAGACCATGCAGAATCATAGAATCCCTGCAGTGCAGAAAGAGACTATTAGGCCATCGAGCCTGCACCAACTCTGACAGAGTCTTGCCTAGGTGCCCTCCCCTGCCCTATCCCTGTAACCCCACAGATCTACCATAGTTAATCCATCTTGGGACACTAAGGGGCAATTTTGCATGGCCAATCCACCTAACCTGTATGTCTTTCGGACTGTGGGAGGAAACCGGAGCACCCAGAGGAGACCCGCACAGACCTGGGGAGAAAGTGCAAACTCCGCACAGTCACCCAAGCTGGGAATTGAACCCGGGTCCCTGGCGCTGTGAGGCAGCAGTGCCAACCACTGTGCCACCATACACTGTTAGAAAACATTTCTTCACACAAAATGTGGGAGAAGTGTGGAACTCTCTCCCACAAAATGCAATCAGTACGAGCCCAATTAATCATTTTAAATCTAAGATTGATCGAGTTGGGTATTTGTGATAGAGAGCCAAAGTGGACAGGGTATGATTGAATGGTGGAAGAGTCTTGAGGGGCTGAAGGGCCTACTCATGTTCCCATGTGCTTATTATCAAGCCTGGCACAAGTTGAGCCTGTCGCAGGATATACTATGACAGCACTTGGCTTAAATTCAAGGATGTTCTATGGAAGACTTGCACTTGTGTTCAGCAAATTATTTATGGCACTGTCTCAGCTCTGACTTTTCTGGGTGGCATTCAATTTCCTAGAAGACTGGAGAGGTGCTGTTGCAATTACTCATGCAATAATTATCGAATTGCATAATGTTTACTAGTTAGTAACTACAGCACATTAAATACTGGCGAAGATCCAGGCTACTCCCACTGTCTTGGGTATCTTGCATTAGAATCCATTCAACCGAACTTTCCGTGTGGCATTTTACCTGCCATAGTGCTGTGCCACTCCTGTTACGCAGAACGCCACACTGCTGGGGCAGAATGGTTGGTGTTTTCCAGTTCCATGCCAACATTGCCTATAAGGACGGCACGGTGCTACGAGACTTGGGCAGCCTGCACTTCAGACATTGATCATTACTGCGCCTGGAGTTGGGGAACGCAGGTTCTACAAATTATTATTCACAAATAATGAGAGGCAATGCGGGCACGCCTGTGCTTGTCCCAAGATCTTGTACATCGCAAATGTCACATTCTTCATGAAGACCTGATACCACGTGAGGCTGGAGGCTTCCCTTTGCCAGTGGCTTTGAGAGTGACGGTAGTGCTCAATTTTCTTGCCTCTGGGTCTTTCCAGTCACCAACAGGGGATCTGTGCGGCATCTCTCAGTTGGCAACTCATCAGTGCCCTTTGCAGGAAGACACGTCACGATGTTAGATTTGTTCTGGATGAAGTTAGCCAGTCTCTCAGATTCACTGGCTTTGCAGCCATGTCAGGCTTTCCAATAGGCTGCACCCATGAGGTTGTAAGGGCTGCATGGCAGCAGCCCTTAATGTTTATAAACCCACAACGGTGACCATTCCAACAATATGTGACCTTCGGAAGCACACACTACGTTTATGCACCGTATCCTGGGAGTTGCCACGACTCCTACATCCTGAGCCACTCCCAGATGCCCGAGATGAGCTGCCAATACATCTGCAGGGATGGTTACTGGTGGATAAGGGGTACCCATTGAAATGATGGCTCCGGTTTGTTGGCCTCAGAGTTATTCCAAGCAGAAGTACAATGTTGCTCAGAGCTCCATACATCACTCATCGAGCAGACCATCGGATTTCTAAAGATGCACTTCAGAGGCTTGGACTACTCGGGTGACTCACTGCAATACACTCTGGAGAGAGTTTCGCACATCATCGCAGTGTGTTGTACCCTTCACAATCTGCTATGAAATCAGTGAACGGCAGAGGATGAGAGCTGATTGGAAGATGAAGATGCAGAGGTCCAGGAAGCTGAAGGGGCTGCTGAGGGACAGTGAGATTGCGCCCTGGAGGAAGGAAGATGTGGGAGACCCGCCTGTGATACTTGTCAGTAATTAAAGTAAGTTAAGGGTCACATCTCTCTGAGCCCTCTGCCATTCCCTTTCATTTCAAGGGATGTCCAAGCATTCGCAGTGAGAATGAGTCTCGCATTCGGATCTGCACATTCTGGCCTGATGACTCGCTAGGTCATGACCTGCGCTTCAGCAATGCCCTGTGAATGTACTCATTCTGTGAACTCAAAGTCCATTGAGGAACAATAGTGCTGTAAGACAAGACCTGATGCTTCTGCCACCATCGAATGATGCTAACACTTACGTGACTGAGATGAGGACCAGCCAAGGGATCTCACCAAAAGTGCATGTCTTGGGATTGGGCACTACTGCTCAGGAGACCCAATGCTGCTAGAGTATCAGTGATGATGAGCTTCCCTTACTCATTGCTGTCCGTTGAGGAAGAAAGATTCAAAACAGTTCCATCATACACTTTGAATAAAGATTCAAACACACTTGCCACAGTCATGTCTGGAGACTAGTTGCACTGAGGTTGACAGCACAGTCATGGTAATCTCCGAGTGGGACGCTATCCCACTATCACTCTGAATGGCAGGATGGCTAAATCTCGAATAAGAGAATTCATAATACCTTCAACTGACCAGAACGTTCACCTACCCAGCAAGTGAGAAAAGTGCCATTTATTTACAGTGATAGTATGCCTGTAAACCAAAAGTGACATCAACATGTTTTAACTTGCCTAACCCTGCCACTGCACCTTGGTGCAACTCCGATATCCGTCTGCTGACTTTGCTATGTCCTGGTTCTTGTATTGACCTTGGCGAATGTCCTCAGGTGGCCCGAGGCCTGGAATGCCCCAGCCTGATAAGGATCTCCTGCTCAGGGACAGAAGGACCCTTGGCAGCTTGCACTGCTGGAATGGGTGTAGGCAGAGGCAGAGGGGACTCTGTGCGGCTCTATTGTCCTGAGGGGAGGCCCCAGGGATATATGGCTGACACTTATCCTCCCTGTGGGTGCCACAGGACCCTGGCCTGACTCCTCCAGGTGATGGAGCACCTAGAGGGAGGTCAAGGTGCCCGGTCTCCATGTCACTTACATCCTGATGCTGCCCACCAGGGTTTGTGGCCATGGAGTGCAGAGACAAGCACAAATCCAACAGGACCTGCTGGACCAAGGTCTCCATCATAGTCACCCATGCTGGCCTCGAGGCGCTTGCATGTTGCAGCCACAACATCAGACAGACTTCCCCCTCGTTCACCCTAGTCTGCCGAGAAACTCTCGAACCTCTGCCTGATGTTCTGCTGCCTGCTTTTGTACCTCCAGCAGTTTCAGCTCAGCCACTGAAACTCTGCTGGAGAGTGTGAATGAGCACAGCGACAGCTCTTCATTAACACTCATTCTCCAGCAGTGATCTGGCAGTCACTTCCCGAGGCTCATTATCTGACTGGGACTGAGCAGGTGACTAGTCTGCAGCTGCCCCTCCCTCCGAGAGCCAGAGAGCTGGACTGTCCGTGTCTCTGGGACTGAGCAGGTGACTGGTCTCCCTCCGAGAGCCAGAGAGCTGGACTGTCCGTGTCTCTGACTGCTGTGGGGACATGTCTGGGATGTAATCGCCAGAAAGTGATTGAGTCTGATCTGGAGCTACATCCCATTGAGATGTGTGTGTCTCTGTGCTGCTGGAGAGTGAATGAGCACAGCGACAGCTCTTCATTAACACACACATTCTCAGATGGCCTCGGGGCTTGGAGAGCTGCTCAGCTGTGTGGATGGCCTCCATTTGCTCGTGTGGAGAAGAATAAGAGTTTCAGTGGCTGAGCTGAATACACTTGACTGACTTTGATTGTCGGGATTTGATGGAGTTGAGATCCATACTGGGTTGTTGGGAGTGACCAATCTGTGCTTCCCTACAGGAGCGATCACTATCGTCCCCAGCAAGCTCCCTCCTCGGGTTCGGTGAGGGTGATGATCTCTGTTGTCCCTGCCCAGGTCTGGATTCTCTCCACTTGTTGTGTGCCAGCTTGCCCTGGATGAAGATGAAAGAAAGGCATGTGATCAGAGGAATGGGGCAGAGGGTGGGTCGGATACATGTCCCCTGTGTGTGGTCAGCCCTCCCCAGAAGCGCCAGAGGATGGAGTGTGAGCAACATGATAGCTGGTGGTGATGTGGAAGTGTCTGTGAGAGAGTGAGTGGTGATATGTTTCCCCTGCTAATGGATGTGTGAGATCCGTGAAGATGCCATGCTGAGAGTTTGATAGTGGAGAGAGCTGAGAGGGGATTTACCCTGACGGAGCAATGAGATCATTTACCCGCTTCCTGCACTGCATGGCACTTTGGGCGTGGTTGCCAGCCACACTGACCTCCCGGTGATGGCCTACCAGGCTGGAGATGAGAGGTTGTTGTACTTCTTGGAGCCATCCCTTGGGGTCGAATGCCTCTGCCCTTGGACATCTCGAATCAAAGCCTCGAGGGCTTGGTGGCTGAATTGGGGTGCAGACTTCTTCTTGAGGCTTACTGGTCTTTTGCCTCTGGCTGAATGCCATCTTTAACAGTCTCATAAAGACATGAGATGTACATGCTGGACTGACCTTTAAATATGGCGCCAGGTTCTTCGAAGCCACCAGCTGACAGATGGGTGGACGAGTGAGCTCCCAGACTTTCATGTGATTTGGCCCACTAGTCACCTGCCCACAGTTGATTCCGAGAGTGGAATCGGGCATGCGTTCCTGCCATTCCAGTCGGCAGGCAGGGCACTGCCGGAACCACCCATCACACACTTCAACAAATAAATGCAAAAAAAATTCCACCCAACAAGACTATTTTCCCTAGTTGGCTCACCCCTCACACCCTTTCGCTCTTGCCCTCACCCTTATGCATGCATGTGTGCCCATGCCCCTCCCCTGCCCTCTTGCACTGCCCTCTCTCCTTCATGCTATAATGCTTCCATGTAACAGCAGCAAATATGATTCTTTTCGCATAATGAGTACTAACTATTGGCTTCTCCATGTTGTAGGCCCACACACACACAAGCTGGTAAGAGGACTGTTTTGTCACTCGCACTATTATCAGCCTCCAGCTAGATATGTTAAAACAGCTCGAGACAGAACAACAAAGAAAATTACAGCACAGTAACAGGCCCTTCGGCCCTCCAAGCCTGCAGCGACCATACTGCCCCCGCCTGAACTAAAATCCTCTACCTTTCCGGGGACCATATCCTGCTATTTCCATCCTATCCATGTATTTGTCAAGACGCCCCTTAAAAGTCACTATCGTATCTGCTTCCACTACCTCCCCCGGCAGTGGGTTCCAGGCACCCACCACCCTCTGTGTAAAAAAAAAACTTGCCTCGTACATCTCCTTTAAACCTTGCCCCCTCGCACCTTAAACCTATGCCCCCTAGTAATTGACTCTTCCACCCTGGGGAAAAGCTTCTGACTATCCACTCTGTCCATGCCTCTCATAATCTTGTAGACTTCTATCAGGTCGCCCCTCAACTTCTGTTGTTCCAGTGAGAACAAACCAAGTTTCTCCAACCTCTCCTCGTAGCTAATGCCCTCCATACCAGGCAACATGCTGGTAAATCTTTTCTGTACCCTCTCCAAAGACTCCACATCCTTCTGGTAGTGTGGCGACCAGAATTGAACGCAATATTCCAAGTGCGGCCTAACTAAGGTTCTATAAAACTGCAACATGACTTGCCAATTTTTAAACTCGATGCCCCGGCCGATGAAGGCAAGCATGCCAAATTCCTTCTTGACTACCTTCTCCACTTGTATTGCCACTTTCAGTGACCTGTGTGCCTGTACGCCCAGATCCCTCTGCTTATCAATACTCTTA
The DNA here is from genome assembly GCF_964213995.1 of Mustelus asterias. Taxonomy (NCBI): domain Eukaryota; kingdom Metazoa; phylum Chordata; class Chondrichthyes; order Carcharhiniformes; family Triakidae; genus Mustelus; species Mustelus asterias. Next base: position 1,767,868 of record NC_135834.1, on the reverse strand, counting down.
AGGGTTCTGCCATTTACTGTATATTTCCTATCCTTATTAGACCTTCCAAAACGCATTACCTCACATTTGTTCGGATTAAACTCCAGCTGCCATCTCTCCGCCCAAGTCTTCAACCGATCTATATCCTGCTGTATCCTCTGATGGTTCTCATCGCTATCCGCAATTCCACCAACCTTTTGTGTCGTCCACAAATTTACTAATCAAACCAGTTACATTTTCCTCCAAATCATATATGCATATATATACAGCAACGGTCCCAGCACTGATCCCTGAGGAATGCCACTTGTCACAGTCCTCCATTCAGAAACGCACCCTTCCACTGCTACCCTCTGTCTTCTTTGACCGAGCCAGTTCTGTATCCACCTTGCCAGCTCACCTCTGATCCCATGCGACTTCACCTTCTGCACCAGTCTGCAATGAGGAACCTTGTCAAAGGCCTTACTGAAGTCCATGTAGACAACATCCACTGCCCTACCCTCATCAATCATCTTCGTCACTTCCTCGAAAAACTCGATCAAGTTCGTGAGACACGACGTCCCCTTTACAAAACCATGTTGCCTCTCACTAATACGTCCACTTATTTCCAAGTGGGAGTAAATCCTCATGACGAATCCTCTCCAATAAATTCCCTACCACTGACGTAAGGTTCACCTGTAATTACCTGGATTATCCTTGCTACCCTTCTTAAACAAAGGAAATGTTGTTATTTTTTTTCTCAACAACCTTTTTTTAAAAATTCATTTGATGTGGGTGTTGCCGGCTGGGTCAGCATTTATTGCCCATCCCTAATTTCCCTTGAACTGAGTGGAAGGCCATTTCAGAGTCAACCACGTTGCTGTGGCTCTGGAGTCACATGTAGGCCAGACCGGGTAAGGACGGCAGATTTCCTTCCCTAAAGGACATTAGTGAACCAGATGGGGTTTTACGGTGATGGTTTCATGAATTCCAGATTTTTAAAAAATTCAATATCACCATCTACCATGGTGGGATTCAAACCCATGTCCTCAGAGCATTACCCTGGATCGCTGGATTCCAAGTCCAGCGGCAATACCATTATGCAACTGCCTACCTGATCAGTAACTTGCTCTGTGAATATTTGCAGTTAGGAGGCCACTGCCTGTGACCACTCCACGGCACTCTTTGACATAAGGGCGGCACGGTAGCACAGTGGTTAGCACTGCTGCTTCACAGCTCCAGGGTCCCGGGTTCGATTCCCGGCTCGGGTCACTGTCTGTGTGGAGTTTGCACATTCTCCCCGTGTCTGCGTGGGTTTCCTCCGGGTGCTCCGGTTTCCTCCCACTGTCCAAAAGATGTGCGGGTTAGGTTAATTGGCCAGGTTAAAAAATTGCCCCTTAGAGTCCTGAGATACGTAGGTTAGAAGGGTTAGTGGGTAAATATATAGGGATATGGGGGTAGGGCCTGGGTGGGATTGTGGTCGGTGCAGACTCGATGGGTCGAATGGCCTTGTTCTGTACTGTAGGGTTTCTATGATAAGTTGTTAAACTGAGACCATGGGAGCGAGTCTCCCAAAATAATTCTAAGTATCAAAGTTGCATAAAAATTGGATTAATTTTTTTCAGTGGGAGTTTCAAAATGAATGTCCCACACTCTGTGCATCACGGAGTGCACTAGCGTGAATCACGCTAAAAATCTGTGGCCGGGGCCTATTCCCACTGGAGTGGTGGCAGCATAGTGCTCAGCAGGCCACTACATATGCGCCGATCTGTAAGGGCAGAGATCGGCGCGTTTGTAGTTGCCCGCACGCCAGCCTCCCAATCACTGGCCAGCCTCACAACCCCGCATCGCTGCCTCTCCGACCCCCACACGGCCCGATTGCCCACCTATGTCTGCCAATCGGTGTCTCAGCTGAAAGACAGCACCTCCAACACTGCACTTCTCCCACGGTACTGTACTGAAGTGCCTGCCTAGATTATGTGTTTAAATCTCTAGAGTTGACTTTTAGGAAATCTGCTGTCCTTATCCGGTCTGGCCGACATGTGACTCCAGACCCACAGCAAAGTGGTTGACTGATCACGAGGGGTCACGGGCTCAAGGTGAGAGGGGCGAAGTATAACTCAGACATCAGAGGGACGTTTTTTACACAGAGGGTGGTGGGGGCCTGGAATGCGCTGCCAAGTAGGGTGGTGGAGGCAGGCACGCTGACATCGTTTAAGACTTACCTGGATAGTCACATGAGCAGCCTGGGAATGGAGGGATACAAACGATTGGTCTAGTTGGACCAAGGAACGGCACAGGCTTGGAGGGCCGAAGGGCCTGTTTCCTGTGCTGTACTGTTCTTTGTTCTTTGACTCTTAACCGCCCTCTGAAATAGCCGAGTGCGACACTCACTTCAAGGGCAATTAGGGATGGGCAACAAATTCTGCCCCAGCCAACCACTGCCCACATCCCATGAAAGAGTCAAGAAAAAAATCTAAAACAGGCTAAACCAGTCATGTGGGAATTATATTAAGCATTAGGTGACGTACAAGTTGGGATTGTTGATGTGAATCAGCAAGTTGTAAGTGACTGTAGAGTGTAGTTCATTGTAAGAAATTTGTGGCGTAATGAGACATTAAATAAATTCAATTCCTTCCAGTTTGTCTTTTGAGTAACTGGTGGTACGGCAGCTAAATTGGATTGGCTTCTGTCACTCACTCGCTCATACACAGCTCAGCAGAGGTCACTGGGATACCTCTTCGCTTTCCCAACATTTTGTGTTCAGCTGAGACCTGGGGCGGAACTTTACAATCTCGCTCAAGTGAGACCAGAAATCCCCACCCGAGGTCAACAAACATTTCTGTTCCCGGGCCCTCGCCCGCTTTGATTCCGTGGCGGGCGAGGCGGGAGAGTTCCGGCGCTGGATCTCACTGGGGAGTTGCTGTTGTTTATTCCATCCGAACATTTTATGGTTTAATTGTTGATGCTTCCTGATTGTCTGGTATCATGTTTTTCATATATTGCAAAATTGTAGTCACAATCCTCAAATAAGGATATTAGTGTTGGACTGTGCCTGTCCTTCGTAATTGTTTATTTGTCGCCTAAATCACTGAGTTGTTTTTTAACTTTCCTCCCTCACCAGGAGAAGCATGAAGAAAAAGGCCAATTTTACCTGTCCTTTTAATGGCAACTGTTCAATTACAAAGGATAACAGAAGGCATTGTCAAGCATGTCGACTCAAGCGGTGCCAGGATATTGGCATGATGAAAGAATGTAAGTAAACGCACTTGGAACAGAGGGGAAGCTTTGAATGAAACTGAAACTGAACTTATGAATGAATACTCAGTTGAACTTGTTCTTGAGAGACACAATTTCCAATAATCAACTGTATTTAATGCAGAGGCAGTGGCCCTATCACCAGCTGGAAAGGGGGTGATGACCATGCCATGGTCATTTCCAGGAGCCCCAAATTAATGGCAATCTGCCGCCTGCAATCGGGTTTCCTGAAGTCTCAAAGGGGAAGATCCAGCTTCCAAAAGCTGTCTGCCGATCCGAGGAATGACAACTCTTCAGTTCCAATAGTGCCACCAGGAGTGGTGGCCACTGCTTTGACCGCAGCAGTCCCCAGAGCAGAAACGTCACTGGAGGCCCCCAAAGAGAGGCGAGTAGGGTGGGCTCACTGAGGCTTGTCAGACCGGCCCGAGTGATGGGACTGAAGGGAGATTAATGTGAAGAGCAGGAGATCTTCCTGCAGGGCAGTGGCTGTAACTGGCTAATTACGGACCTGGGGACAGGAAGGCTGACCTCAACCTTCCCTGCCCCGACTTAATCAGGGGGTGGGGAATCAGAAATGTGATGGGGTCTCCACCCTGTGCCTTGCTGCTTGATTATACATACCTCCTAGCCCACTCCCAGAGAGAGGAGAGGGCTATTAAGTTCCACCCAATATTTTAGTTCCAATTGCTGTAAGATGGAATCCAGAATATTATGTGTAACGGTCACTGTGAATCAAGGCAATGTTCTGATCACCTAGCTGAAGAAACACAGCTCTGTACTGGATAGAAATCTAGCTCTGAAGAAGAGTCATAGGGTCTTGAAACTTTAACTTTCTCTCCACAGATGCTGCCAGACCTGCTGAGCTTTTCCAGCACACTCTGCTTTATATCTATGATAAATGGGTTTTATTGCTAATTTTGATTGTTAGCTGATCTCGGCAAGGGCATAACAATTGGTCTTTGTTGCAATTTTAGTTTCTTCACATGTTTTCTCATTGATCAATCAGCAGATTCTATAGGTGGAATTTGACCCCCTATGATCTGGGAGGAGAACGGTTTCTCTGCACTGGCTTACCTGAGAGCTGGCAATTACCCCATGTTCAGTAATCTGCTGAATGAACCTTATGCTGTTTTGCACCATGCAGTCAAATTCCCTTCAAACTGATCGATATTGCCACACAGATCGCAGAGTAAAGCCACTGTTACTGCTGTACACTTGAGCAAGAACTTTGTACCTCAGATTGGCAATTCTAGTTTCCTCTTGTTTCCCAGGTGGTTTATTTTTCGGTGATCATTCCTCCTTCATGGATGCTGTTCGATCACCATGTGTCATCAATACCGAACTCCTAGTCTAACTGTTGGTCCCAACCCTGTTTTGGCTTCTGACCACGACTGGGTCTCTGACTTTTTCTAGTTTAAACCACTAATGGGCCTCACCACCAGGGAGCTGAGGAGGAGAGCTACAAATCAGGAGGTGACCTGAGTTGAGTTTGCAGCTAAAATGGTAGCTGTGATGGCAGAACTCATTTGGGAGAGGGCTTGAACCTCAGGCAGCTGAAAACCTCTCTTGCACATTCTGTTCTCAGTTGCCTTGTGGCTGGTTTGAATAAGTTGCTGCTCTGTGAGGGAAAAGAGGCTTTTGTAAGTTTTGTCAAGGGTTAACAGTGCAATCTGAATTGGCAGAGAGGGAGAGGTACGTAGCAGTTGGCCGGGTCTGGGGATCACCAAAATGCAGATGTTCATTCTGGCACTTCTGCAGCAGTCCTCCTGATCCTTCTCAACCTCCTCCTGCCTCCTGAAAGTAGAGGAACAGGAGATGTCCTAAGGTAGAACCTATGATTTGATTTGATTTATTATTGTCACAGGTATTAGTATACAGTGAAAAGTATTGTTTCTTGCGCGCTATACAGACAAAACATATCGTTCATAGAGAAGGAAAGGAGAGGGTGCAGAATGTAGTGTTACAGTCACAGCTCGGGGTGTAGAGAAAGATCAACTTAATATAAGGTAGGTCCATTCAAAAGTCTGACAGCAGCAGGGAAGAAGCTGTTCTTGAGTCGGTTGGTACGTGACCTCAGACTTTCGTATCTTTTTCCCAACAGAAGAAGGTGGAAGAGAGAATGTCTGGGGTGCGTGGGGTTCTTGATTATGCTGGCTGCTTTCCTGAGGCAGCTGGAAGTATAGACAGAGTCAACGGGTGGGAGGCTGGTTTGCGTGATGGACTGGGCTTCATTCACGACCCTTTGTAGTTTCTTGCGGTCTTGGACAGAGCAGGAGCCCATACCAAGCTGTGATACAACCAGAAAGAATGCTTTCTATGGTGCATCTGTAAAAGTTGACTGATCAAGGAGATTTTTAAAAAGCTTAAAAAGTTAAAGATTTGTTTAAAACAAAACTGAACCAACAAAGCAACTTTTATATGAAAATACTCTCGACGTTCTGACACTTCTTTCTTTTTGGTTGCTGTTGTACTTTGTGACCTTCTGCTGTTTGGCACCTCTGGGCCTCCAAATGAGACTCCAATGCATCTGTCCCAGAGGCACTGTTTATTTGTTGCATATTAATTGGATTTAATTGTATTCAAGTTGTGGGAATTCTCTTGTCCATTTGTATGCAAGAGTAGATTGAAACTGTGCATGTTGGTTTAGGAAATGTATGTCTTCGAAGTGTGCTTCCATTCTATCCTGCCTCGCTATCAAATAGAATACTGTTCATCATGACAACAATCGGATGGTAGAGGATGAAAATAGGCATTGTAGAAACCACCATCTATCCAACATCATTTTCCAGCCCACATTTGGTTTGACTTTGTGATGGAAAACAGAAAGCACATGTTTGAGTGAAGTGATGATTTGTGGAAAGCTGTTTTGGGAAAAGCAGTACCTACAGAAGAGGCTTTATTTAACATTTTAAACTTTACAGAGTGAGCTTACCTTGATTCTTTCCATCTGTTTTTGACTATTAAAACGTTTGATATTTCTTGAGCTTTTTCTCAATCTCCACCGAGGGAAATCAAGGGAATGTTATGGCAATGAGGCTAAGCCAGAGTCTGCAGCAGTACATTTTCCATTAAAACCAACTGGCCAGCATGCTGCACATGCTCTCAAATACTGACAGACCCTCTTTCCTGTTATTAGCGTAAGGCGATGCTTTGGATAAGCTTCTAACTCGCAATTCGATATCTCCCATTTAAAATTTGCACAATGATGCGTTCACAATTCTGATGAGGGAGTTGAGGGGCAGCCACACAGTCCAAAGATGTGCGGGTTAGATGCTTTGGCCATGTTAAATTTCCCCCTGGCGTCCCAGGATGTGTAGGTTAGAGGGATTAGTGGGGTAAATATGTGGGTTTACGGGGATAGGGCCTGGGTGGGATTGTTGTTGGTGCAGATTTAATGGGCCGAACGGCCTCTTTCTGCACTATAGGGATTCTATATTTCTATGATTGTTAGGTGTTTAGTTTAGCCTCCCAGATAGCGAGATATTGAGGAGCAAATATGGCCACAATTCACAGAAGTGTGCAAAAACAATAATAATAGGCTAATTATATGAGGTGATTTCAACTTTAGAAGCATTAACTGGGATAGTCATTGTGTTAAGGGCTTGGATGGAGCAGATTTCTTGGACTGTGTACTGGAGAACCTTTTAGATCAATATGTGGAGGGTCCAACATGGGAAGGAGCTGTGCTGGACCTAATTCTGGGGAATGAAGCCAGACAGATGGTTGAAGTGGTGGTGGGGGAGCATTTTAGTGATAGCGATCACAACATGGTACAACTTAAGCTTGTTATGGACAAGAAAATAGACAAGTTGCAAAAAAAGGTTTTGATTGGGGGGGCGGGGAGAACGGATTTTAGTAATACAAGGCAGGACCTGGCCAAGCTAGACTGGGAACAGCTATTAATGGGGAAATCTGTAGAAGAACAGTTGGGGGGCATTCAAAAAGGAAATGGGTAAGCTCAGCATGTTCCCTCTCGGGAGATAGAAAGGAGTAACTAGCCCAGAGAACCATGGCTGACCAGAGATATTCAGGATACGCTGAGAAAGAAAAGAAAAGCTTTTAGCAGATACAAGGGGAGCAAATCAGGGGAGGCATTGGTGAGGTACGGAAAGCGCAGGGTGGAGCTTCAGAAAGCAATTAGGAAAGCAAAGAGGAGATATGAGAAAGCTCTGGCTGGTAAAAGTAGGGAAAATCCCAAGATATTCTATAAGTATATCAATGGGAAGAGGATAACCAGGGAAAGTGGGGGGCCCACTAGGGAACAAGGAGGCAATCTGTGGGTGGAGCCCGATGACATTTGTAGAGTGTTGAATGAATATTTTCCATCCGTCTTCACCCAAGGGAATGAAGGTATAGAATTCAGGGAGAAAGACTGAGAGATTCTTGAGCAAATTGACATAGGGAAGGAAAGGGTTTTGGAGATGTTGGCAGCCTTAAAAGTGGATAAATCTCCAGGTCCAGATGAATCGTGCCCTAGGCTGCTGTTGGAGGCCAGGAGATTGCAGGGGCTCTGACCCAAAATTTTCAATCCCTCTCTGGCCATCTTTGTCAGAGGGAGGTCATGCCTAAAATAGTTGATTTAGTTTTTTGAGGTGGTGACCAGGTGTGTAGATGAAGGTAGTGCAGTTGATGTAGTTTATATATATAGTTTATACATCCCAGGGTATTGAAAGAAATGTCAGAGGTAATAGTGGATGCGTTAGTGATTATTTATCAAAACTCGTTGCATTCTGGGGTAGTGCCGGTTGATTGGAAAACGGCTAATGTTACGCCGCTGTTTAAAAAAGGAAGGAGACAAAAGGCGGGTAACTCTAGGCCGGTCAGCTTAACGTCTGTAGTAGGGAAAATGCTGGAATCCATTATTAAAGAGGAGATAGCAGGGCATCTGGATAGAAATGGTTCGATCAATCAAACGCAGCATGGATTCATGAGGGGAAAGTCGTGCTTGACGAACATGTTGGATTTTTATGAAGATGTGACTAGGGCGGTTGATGGAGGAGAACCGGTGGATGCGGTGTTTTTGGATTTCCAAAAGGCGTTTGATAAGGTGCCCCATAAAAGGCTACTGAAGAAGATTAGGGCACACGGAGTTGGGGGTAGTGTGTTAAAGTGGATTGGGGACTGGCTATCCGACAGGAAGCAAAGAGTCGGAATAAATGGGTGTTTTTCCGGTTGGAGGAAGGTAACTAGTGGCGTGCCGCAGGGATCGGTACTCGGGCCGCAACTATTTACCATTTATATAGATGATCTGGAGGAGGGGACGGAGTGTAGGGTAACGAAGTTTGCAGACGACACAAAGATAAGTGGAAAAGTGAATCGTGTGGAGGACGGAGAAGATCTGCAGAGAGATTTGGACAGGCTGAGTGAGTGGGCAAGGATATGGCAAATGGAGTATAACGTTGAGAAATGCGAGGTTATACACTTTGGAGGAAATAATAACAAATGGGATTACTATCTCAATGGAAACAAATTAAAACATGCTACCGTGCAAAGGGACCTGGGGGTCCTTGTGCATGAGACGCAAAAGCCCAGTCTGCAGGTACAACAGGTGATCAAGAAGGCAAATGGGATGTTGGCCTATATTGCGAGGGGGGTAGAATATAAAAGCAGGGATGTCTTGATGCACCTGTACAGGGCATTGGTGAGGCCGCAGCTGGAATACTGTGTGCAGTATTGGTCCCCTTATATGAGGAAGGATATATTGGCATTGGAGGGAGTGCAGAGAAGGTTCACCAGGTTGATACCGGAGATGAGGGGTTTGGATTATGAGGAGAGGCTGAGGAGATTGGGTTTGTACTCGTTGGAGTTTAGAAGGATGAGGGGGGATCTTATGGAGACTTATAAGATAATGCGGGGGCTGGATAGGGTGGAGGCGGAGAGATTCTTTCCACTTAGTAAGGAAGTTAAAACTAGAGGACACAGCCTCAAAATAAAGGGGGGTCGGTTTAAGACAGAGTTGAGGAGGAACTTCTTCTCCCAGAGGGTGGTGAATCTCTGGAATTCTCTGCCCACTGAGGTGGTGGAGGCTACCTCGCTGAATATGTTTAAAGCGCGGATGGATGGATTCCTGATCGGTAAGGGAATTAAGGGTTATGGGGATCAGGCGGGTAAGTGGTACTGATCCACGTCCGATCAGCCATGATCTTATTGAATGGCGGGGCAGGCTCGAGGGGCTAGATGGCCTACTCCTGCTCCTATTTCTTATGTTCTTATGTTCTTATATGGGTTTCAGCAAAGACTTTGACAAGGTCCCACATGGGGAATTTGTAAAGAAGGTAAATGCACATGGGATACTGGGTAAGTTGATAATGTAGATTTGAAATTGGCTCAGTTGGAGGAAGTTTAACAACACCAGGTTAAAGTCCAACAGGTTTATTTGGTAGCAAAAGCCACACAAGCTTTCGAGGCTCTGAGCCCCTTCTTCAGGTGAGTGGGAATTCTGTTCACAAACAGAACTTATAAGACACAGACTCAATTTACATGAATAATGGTTTGAATGCGAATACTTACAACTAATCCAGTCTTTAAGAAACAAAACAATGGGAGTGGAGAGAGCATCAAGACAGGCTAAAAAGATGTGTATTGTCTCCAGACAAGACAGCCAGTGAAACTCTGCAGGTCCACGCAACTGTGGGAGTTACAAATAGTGTGACATAAATTCTGATTCTAGACGTGCCGGATCATCGACACGGATGCCATCATCTCACGTGAGAACACCATCTACCAGGTACACGGTACATACTCTTGCAACTCGGCCAACGTTGTCTACCTGATACGCTGCAAGAAAGGATGTCCCGAGGCATGGTACATTGGGGAAACTATGCAGACGCTGCGACAACGGATGAATGAACACCGCTCGACAATCACCAGGCAAGACTGTTCTCTTCCTGTTGGGGAGCACTTCAGCGGTCACGGGCATTCGGCCTCTGATATTCGGGTAAGCGTTCTCCAAGGCGGCCTTCGCGACACACGACAGCGCAGAGTCGCGGAGCAGAAACTGATAGCCAGGTTCCGCACACACAAGGACGGCCTCAACCGGGATATTGGGTTTATGTCACACTATTTCACATAAATATTTCTGCTTTTTTCCTCCTGAGTCTTTATCATGCGATCCTAGAATCAGAATTTATGTCACACTATTTGTAACTCCCACAGTTGCGTGGACCTGCAGAGTTTCACTGGCTGTCTTGTCTGGAGACAATACACATCTTTTTAGCCTGTCTTGATGCTCTCTCCACTCCCATTGTTTTGTTTCTTAAAGACTGGATTAGTTGTAAGTATTCGCATTCAAACCATTATTCATGTAAATTGAGTCTGTGTCTTATAAGTTCTGTTTGTGAACAGAATTCCCACTCACCTGAAGAAGGGGCTCAGAGCCTCGAAAGCTTGTGTGGCTTTTGCTACCAAATAAACCTGTTGGACTTTAACCTGGTGTTGTTAAACTTCTTACTGTGTTTACCCCAGTCCAACGCCGGCATCTCCACATCAGTTGGAGGAGACAGGGTGATGACAGAAGGCTTCTTTAGTGGCTGGAAGCCAGTGTCCAGGAATCTGTGCTGGGTCCCTTATTATTGGTCATTTATATAAATGACATAGATGACTATGTGGGATTAAGTTTGTGGATGACACAAATGCGGCGCTCCGAAAGCTTATGGTATTTGCTACCAAATAAACCTGTTGGACTTTAACCTGGTGTTGTAAGACTTCTTACTGTGCTTAAATAGTTAGCCAGGAAATGTTAGACTGAAAAATCCTAGTCTAACTCCTGGGTAACCATATCTGATTTCCCTTTCTGATCCGCCTACCCACTCTCACTCATTAGCCATTCTACCCACCTCACCCACCGGCCGCCCTATCTCCTTATCACCTACTCATTCACCCATTCACTCACCAGTTCACTCAGGCACTCTTACACTAGCACACTGAACCACTGTTTAAACGTCTCAGCTTTTCAGTGTGTTTATAAACACTTAACAGAATATGGCAACGGAGAACAGTTGGATTTCAGGTCTGCATTTCTGAAGAAGCTGGGATATCTCCTACCCCCACCGCCGGCAACATCATCGAGGGCTCTCTCTCTTTGCCCCCGTCCCCCAATACCATGAAAGTATTGATGCTGTTCCCCACACCCTCCCATATCACACGTAATGGGATACCCTCTCCCGCAATGCCACTCCCCAGAGGGCCCACACCTGGCACTGCCCCTTGGCATGGGTTGGCACTTCCAGGTTGGCGCTGCCAGGTTTGCAGTGAGATTTGAATATTCAATGGGGGGGGGGGGTAATTACATTGCAATGTATTCCAATTCATTAAAATTAGGTTCTCGCCTTCATGCGTGTGAACCTTGTGACATCACTGGCGAGGGGTGGGGTAAATCGGGAAACGCAATTCTCACTGAAAATCAGCCCCAATATTTCTTTCTGTATGCTTTGCCCTACATTGTGGGGTACAGTTCAGTGGCCTGCAGACCATTCTCACGAGAGACTTCTTCCTGTTCCTCATCTCCACCCAAACAGATTCTAGGGGCACCATCTTCCGGCTCTTCACACTGGTGAGATCTTCTGGTCACGCCAACAGTGCGCCGCGCCGTGTGTTTCCCAGTGGCATGGAGTGCGATCAATGGGAAGTCTCTCTGACAGCATCTCCTGCTGCTGAGAAAAAGACTGCGGGGAAGCCAGAAAATCTGTTCTCCTGCACCAATGCCATTCTTCATTAAAGTAAAGTTTATTTATTAGTCACAAGTAAGGCTTACATTAACACTGCAATGAAGTTACTGTGAAAATCCAGTGATAGTGCTATCCCTCCACCTTTACCTAGCTTCCTCCTCCTCTTGAGTGTCATGCACACTTCAATATTCAATCCTTGTCATTCTGCAGACACCTCTCCAGAATGGTATCAGATCATATTTATTTGTTGCAATGTGTGCTATCAATTCATTGACTTTGTTATGAATGTTATAGATAAAAGCCTTTAGTTTGTCTTTTTGCTATCTTTCTAACACCAGGTAACACATCTTTGAATACACCGGTCTTGACGCCTGGTGTATTCTTTGGTTTTATTTCTCTGTCCCTTTCTGCTATTCTATGATCCTCATTCCCCATAATATTATTGTATCCTATCTTGAATCTATGTCTTGATTTGCTACACTTGCCCAAGCTAGATCCCTCCCCTCCTTTTATTTACTTTAATCTTAGTTCAAAGTACAATAACCTGCTGATGTTGCGGTAAAGTCCGTTTGCCGATCCCATATTTTGTTTTCTCCGGGTCTACGATTAAAAGCAGAGCTCAGTGCTACTAGATCGCCAACCCCTCACAACAAAAGTAAAAGCTAAAGGAAGTGTCACAGTGACTTCCTGAAACCCGATGAAATAGCCTCGGTTACCTCAGCCGCTTTTTTTGTTCCCCCTCTTTTTAAAAAAAATGCCATAATGCTTTGGAACAACTGAGTGGCTTGCTTGACCATTGCCGAGGACAGTTAAGACTCAACCACTTTATTATGGGTCTGGGGGACACCATGTAGGCCAGACCAGGTAAGGGCGGCAGATTTCCTTCCCCAATGGATATGAGTGAGTCAGATGGATTTTTACAACAATCCAACAGCTTCCTGGTTACCATCACTGAGAAAAAGTTTTAATTCCAGATTTATTAATTCATTGAATTGAAATGCCACTAGCTTCCATTTGAACCTGTGCCCCTCGAGCTTTACCCTGGGTCTGTGGAGCATTACCACTACCCCACAGTCCTTTTACTGTAGCTTGAACTCCCTCCCTAACAGCACTGTGGGTGTACCTACACCACATGGCCTGACTGATGTCCAATAACAATCCTGGAACTCCCTCCCTAACAGCACTGTGGGTGTACCTACACCACATGGACTGACTGATGTCCAATAACAATCCTGGAACTCCCTCCCTAACAGCACTGTGGGTATACCTACACCACATGGCCTGACTGATGTCCAATAACAATCCTGGAACTCTCTCCCTAACAGCACTGTGGGTGTACCTACACCACATGGACTGACTGATGTCCAATAATAATCCTGGAACTCCCTCCCTAACAGCACTGTGGGTGTACCTACACCACATGGCCTGACTGATGTCCAATAATAATCCTGGAACTCCCTCCCTAACAGCACTGTGGGTGTACCTACACCACATGGCCTGACTGATGTCCAATAATAATCCTGGAACTCCCTCCCTAACAGCACTGTGGATGTACCTACACCACATGGACTGCAGTGGTTCAGGAAGGCAGCTCACTACCGCCTTCTCAAGGGCAATAAATGCTGGCCCAACCAGGAATACTCGCATTCCCAGGAAAAATTAAAAAGAGAGAGCTCACAAAAGATCAAAAGTGAGAGAATCTGGTAAGATGTTTAAGAGATCAACCCAGGTATTTTACCATGTCCCTTGATTTCTTCCTGGGAGATACATGACATGTTTTCTATTAACATGGGTTTCATGAGACATTGGAGAGCGGGTAGGTCATTAAGCACCTCAAGCTTTCTCTGCCATTCAGTATGATCATGGCTGATCGTTGCCCTCAACTCTACCTTCCTGCACTATCCCCATATCCCTTCATTCCCTTAGCATTCAAAACTTGATTAGAACGATAGAAAAGTTGCAGCACAGAAGAAGGCCATTCAGCTCATCTTGTCAATGCCAGCCCAAAGACACCCAGGGCCGTGGATGTCGTCTATATGGACTTTAGTAAAGCGTTTGACAAAGTCCCTCATGGTAGGTTGGTGCAAAAGGTTGGATATCATGGGATAAAGGGGGAGGTGGCTAGATGGGTGGAGAACTGGCTTGGTCACAGAAGACAGAGGGTGGTAGTGGAAGGGTCTTTTTCTGGCTGGATGCCTGTGACTAGTGGTGTTTAACAACACCAGGTTAAAGTCCAACAGGTTTATTTGGTAGCGTGTGCTTTTGCTACCAAATAAACCTGTTGGACTTTAACCTGGTGTTGTTAAACTTCTTACTGTGTTTACCCCAGTCCAACGCCGGCATCTCCACATCATGACTAGTGGTGTTCCGCAGGGCTCTGTATTGGGACCTCTGCTGTTTGTGATTTATATAAACGATCTGGAAGAAGGTGTAACTGGGGTGATCAGTAAGTTTGCGGACGACACGAAAATGGCTGGACTTGCAGATAGTGAGGAACATTGTCAGAGGCTACAGAAGGATATAGATAGGCTGGAAATTTGGGCAAAGAAATGGCAGATGGAGTTCAATCCAGATAAATGCGAAGTGATGCATTTTGGTAGGACTAACGTAGGGGGGAGCTATCCGATAAATGGCAGAACCATAAAGGGTGTAGATACGCAGAGGGACCTGGGTGTGCAAGTCCACAGATCCTTGAAGGTGACGTCACAGGTGGAGAAGTTAGTGAATAAGGCATATGGCATGCTTGCCTTTATAGGACGGGGCATAGAGTATAAAAGTTGGGGTCTGATGTTGCATAGAACATTGGTTCGTTGGTTTGGCCGCATTTGGAATACTGCGTCCAGTTCTGGTCGCCACACTACCAGAAGGATGTGGAGGCTTTAGAGAGAGTGCAGAGGAGGTTTACCAGGATGTTGCCTGGTATGAAGGGGCTTAGTTATGAGGAGAGATTGGGTAAACTGGGGTTGTTCTCACTGGAAAGACGGAGGATGAGGGGTGACCTAATAGAGGTGTATAAAATTATGAAAGGCATAGATAGGGTGAACGGTGGGAAGCTTTTTCCCAGGTCGGTGGTGACGTTCACGAGGGGTCATAGGTTCAAGGTGAGGACGTATTTTACACAGAGGGTGGTGGGGGCCTGGAATGCGCTGCCGGGCAAGGTGGTGGAGGCGGACACACTGGGAACATTTAAGACTTATCTAGATAGCCACATGAACGGAGTGGGAATGGAGGGATACAAAAGAATGGTCTAGTTTGGACCAGGGAGCGGTGCGGGCTTGGAGGGCTGAAGGGCCTGTTCCTGTGCTGTATTGTTCTTTGTTCTTTGTTCAGGTGCCCCTTCTAATCCCACCTTCCTGCACCTGGTCCTTTTCATAACGTTATTGACCTCTGTTGGAAATACTCAATGACTGGGGTGGAGAATTCCAAGAATCCCTTTCTAATATCTACTAATGGTAAATAAATTACATGCATTCCTTACTTTTATGGGTCATCTGATTTGTAATAAAAGAAGTACCAAGAGATATAAAAAGCAGCAGCTGAGTGCTGCCAGAAAACATTACTTCAGCATCCATGTTTAAATCAGTACTGTTTAGAACACCCCTCCTTTAGAACTTGATATTTATCCGACAGTGTTTGTTTATCAGCTCTGAGTATAAATATAAAAAATCCAGCTAACGTAAGAATGTACTTTTGCGTTATTCCCATTTGATCTTTCTCTCAGCTGTAGTATTGTACTTGCTGAGTGTGAGAGATCAGACAGAAAATAGTTCACATATTTATGCTTTCAAAGTTACCTCAGAAAGTGCTGGAATTTATGCAGTCCCTTGTTCTAATTGTTATACAAACAAATTCTGGTAACATTTCTCAAATAAAAGTTATTCGGGGATGGGGGCAGTTATTGTCAGTAATTTTGCATTGGAGGGGGAATAATTTCTCAAAGTAATAAATATAGTCATATGCATACCAGCTGTTACCCTAGCAGGCGATTTTGCACTCGCGCTATCTGGCAGCGAGAATGGCGATGTGCAAAATATCGCAAGAGTTGGGAAACACGATTCTCGTTGACAAGATCGCATTTCCCCATTGGTGACATAATGATGGGGACCTCATTTAAATGCATCTAAATACATTTCCATAACATTAACGGGCCTCCCTGCCACACGACGCCCCCCCCCCCCCCGCAGAACCCAATTGGGAGGGGTGGTGGGGGGGGGGGGGGGGGGGGCGGGGTGGAAGACCGCCGAGGCCTTTGAAGCGATAAGGGTGCGGGTAGAAATCCTGCCCTTCACTGCTTCATTGTGAATGCGGTCATTTTAGCCCCCTCTATCTCCATGGACTCGAGCCCATTTTTTAGGAGACATAGCTCACGGCACCTCAAGGAGTCTAATCTGGAGTCAGGAATCTTAATAACAGTTGAATTAAAAAGCTTTTCACAACTTCATATGTTATTTTAAAGTAAATAATATAATTATGTATGATAAGTTACATACATTTTCAGTGTTACCATTAAATTGATCAACATTATGAAAGTGTTCAGGTACATTGGAATACTTTATCCACCGGATAAAGTGCTCTTCTGCATCAACAATATTGAGACTAAGATCTTAAATTATCATCTGGACCTCTTGGTTTGATTTTTGCATTGGTTTAAAGTCCAAGCATCTGTTGAACTGGGGCAGACCAGTCCCTGCCCTCCATCTCTATGCTGCACTGGTCTTCATGGACAGCACCATGCTGCTAGACCCATGGACTCTCCTGTGTCACCATCTCTATTCAGTACTGTGCCTGGCGTTGGGGGAGTCTCCTTCCCCCGAGTCTCCTGGTGCCACACACTAGTGTCTATCTGGCCAGCACTGTGCTGTGGGACTCATGCAGCCACCGCAACATAGGTCCGAAGTTTGACCGGGGCTGTAGTCCGGGGGTGTAGTATGAGGTCAGGAGGGGGGGGAATTAGGGGGTGACGGCCTGACAAAACAAGGGGGGGTGGTGCAAGGCGGAAGGAGGACTGTGCAAGGCGGGGAGGGTATGCTGAGGGCTCATGATGGCATGCAGAGGGGCAAGGTGGTGGATGAAGATGATGAACAATGGAAGGCAGAGGGAAGACCGAGGGGAGGGAAGCTGGATCCCAACAAGGCTGCATGAAGAGCTTACAAGCCAGGGGTCAAAATGATGCCATTTGGAAGGGAATGGATGAAGACACCAGAGATGGTGGGTAAAGGTCCAAGTTAGGCATGGGCGCCTCGCAGATGGGCTCAGGAAGAGGGTGGTTGAATTGAGAGGGTAGCCTTTTCCCTCTGGGTTGCTTACATCCTGCGTGGTCTGGTGAAGACAAGTGGACTGGAGAGAGTGATTTGAATGATGCTGGACTGGTATTTAAATATGGTGCCGGGACCTTCAACTCGTCAGTTGATGATGGGCGGACAAATCAACTGCTGGCCAGCCAGGAGAGTCAGCGGGAAACTTGCATAATTATTGAGGTTCCAGGTGCAGAATCAGGTGCGAGATCCTGCCATTCTGGTTGGTGGGATAAACACAGCCAGAGCCATCTGCACTTAGCCTCAAAATGGGAGAGTTCTCCCTTTGGTTCTGATTTCCAATTGGGATCTTAATTTATCTTCAGCAACTTAATATTGCTAGTGTTTAAATATATGAGGTTATGACAACATAGAAACTAGAAGCAGGAGGAGGCCATTTGGCCCTTCAAGCCTGCACCACCATTCATTTTCATCATGGCTGATCATCAAATTCAACATCCCGATCCCCCCTTCCCCCCAAATCCCTTGGTTCCTTTAGCCCCAAGAGCGATATCTAATTTTTTCTTGAAATTGGACAAAGTTTGGCCTCGACTACTTTCTGTGGGAGTGAATTCCACACATTCACCACCCTCTGGGTGAAGAAATTTCTCCTCACCTCAGTTCTAAAAGGTTTAACCCTTATCCTCAAACCATCACTCCCTAGTTCTGGACTCCCCCCACCATCGGGAACATTCTTTCTGAATCTACCCTGTCTAACCCTGTTAGAATTTTATAAGTTTCTATGAGATCCCCTCTCGCCCATCTGAAGCTGTACTTGTTAGTGTTATTTTAGCTTGTAAGGTTAGTGAACTGTCGGGCATTATTGTTGATCAGTCATATTTGCTATTTTGCTAGACCGGTCTTTCGAGCTTAGCTGAAGTGTATGTCTGATGGTGCTTCTCATTTTCATTCAGATCAAAATATTGTTCCATTGTTTTTTCAACCAGTACATAAGTCATATGTAAATAGTGGGGGAAAAAAAACGTTCTCATTATTTGTGCGGCACCAAGGTTTTATGTGTCCCAGGCAGATTGACTTTATGATTGACCAAGCTCGGGTCTCTGTGGCGGCTGTCCATTTCTTGGCGCTTGACCAAGCTGTAGTTCACTTGGTGCTGAGTTATTTAAATATTTAGTTAATAGGTCCTTTGATCAATTCAGCATTAAGTTGCAAAACTGTTGGCATAGCTTTGGTTGCTTCAATCACACACATGTCTCCTACTCAACAGCAAAAATGGAAGTGAACAAGATTAGAGTGCAGACTACAGTATCTTCATTCTTCAGAGATTGATATTCTCTGATTGCAGACATGTTTCATGATGCCAGATCGAGAAGGCTGCTCAGCAGACGTCACACGGCAGGCTTTTCACAATTAGTTGTCTCTTTTTTTTAAAGAAATACTTGGCAGCTAACTTGGAAAAAGGTTATTTAATACTCTATAGCAAGGCATTGTGGTTGAGATGTCATGTGTAATGTATACGAGAGGCGTGTTAGCATATTTTAGTTAGAGAGCCAAGAACTAGAATATCTCTCAGGTCTATGTGGGAGGCAAGCAGTTGCCGATGGTGATTTGCTGCAAAGTATACAAGAGGTGTCAAACTTGCATATGTGTGTGTTTGTGTTCAATCCAGTCTGTGACTTCCCAAAGTAATTTAATGTTACATGAGCCATGAGAGATGGTTGCATTGTACAGTGTACATGCACCATGGCTGCTATGACGACCACAAAGGTCATCAATAGATCTACCTGTGGGCTTTTTCTGGAATATGAGCTGCGTTGTTGAGCGAACGGAGGCTCATCCAATGGGAAATGGGTGGGGGGAGGAGGTGTGGTGGGGGGGGGAGGAGGTGCGGTGGGAGGGGAGGGGGAAGAGCTGTGTGTGTGTGTGTGTAGGGGGAGAGAGTGTGTGTGTGTGTGTGTGTGTGTGTGGGGAGGGTGTGTGTGTGTGTGTAGGGGGAGGGTGAGGGTGTGTGTAGGGTGAGTGTGTGTAGGGTGAGGGTGTGTGTGTGTAGGGTGAGGGTGTGTGTGTGTAGGGTGAGGGTGTGTGTGTGTAGGGTGAGGGTGTGTGTGTGTAGGGGGAGGGGGGTGTGTGTGTAGGGGGAGGGGGGTGTGTGTGTAGGGGGAGGGGGTGTGTGTGTAGGGGGAGGGGGTGTGTGTGTAGGGGGAGGGGGGTGTGTGTGTGTGTAGGGGGAGGGGGGTGTGTGTGTGTGTGTAGGGGGAGGGGGGTGTGTGTGTGTGTGTAGGGGGAGGGGGGTGTGTGTGTGTGTGTAGGGGGAGGGGGGTGTGTGTGTGTGTGTGTAGGGGGAGGGGGGTGTGTGTGTGTGTGTGTGTAGGGGGAGGGGGGTGTGTGTGTGTGTGTGTGTAGGGGGAGGGGGGTGTGTGTGTGTGTGTGTGTAGGGGGAGGGGGGTGTGTGTGTGTGTGTGTGTAGGGGGAGGGGGGTGTGTGTGTGTGTGTAGGGGGAGGGGGGTGTGTGTGTGTGTAGGGGGAGGGGGGTGTGTGTGTGTAGGGGGAGGGGTGTGTGTGTGTGTGTGTGTGTGTGTGTAGGGGGAGGGGGGGGTGTGTGTGTGTGTGTAGGGGGGGGGGTGTGTGTGTGTGTAGGGGGAGGGAGTGTGTGTGTGTGTGTGTGTAGGGGGAGGGGAGTGTGTGTGTGTGTAGGGGGAGGGGAGTGTGTGTGTGTGTAGGGGGAGGGGAGTGTGTGTGTGTGCGTGTGTGTAGGGGGAGGGGAGGAGGTGTGTGTGTGTGTGGCGGCGAGGGGGAGGAGGTGTGTGTGTGTGTAGGGGGAGGGGAGTGTGTGTGTGTGTAGGGGGAGGGGAGTGTGTGTGTGTGTGTAGGGGGAGGGGAGTGTGTGTGTGTGCGTGTGTGTAGGGGGAGGGGAGGAGGTGTGTGTGTGTGTGTGTGGCGGCGAGGGGGAGGAGGTGTGTGTGTGTGTAGGGGGAGGGGAGTGTGTGTGTGTGTAGGGGGAGGGGATGTGTGTGTGTGTAGGGGGAGGGGGTGTGTGTGTGTGTGTGTAGGGGGAGGGGAGTGTGTGTGCGTGTGTGTAGGGGGAGGGGAGGAGGTGTGTGTGTGTGTGGCGGCGAGGGGGAGGAGGTGTGTGTGTGTGTAGGGGGAGGGGAGGAGGTGTGTGTGTGTGTGTGTGTGTGTGTGTGTGTGTGTGTGTGTGGGCGGCGAGGGGGAGGAGGTGTCTGTGTGTGTGTGTAGGGGGAGGGGGGTGTGTGTGTGTGTGTAGGGGGAGGGGGGTGTGTGTGTGTGTGTGTAGGGGGAGGGGAGTGTGTGTGTGTGCGTGTGTGTAGGGGGAGGGGAGGAGGTGTGTGTGTGTGTGTAGGGGGAGGGGGGTGTGTGTGTGTGTGTGGCGGGAGATGCGGTGTGGGGTGGGGGGGAGTTGCAGGGGGTTGGGAGGGTTGGGGTTTCAGCTTCTAACTTTACCCAGGTAGGTAGAAAAATCTGATGCGTCTTCATTTTAACATGAACGAGATGGGGAGAAGAAGCCAGCAAGATGGAATACTCGAAAATCAGGAGGGGAGAATTCCGAGTAACTGTCCGTCTGGATTAGGAAAGTTGCAGTGGCAGCAAGAGATTTGAGATGAGGATTAGCTGTTGGAAGGCCTGCTTTTGCCTGTATCCTTTCTCAGATTGGGGTTTTCGAGAATTATCGAAGGGAAACAGAAAGCCAACTTTTCATTTGAAACAGTTTTTTTTTCTCTGCAGTTGCTGAGCAGAGTCTGAGTTGAAACTGTCCAAATAGTTTCCACATAAGATCCTTACACCTGGCAGAAAGAGGAACCTTCCATTCCATGATTTTGAACTGTGTTGCATTTCAAAGGATCAGAAATTGTTCAGTTGCAAGACATTCCTGTCACAAAAGGGAGAGAGAGCAATCACTTCCATTTTGTTTGTACCTTGGGAAGGAGCCAGGAAATTTCAACACCTGGCAAGCTGCAGAGAAACCTTTAACCGCTAATTGACCTCAACAAATGTCTATTTTAATCAATTAGACTTTGTAACCTGAAAGGGACAGGCAAGGTTACATTCAGCTGAATTTCAATAGCAGAATAATGTGTTGCAGTGTGACACTCCTTATCCTGTGACCAACCATACCAGATTCATTCGTTCAAGGTCTAAGATGCTAAAAGAATATTTTCCACAGGTTGAGTGGAAAAGTTTTTTTTGATCACCTGGTTAATTATTTATTGTTTTTGAGCTGTTCTTGCACCAGATACAATTTTCTCACCTTGTAACAAGTATCTTTCATAGAATTCCCATCAATCAAGTGAATATGGTTTCTGGTTTCCCCAGGTTTGGTGGGGAACTAAAGCTCAAATAGTTTGCATATTCCAGCATGTGGTCGTCACAATACAGAGTGCAGGAGGACATGCCAGGAGCAACACCAGGCATGCCTAAAAATGATTCATAGAAACTCATAGAAACCCTACAGTGCAGAAGGAGGCCATTCGGCCCATCGAGTTTGCACCGACCACAATCCCACCCAGGCCCTACTCCCCAATATTTACCCGCTAATCCCTCTAACCTACGCACCTCGGGACTCTAAGGGGCAATTTTTAACCTGGCCAATCAACCTAACCCGCACATCTTTGGACTGTGGGAGGAAACCGGAGCACCCGGAGGAAACCCACGCAGACACGAGGAGAATGTGCAAACTCCACACAGACAGTGACCCGAGTTGGGAATCGAACCCGGGTCCCTGGAGCTGTGAAGCAGCAGTGCTAACCACTGTGCTACCGTGCCGGAACTGAGCCAGGGTGGTGACGGGGGTGCAACTGGATAAAGAAAGTTTCCTTGTGTCTGCTGTGCGCTGGGGTGGTCTTTAAAAATGGTGCCAGCATAAGTGATTCACTGAGTTGATGATGGGCCGGGCAAATTGGAGGCCGGGATGGCTCGTGGGGGACAATCGATACCTGCTGAGGACTTGGTTGGGGGCAGGTTGACATAGGGTCCGGTGGGTACTGGGGATATCAGGGCAAGCCGAAGGGCCTCTATTGCACAGCACGATACTCTGTGCCTCTATGCGTGCGGTCGGGATACGGTCATCCCTATTGGTGGGGGGGGGAGAATCACAGTCCGGTTTAGTCACAGATATGAAGTGCAGTAACATTTATTCGTGAAGCTAACAGTACAATAACTGAAGGGGTGATATTTAACTGTGCGATGTAACAGGTGTGTGATTATATTCAGTGCCGAGTGTCCTTAACCTCGCCATTGCAGCCCTTCACCCGTGCCCTCTTGGTGACCCTGTAACTTTTTAATCTTGTGAGGCCTATTGCTGTGTCTCGATGTCTCTCCAGATGTATATCGAAGGGGAGGCACTCAGCTGTGTTCTGTGCCCTGTAGCCTGTGCTGCCCTTGGCGCGCGTCCCTGGGGGGCTGAGACCTGGAGGGCCCCGGCCAACTTAGGATGACATTGATGTATGTGCCACCCAGCTCATTCAGCTGGCCCTGACATGCTCCGGTGTGAGGAAGGGGGAATCGGAAGGTCTGTGGATGTCTGGTGCCTCTGGGTAATCTCCAGCCTTACCTGGCTCTGCCAGATCCCAACTGCGTCTGTCCCATGGTGTGTGAGCCCCTCAGCGATGGCCCTCTGAGACTTGACCGATCGCAGAGGCCAGGCACCTGGCTTGGGGTCAGCTGAATCCTCGCCTCCGGCAGACCTCTGTGTGTCCGAGGCCTCGGACACTCCCGCCTCCACCCGATGTAAATCTATGGTTTTGTTGTGCACACCAGTAAGTGACCCAGAAGCCTCACCGCTAACATGTCCCACCGTGGTGATAGTATCCACGCTGGTAGATTGTGTAGTGGATGCCTGTGTTGAGTGAATTGTGCTGGCCTTGGAGATAACTCGGGCCATCACAACTAATTTGGTGGATTCTTTGAGGACATTAAGAGCGCGGTGGACAATGGTGGATGTGGTGTATCTGGATTTCCAGAAGGTATTTGACAAGATGCTGCACAAAAGGCTGCTATGTAAGATAAAGGTGCACGGTGTTACAGGTAATGTATTAGCATGGATAGAGGATTGGTTAACCAACAGAAAGCAAAGAGTGGGGGTAAATGGGTGTTTTTCTGATTGGCGATCAGTGTTGGGACCACAATTGTTTACGATTTACATAGATGATTTGGAGTTGGGGACCAAGTGTAGTGTGTCAAAGTTTGCAGATGACACTAAGATGAGTGGCAGAGCAAAGGGGGTGGGGGGACAACGGAGATGTCTGTTGACCCCGGATGAGAATTTCCGGTCTCGCTCAAGTGAGGCCATAAAATCCCACCTATTGTATTTGAGTCACTATTCTTGCAGCACCTGGAATAGATGATCATTTCTCCCTCTTCTTGCCCTTCCTATCAGCCTTTCTTTTTTATGATGTGTGTTGTGATCAACAGGTTATGTTTTTTACGTCTCAAATATTGTAAGTGAAGAGAATGTAGAATCATAGATCCCGACAGTGCAGGAGGCCATTCTGCCCATCGAGCCTCAATTTTCTCAATAAATCTCTGTGGGCGAACTTGAAACTGGGAGATTTTCAGACGCACCTTTTGGGTGTGTTTTCAGCACCTCCCCCCCCCCCCCCCCCCCCCCACGGGAGCTAGTGCACACGTGCAGGCCTCTGATGCTGCACATGCGTATTAGCAGGAGCAGGGGTCTGACAGAAAAGAGAGAGCTGTCAGGCCCCTGCTAGTGCAGGCTGCCTGAAGCAGCTGTTCCCCCCCCCCCACTCCAATCACGGGGCCCACGGCCGTAGATGCTGCCCCCCCACCCACCGGCCAGACATATCCCCTCCCCCACTGAACATGGCCCGCTGCCCTCCCTCCACCGATCGCTGCAGAGTGGCAGTGGGGCCCCCCCATTAGCCCCGCCACCTGTCACTGGCCGGTGGGCATTGCCCAGGTCCCTGACTGGCAATGTCTAGGTGCCAGGGTGGCACTGCTAGACTGGCACTGCCCATGGGGCACCCCACCCTTGCCCTCGGCCGCCCTGGGGGGCTCAGTGGCCTCCGGTTCCACCGGCGAGGCCAAGTCGACCACTTTCTAGGAAGCACTTAGTAATGACAGGATTGCGAAGTGCTGTATAAATAAACAATCGTAATCCTTCCTTTGAAGGAGGCCGTAGCTCTAACTCCAGGGCCTTGTAAAAGTTAATGAAATAGAATGTAAACAAAGCGCTTCAAAGTTTTTACAGCAACCTAGCCAGTGCACCCTGACACATCTTTGAAATTGACTTGCAGAGTAGTTTAAATGTTTTACAGTGCACAGAGAGCAGACTAACCACGTGGCCTCCATCCCAGGGGAGATTCCCAATCTGAATCCCTTCAGTCCAGCCTGAGTTCCCCTCCCCCAGCTCCCTTCGAGGACCCCTCTCTGCATCTTGCATCAGATGCTTTGCCCTTGGGCACCTGAGCGATACTCGCCCCCTTGCAGTCCATGGCACTTGATCCATGTTTTTTCGGACCTATAGTGATTTGTGCCCATGTTACTTCCCAGTGGTGAAGTCGCGGGGAGGGGGAGATAGTCGGGTGGGAACATACCTGGAGCCTGCTGCATTTGACTTTAATTTCACCAATGAGATTAGAAGGTATACGAAGGAGGTCAGATCAGGTTCTTGCCCTTTCTGGGCGAGATTCACATCACACCAGCTGTAACGGAATGGGGGCATCGGAAATTGATTTCCACCCAGGCGTTTTAGCCTCTCGCCAAATTCACCGGTCCAGCAGGATTTGCGCCTGGGGCTAGCAGGGCCAGAGAATCACCCGCCATTGAGTCCTCGAGTGTTGATCTTATAGTTGTCTGTATATATATCGGACGTTTAGGATGGGTATGGGCGGCACAGTGGTTGGCACTGCTGCCCCACAGCGTCAGGGATCTGGGTTCGATTCTGGCCTCGGGTCACTGTCTGTGTGGAGTTTGCATGTTCTCCCCATATCTGCGTGCGTTTCCTCCGGGTGCTCCAGTTTCTTCACACGGTCCAAAGATGTGTGGGTTAGATGGATTGGCCGTGATAAATTGCCCCTTGGGGATTAGCAGGGTAAATACATGGGGTTATGGGGATAGGGCCTGGGTGGGGTTGTTGTTGGCGCAGGCTCGATGGGCAGAATGGCCTCCTGCACTGTCGGGGATTCTATGATTCTACATTCTCTTCACTTACAATGTTTCCCTTTTATCTGCCCAGTTATTTTAACAGATGAAGAAGTTCAAAGGAAAAAGGAGATGATTTTGAAACGGAAGGAAGAAGAAGCAATAAAGGAGGCTCAGAAACCAAAGTTGTCCGATGAACAAGAACAGCTTATTGCCTTGTTGGTTGATGCCCACCATAAAACCTATGATCCTTCATATTCAGACTTTGCCCAGTTCAGAGTACGTATATGGTTCAAGACCAGACACGCAACAAAACTCCTCAGTGTCAATATATCTTTGATAGAGATTACAGGCAGAATCTGTAGGGATTTGACTGATCGAACTGTCTGAAGTATTTCCACACACGAGCATTACACATTGATCTGGAGGGTTGAGTTTGGAGGAGGAAAAAGCTTGAAATCTTACTGGCGATAGTTTTGCGTGATGATACAAATCCCTGTAAAGACCATTAACATTTAAAAAAGACATTTGAACATCCAGTAACCATCTGAAACACATGACACCTCAAGGTTTCACATTTTTTAATAAAAACAAGCTTTCTGAAAACACAAACATAGCAAGCACTACTATCAGAACATGTCAAAACTATAAACTCAGTTCCAGAAATTCAATCACTTTAATTTGTCATCAGTCTTCCAGCTATTGTCCAAGGTGCAACGTTTCTGAGGAATCCTTCCGTTGTCTCTTGGCTAAGCACTCAACAGTACTGTAACTTTTCTTTGAAGCTTCATGACTGTGGCCTTCTCAGCTCAAGCTTGGGTCTCACTATATTTGTGCTCAGTGATTTAATATCAGGAACACCCTGGTTCCTGATATGCTCCATGTCCTGGTGTAGACCAGACACCGTCGCTTGAAAAATTTCTCAATCTATCTGTCTGTCTGTCCATATCTATTTCTGTCTCTTTCTATTTTGAATCTCTTATTTCTATCTCTTTCTATTTCCATCTGTCTCTGGGCACAATTCTTCTGAAACATTTCTGTGTGATCTCCAGCGGGAAACGCAGTGCGATTTCTGCCCTGTGGGTCTGTGGGATTCCGATCTCAATCCACCCACACTTGGGCATTTTTTTTTTCAGAGCTTGGGGTGATTTGCGCCGTAGGGACATCAGCAGGACCCAAAGACGGCAGCAGGACCAGCTCCTCGGAGATGAGGGGTACCCCGAAATAAAGTTGAAGACCCGTGCCCTCCCTGCAAAGCATTGCAAACCCCACACACAAGGGGGACGCCCCCAACCTTTGGCCACGGAGGGGCAACCTCCACCCCCACCACTAAATGGTTGGGCCACTCCCGCCACATAGAATCATAGAATCCCTACAGTGCAGAAGGAGGCCATTCAGCCCATCGAGTCTGCACCAAAAACAATCCCACCCAGGCCCTATCCCCACAATCCCACATATTTACCCCACTAATCCCTCTAACCCACGCATCCCGGGACACTAAGGGGAAATTTAGCACGGCCAATCAACCTAACCCGCACATCTTTGGACGGTGGGAGGAAACCAGAAAACCCGGAGGAAACCCACGCAGACATGGGGAGAACATGCAAACTTTACACAGACAGTGACCCGAGCCGGGAATCGAACCCAGGTCCCTGGAGCCGTGAGGCAGCAGTGCTAACCACTGTGTTGCCCCCTTTTTTTTTTTTGCAGGCATCAGGGTAACCTGGCCCCTCCCCAATTGTTGCCAACATCAGGCCCACCCCAAGTGAACGACCCACTATGGGTCATCATGGGCTGCCCCCCCCCCACCACCCTCAGGTCCCTCCTTCAGGTGCTGTCCCGGCACACTAATGGTTGGCGCTGCCAGTGTGCCAGGAGCTACTTCAGACTTGAAAAACATCCACTTAAAAAAAAACTGGGGTCAGAAAGAATACCTGCTCTTTCTAGGAATTACTTAAGAACAGAGAGAAACCCCCCCTATAAAAAACAAACTGCAGTCAAACAGAACACTTGCTCAAAGGAGGAAGCACTTCAGAGTTAATGGACCATGAAGTGCTATAAAAACAAACAAAGCTAAATTATCCTTTGAAATAACCTGGACATGTCAATCAAAAGGCTTGTAAAAGGTAATGCACTGTGAACGTGAATGAAAACAACGCAGTTTTGGCAGCTCAGCAAGCAGAGAGGCTTTAAAAAGTTTAAGGGGCAGAAACATGCAAAAAGCACTTCTAAACTTTTTGCCACATCAGAGAGAAAGCTTCTAACTTCAACCTGACAGCTGGTTGAAATGGACAAGCTAAAAGCGGGTTCAAAGATTTTCAATGCTTATAGAGAGAAAACTATAGATGGGGCGGGGGTTCCCATATCTGTAGCTGAAGGGGATACATTTTTTTGAACTGCAATCCCTTGCCAGCATTGCCACGGTAACGGCGAGCACCACACCTCCAGACTTTTTGTGCACAGTGTGCCAGAATATCTAGAGGGAGAACCCGGCAGCTGGAGAGCCGCCCATTTGTTTTGTACCTCAGTCTATACTCTGTGCATTGGGTGGAAAATTACACCCAATTGCCAGCGTTCTTTGGCTTCCCCGCAGTGTTTTCCTTGGTTTTCCTGGTTCTGCCGCTGTTAATGAGATTGATCTCACCCTACGCCGCGACGAAACGTGTGGTGGGGATGCGCCATTGGTGGGACCACAAGAACCCGCCAGCGTGAAGAGCCAGTAGATCAGACCCATGATCTCAAATGGAGTTAACAGCCTCTTCTTCAGACTTGCTGCTCCCACCGCGAAACTCCCTTATTTACAATGGTGCTTTTAGCTTCTTTGTTCTGGGAACTATATGAATAAATTAAACCCCTCATGAAGGCTGCTGTAGACTTCCTGTCCCCACCAAAAGATGGGTGGAAGTTTCCTGCCTCCCAACTCTGACCTTATTGAACTGTAAATGATCTGAGGACTGTTTGAATTGCACTTATTTCAGTGTTGTTTATCAGTTTCCCGATCAGATGTTTTCATTTATCTTACATTTAACACTTCAATCTCTAAAACTAAAAATTAGACCTCTAAAACACATGAATTATGGAAACAGATATTCGCAACAATGAAAACTTAGTAATTTTATTCAAATTAGAATGCTTTTAAAAATAACTAAAGTATTTTGATTTTCTTTTTGATATTAAAATAATTTGCAGTAAGTAGCAAGTGGCATGAAGGGTCCTTACTGGGAGGAATTAATGCTGAGGAGAAACAGAATTGGCACACACCTTCTAAATGTCACGGTCCTGTCTTTGGACTTGATAACAATTTAACCACTCCGTGATTGAGACTCCTTGAGAAAAATTCCCAGCTCACAAAATCAAAGAAATATATATATTTTCTCCTGTTAAAGAGTAGGATAAAAACTACTTTGTTTCCTAAAGGACACTAGTGAACCAGATGGGTTTTTCTAACAATCGCTGATAGTTTCCTGATCACCATTGCTGACACTAACTTTCAATTCCAGATTTTATTGAATTTAAATTGCGCCAGCTGCTGTGGTGAGACTTGAACCCATGTCCCCAGAGCATTAGTCTGGATGACTAGTCCAGTGACGTCACCAGGACACCGCTGCCTCCTTCTTTGTTATCAGAGTCACAAATAACAAGCTATGTGACTGCAACAATGGTAAACACTTCCTTTTCCAATACCTCTGCTCCATTATTCAGCCGGGTGTCATTCAATCGTAGTTGGGGCCAGGAGGGGAGAGGGAGTGAGTAGAACACACTACAAAAATCCAACACCCCTGCCCACGCACCATAGAAATCAGCCCTCTGCTTTTCAGATGAGGCACTAGATTGAGTCTCTATGCGCTTGCGCAGGTGAACACCGAGGGATGCCCTCACAGGCACTATTCAAAGATCAGGTGTCTTCTCCGAATGTCCCAGCCAACATTCATCCCTCGAGCAGTACCACCAAAAAACAGATTCATCAATCGTTCAGCTCATTGCTGTTTGAGAAATCTTGCTGTTCACAAACTAACTACTTACAAAACAAAATTGACTTGTGAGACGACTTGGGGAGCCATGGGACATGAAAGGCATTATATAAATGTAACTTTGTACATCTCCAATGATTCTTGATACAGCAGGCAAACGGAATAAACTATGGCCAGAATTCTCCGACCTCGCCCGTGACTGGGATCCCCCGATGCTGCTGCAGGGAACAGAGATTTAGCTGAGTGCCAAATTTTCCGTTCTCACTGGCAGTGGGGTGTACAAAACCAGAGAATTCCAGCCTACATGTCATTCTGACAGCCCCTTTTCCCTACTCCCATAAAATGTGGGTGATAACCTTGGAAATAACATTGTGTCTGTCATTCTATTACAGCCACCAGTACGGGATGATTCTAAAATGGATGAAGAGTCCTCTTCTACTGATCCATCACACAATCTCTGCTCACCAGATTCTTTTGATTTTAATTTCTTCGAGCCCTCCTCGGAACATTGCAGCCCAACCATGGGTATGTCCTTTTTACAAAGTATTTGTAGCATAGAAACAGTCCATTTAACCCAGCAGGTCCATGATGGTGTTTATGTTACACACAAACATCCTCCCACTCTTCTTCGCGTAACCCTATCAGCACGTCCTTCTATTCCTTTCTCATTGAGTGCTCATCTAACTTACCCTGAAATGCATCTATGTTATTGACCTCAACCTTTCCCTGTGGTAGCAAGCTCCATATTCTGATCACTCTCTGGGTAAAGAAAATTCTCCTGAATTTCCAATTAGATTTATTTGTGACTATATTATATTTCATGGCTCCTAGTACTGGTCGCACCTACAAGTGGAAACATATTCTATGTGTCAATCTTATCAAACTCCCTCAAATTCTTAAAAACCTCTTTTAAGATTTATTTTCAGGTAATTTCTTTGTCTTCACCTTTCTAGAATAAAGACCAGCCTGTCCAATCTCTCCAGATGGGTATAAGCTTTGAGTTCTGATATCATCTTTGTCAATTTTTCTTGCACCTTCTCCAGTGGCTCTATGTCCTTTCTATAATATGGAGACAGAACTGTTTACTTTGCTCCTGTGGTCCAACCAATGTTTTATACCGCTCTGCTTTTCAATGCTATCCCTTCAGAACTGAACCCCAGTGCTTGGTTTGCGTTGCTACTTTTAGAGACTGGGGGGCAATTTTCCCATCCCATTGCGCTAATTTTCTAGCGCAGCGGGCCGTGAGAGTCCCGCGTCGGCTGATTCGCGGGGTTCGCGCGAGCATTCGCACCCCGTTTGCGTCTCCCAACCCAAGTTTTATGGCGGTGATGGAACCACACTAAAAATCAGTGTAACCGTTATTTGCATGCTTTTACATACCTTACCATCTGGTTAGTGGGTCCAAGACAACAATCTTGAACAAGTTTGATGGAGCTGCAGCCCCTGGAGTGCTGGGGAGGTTGGAGGTAAGACCTGGTGTTTTGCTGCTCGCTGTGGGGAGCTTCCTGCCGATGTTCAGGTGCTGTGTCCTGGCCCTGTGGGGTAGGGTGGGGCCCTTAATGGACTGCTGACCAGGCTGTTCTTTGCAGACACTGTGCTGTTCCTCTGGGTTGGGGTATGGTGAGGGACTGGACTGAGTGCTGGGGTTTTAGGGAGCGGGAGTGGGGGGGAGTGCACCATGTGCTGCTTGAGGGCTCATCAGTTGAAGCAGCTGCTGCTCCAAGCAGGGGCGCTCAGGTTAACACAGACACCCATACTGCATATACTCTGCAGTGAATGGGAACCCATCTTGTCACAGTCGGGAGTTGTTCCCTGCCCCGCGTCCCTGACCTGCAACACATGCCTGGAAGGGAATGCTGTAGTTACACTCATGGCAATGGCTCCAGGGGGTGCAATGGCCACGCCCGCACACCAACCTGCATACTCTCCCTGCCAGCCGTGCTCACGATGCCAATGGCAGGCAACCAAATCAGCTGATGCATGGCACCACAGATTGTGTTGTATTGCCAGCATCTACAAGTGGGGGTACTGGACCCAGTGAGGGATTGGAGAGGTGGTGGTGTTGGGATAGATGCAAGCAATGACTTGTACCTATCATCTTTCTCTCCCTGAACCCCACTGTGCAGAATGGATCTGGGACTGGCTGATTTAGAGCTGGCCATCATGGTGGCGGCTGGGGAGGAGGCGGCGGCTCGGGCGGTGGAGGGTGTGGGGAGGCCACCACAGGAGCAGCCAGTGGCAGGCCCTCAGGAAGGAGGGGAAGGAGCTGCCGCTGTCGGCCATGAGGTGGGAGAGCAATCCCTCGAAAGGGTGGCCAGGAGAAGGAGGATGCAGAGGTTAAGCGGCACCAGACCTGGCATTCATTTGAGGGGCTGTCGGTGGTTATGTGCCATCGCCAGCTCAGACTATCCAAGGGCACAGCCCTGGCGCCTGTGTGAGGTGCTCGCACACCTGGCACCTGAGGTGAGGGACGGCAACCCGCTCCCAGTAGAAGTCAAGGTGACGGCGGCACTTCTACGCAACAGGGTCACATAGCAGTAAAGGTTGGGAACACAAGTGTGTGGGGCAGTGGGCCGGGGCGTGACTCTGGGGCGGGGGGGGGGGGGGGGGGGGTGCACCTCGATGCATGGGATTGGGGAACACTCAGCTCTGTGGGGGGAGAATCAGAGATAAATTAGTCACTGCTGTGAGGGGCAAATTATAGCTTATTATGCTCTTCACATTAAACAAAACTTAACCCTGACTGCTGCTGACCTTCACCATGTCCTCTTAGTGAACCTCCTACTTTCAGTTCTTGTGTGACCTACTGCTTCTTCCAGGTGTTCCCCCAGTATGTACATCGGAGGTGGAAGTCCCTGGCATGGGCTCTAGCCCTTCCTCTTCCCTCAGGGTGCCGAGAGGCCCCCGGGACACTCCATGGGACGCCAGGGTAGCTGGACTGAGCTCCAGCGTCACCTGGCTCTGCCCTTCAGGTGTCTGTGCATGGTTTGACATGGTTAGTCCAGCACATGTGCAGGGTAACACAGAGCGGCGACAGTTTAAAGAGCGGGAACACAGAGCGGCGACAGTTGGGAGTTTGGGTGGAGAGGATGGCAGTTAGGGCAGTTCAATGCTCCTCTTGCAGGATGTGGGAGGCAAGGATCACCATTAGTGACCCTGCAGACTTCACCTGTGGGAGGTGCACCCAGCTCCAGCTCCTCACAGACCCGCCTTAGGGAATTGGAGCTGGAACTGGATGAACTTCGGATCATTCGGGAAGCGGAGGGGGTGATAGATAGCAGTTATCGGGAAGTGGTAACACCTAAAAACGAAGCTAGCTGGGTGACAGTCAGGAGAGGGGAGGGGAGGAAGCAGTCAGTGCAGGGATCCCCTGTGGTTGTTCCCCTCCAAAATAAGTATACCATTTTGGGTACTGTGGGGGGGGATGACCTTCCAGGGGTAAGCCACGGTGACCAGGTCTCTGGCACGGAGTCGGGCTCTGTGGCTCAGAAGGGAAAGGGGGAGAATAGGAGAGCAATAAGTAGTGGGGGACTCAATAGTTAGAGGCACAGACAGACGGTTCTGTGGGCGCGAACGAGACTCCAGGATGGTAGTCTGCCTCCCTAGTGCCAGGGTCCTGGATGTCTCTGAGCGGGTGGAAAGCTAAAAATGGAGGGTAATCAGACAGACGTCATTGTCCACATTGGTACAAATGACGAAGGCAGAAAGAGCAGGGAGGTCCTGCAAGAGCAATTTAGGGAGTTAGGTAGAAGGCTAAAAAGCAGGACCTCTAGGGTAGCAATCTCTGGATTGCTCCCCGTGCCACGTGCTAGTGAGGCTAGGAACAGGGAAATTGTGCAGCTGAACACGTGGCTGACGAACTGGTGCAGGAGGGAGGGTTTCAGATTCGTGGATCGCTGGGAAGTCTTCCGGGGAGGATGAGACCTGTACAAGAAGGACGGGTTACACCTGAACTGGAGGGGCACCAATATCCTGACTGGGAGGTGTGCTAGTGTGGTTCGGGTGGGTTTAAACTCATGTGGCAGGGGGGTGGGGATCAGAACAATAGGTCAGCAAGCATAGAGACTGGGGACGAGGTTGGGGCCAAGACGAGGCTATCCAAGAGGAAGAGCAATCTAGGGGAGGATGAACTCAGTGGGCCTGGAGGTCTGGAGTGCATCTGCTTCAATGCAAGGAGTGTAACGGGCAAGACAGATGAACTTAGAGCCTGAACGCATGCGCGGAACTTGGATGTGGTTGCAATGACAGAGACTTGGTTAAAAGAAGGACAGGACTGGCAGCTGAATATTCTGGGGTACAAGTGTTTTAGGCGAGACAGAGGAGAGGAGAGGTGGGAGAGTAGCAATGCTGGTTAGGGAGTATATTACAGCGGTACAGAGGGTGGACAATATGGAGATTTGATAGAGGTGTATAAGATTTTGATGGGTATAGATAGAGTGAATGCAAGCAGGCTTTTTCCACTGAGGCTAGGGGAGAAAAGAACCAGAGGGCATGGGTTAAGGGTGAAAGGAGAAAAGTTTAAAGGGAATATTAGGGGGGGCTTCTTCACGCAGAGAGTGGTGGGAGTGTGGAATGAGCTGCCGGATAAAGTGGTAAATGCGGGGTCACTTTTAACATTTAAGAAAAACTTGGATAGATACATGGATGAGAGGGGTGTGGAGGGATATGGTCCAAGTGCAGGTCAGTGGGACTAGGCATAAAATGGTTCGGCACAGACAAGAGGGGCCAAAAGGCCTGTTTCTGAGCTGTAATTTTCTATGGTTCTATGGAAGGATCATGTAACGAGACACTGTGGGTGGAGCTCAGAAACAGGAACAGGAAGGGCGCAGTCACTATGCTGGGGGTATACTACAGGCCTCCCAACAGCCCACGGGAAGTTGAAGAATGGATATGTAAGGAGATTCTGGACAGGTATAGAAAAAATAGGGTTGTTGTAGTGGGAGACTTTAATTTCCCTCATATAGACTGGAAATCCCTTTGAGCTGGAGGTCCGGACAGGGAGGAATTTGTAAAATGTGCCCAGGAAGGTTCTTTGGAACAATATGTTGATAGTCCAACTAGAGATGGGGCTATACTGGACCTAGTACTAGGGAATGAGCCCGGTCAGGTCATCAAAGTTGCAGTAGGGGAACATGTGGCGAACAGTGACCACAATTCTGTAAACTTTCGGATAGTCATGGAAAAGGATGAGTGTTGTCCTATGGGTAAGGTGCTGAATTGGGGGAAGGGTAATTACAGCTGGATTAGGCAGGATTTGGTGGCTGTTGATTGGGAGAGGCTGTTCGAGAGTAAATCCACATCTGGCATGTGGGAGTCTTTTAAGGAGCAGTTGATAGGACTACAGGACAGGCATGTGCCTGTAAAAAGGAAGGACAGGAAAGGTAGGATTCGAGAGCCGTGGACAACCAGGGAAATTGTGGGTCTATTCAAAAATAAAAAAGAAGCATACATAAGGTCCAGGCAGCTAAAAATGGATGAAGCACTGGAGGAATATAGAGAAAGTAAAAAAGAACTCAAACAGGGAGTTAGAAGGGCAAAAAGGGGTCACGAAATGTCCTTGGCAGACAGGATTAAGGAGAATCCCAAGGCATTTTATACATATGTTAGGAATAAGAGGGCTGTCAGAGAAAGAGTCGGACCTCTCAAGAACAAAGGAGGGGAATTATGCTTAGAACCCAAGGAAGTAGGTGAGATCCCAAATGAATACTTTGCATCAGTATTCACAAAGGAGAGGGACACGTTGATTGGTAGTGTCTCAGAGGGATGTGTAGACCCGTTAGAACAAATCGCAATTACAAGGGAGGAAGTGTGAGGTGTTTTAGGAAGCATTAAGGTAGACAAACCCCCAGGGCCAGATGGCATCTGTCCTAGATTACTGAGAGAGACAAGAGATGAAATTGCTGGGCCTCTAACAGAAATCTTTGTTTCTTCATTGGACACAGGTGAGGTCCCAGAGGATTGGAGGATAGCAAATGTGGTCCCATTATTTAAGGAGGGTAGCAAGGATAACCCGGGCAATTATAGGTCAGTGAGGCTTGACGTCCGTGGTAGGGAAATTGTTGGAGAAGATTCTTAGAGATAGGACCTATACACATTTAGAACTGAATAGTCTCATTAGCGATAGACAACATGGTTTTGTACGAGGGAGGTCATGCCTCACAAATTTGGTTGAGTTTTTTGAGGAGGTGACAAAAATGATTGACGAGGGAAAGGCCGTGGATGTCGTCTACATGAATTTTAGTAAAGCGTTTGACAAGGTCCCTCATGGCAGGCTGGTGCAAAAGGTTAAATCTCATGGGATCAAAGGTGAACTAGCCAAATGGGTACAGAACTGGCTTAGCCATAGAATTTCCACATTTCCACCCCATCTGACGAAGGAGCAGTGCTCCGAAAGCTTATGGTATTTGCTACCAAATAAACCTGTTGGACTTTAACCTGGTGTTTTTAAAACTATTACTGTGTTCACCCCAGTCCAACGCCGGCATCTCCACATCTTAGCCATAGAAGACAGAGGGTAACAGTGGAGGGGTCTTTTTCCGGTTGGAGGTCTGTGACTAGTGGTGTTCCGCAGGGCTCTGTACTGGGACCTCTGCTGTTTGTGATATATATAAATGATTTGGAGGAAGATGTAGCTGGTCTGATTCGTAAGTTTGCGGACGACACAAAGATTGCTGGAGTTGCGGATTGTGATGAACATTGTCAGAGAATACAGCAGGATATAGATAGGCTGGAACATTGGGCGGAGAAATGGCAGATGGAATTTAATCCAGATAAATGCGAAGTGATGCATTTCGGTAGATCTAATGCAGGGGGAGCTATACAATAAATGGCAGAACCATCAGGAGTATAGACACACAGAGGGATCTGGGTGTGCAAGTCCACAGATCCTTAAAGGTGGCAGCACAGGTAGAAAAGGTGGTGAAGAAGGCATATGGCATGCTTGCCTTTATTGGACGGGGCATAGAGTATAAAAGTTGGCATATGATGTTGCAGTTATATAGAACGTTGGTTAGGCCACATCTGGAATACTGCGTCCAGTTCTGGTCGCCACACTACCAGAAGGACGTGGAGGCTTTGGAGAGAGTGCAGAAAAGGTTTACCAGGACGTTGCCTGGTATGGAGGGTCTTAGCTGTGAGGTGAGATTGAGTAAACTAGGGTTGTTCTCCCTGGAAAGACGGAGGTTGAGGGGCGACCTAATAGAAGTTTATAAAATTATGAAGGGCATAGATAGGGTGAACAGTTGGAAGCTTTTTCCCAGGTCAGAAATGACAAACACAGGGGGTCACAAGTTCAAGGTAAGGGGGGGCAAGGTTCAATATGGATCTGCGGGGGACGTATTTTACACAGAGGGTGGTGGGGGCCTGGAATGCACTACCAAGCAAGGTGGTTGAGGCAGACACACTAGGATTATTTAAGACTTATCTAGATAGCCACATGAACAGACTGGGAATAGAGGGATACAAACGGATGGTCTAGTTAGGAACACATGATCGGTGCAGGCTTGGAGGGCCGAAGGGCCTGTTCCTGTGCTGTATTGTTCTTTGTTTCAGAATGAGATGGTCACTCATCCTTGCTGCCCGAAGAAGGTCATTCAGTTTCTTTTGCCACTGTTCCCCGGATCAAGGTGTCAAGGTCCTGGAATTAACTGCAGCTGCCACCTCCTCCCACAATGCCTTTGTGGCGTGGCCCCTGGGGCGATGTCCCTGAGTGGAGAACAGCAGCTGGTGCCTCTCCTCCATTGTGTCCAGCAGGCGGGCCTGGTCAGCCTTGGAGAACCTCAGGGCAGGTTTCTTTCCAGCCATCATCCTGGCGTGACTGGCTGTGTAAAAATGGCGGCCTAGTCTTGGAACAGCGAGGTTGGCTGGCAGGTTGCCCGCTATGTGTAAATTAGCATCTCCCAGCTGATAGACGCTGATACAGATGTATCAAGGCTGTTGCAAGGATAATGATCTATTGCATTTTACTCCCTGATTTGCACAGATATGTCAGCGTTAACAAAATCTGATTTCTCCAACATCTTCGGGACATTTCAAAACGGCAGTGGAAGTTCCAAGCAGCCTGAAGATTTACCCATGCTGCCTCACTTAGCTGACCTAGTCAGTTACAGCATACAGAAAGTAGTTGGCTTTGCAAAGGCCATCCCCGGATTCAGGTATGTTATTTTTTCCTGATTGTTTCCGTGTGATTATTAATACAGTAAAATCTACCTGTGAACGCCAGATCTGAAGTCAAGGGACCAAGGAGAGCGATCTGTAGCCAATGTCTAGTTAAGAATGTTTGATGTTGCTTGCCTGGTTGGGCCAAGCAAGAATGCCATGCCATTATGCCGAGGAATCGAATAACAAAGCACCATGTTCTCACTACCCTTTCTGAAATCTGTTATTGGGCCAGTTTATTGACAAAAATCACATGTTTCGTGGTAAATCCAAGCTGCTACCTAACAAACATCATCATAATTGTCATCTTGTTGTGTGACAGCCATGACTCAGTTAGTAGCACACTTGCCTCTGAATCACCAGGTTCTGGGTTTAAGTCCCACTTTGATACTTGAGCACAAAATTCAAGGGTGACACTCTAATGCAGTACTGATTGAGCATTGCACTGTCAGAAGTGCCATCTTTCGGATGAGGCGTAAGCCAAGGCCCCATCTGCCTGCTTGAGTGGACATAAAAGACCCTGTGAAGAAGAGCAGGGGATTCTCCTCGGTGCCTTGGTCAATATTTATCACTCAATCAATGCCACATTAGGCTGGGATTCTCTGACCTCGCTCGTGACTAGGATTCTCCGCTCCCACTGCGGTGAATGGAGATCTGGCTAAGCGCCAAATTCTCCATTCTTGCTGGCAGCGGCGACGGGGCGTGAATGGCCGGAAAATTCCGGCCGGTATTTGGTCATTTATCACTTTGATATTTGTGGGAGTTTGCTGCACCTAAAATGAGCTGCCACATTGTCTGCATTAACAACACTGATTACACTTCAAAATGTACTTCATTGGGTAGCTCTTTGAGACATCTAGTGGCCATGAACAGCGCAAAATAAATGCAAGTCTTTTCTTTCTTTGAATATAATGAACTGCCAGGGGGTTGTCAGGGGTGAATTGATCAGCATGTTGGATCAGCACACACGCTTTTCACATTTAAGTTACATTCGTTTAGCATTCCTGCTGTTTGAGTCAGGAGGTACTCCTCCAAGTTTGCCATCAGTCGCAAATCTTGCAATTTTGCACTGTACTCTGGTATCCAAGTCATATATATTGCAGCAGTGGTTCCAGCACTATTGAAGAAAGAACAGGAGTTCTCCCACATGTCCCAGTCAACATGCTTTCCTCAGCCAGCACCATCCAAAGCAGATTTATTGGTCATTCATCTCATTTTCTGTTTCTGTGACTTTCTTGTGAGTAAATTGGCTGCCACCCTTGCCTAGTTCACTATTGACTTTCCAAAGTCAATAGGTGCAAACTAATTGCAAGTTATTTATTTCTTCCATCTCTGGGACTTGGTTCAAATCCAGCCTTAATCAGTGAGGTGAGGCATTCCTCTCTGCTGGTTACCTTGGAATGATCCAGGGCTTATTCACTATTAATGGCCCCTGATCCATTTCCTGTCCATCCTCACCTCAACATTGAAGCATGCAATGATTTATTTTGTCTTCAAAAGCTTCCTCCCATTCTGCCTAAAATTCTGTAGTTTCTCGCCAGCGCACATCTTATCCATGACATCCAGCTCTTGCTCCCTTGACTTCTTACCAATCCAATCCTTAATCACTCAGTTGCCTCTCCTTGAACTCATGAATGCTGACTTTACAGATGACGCTCTTTCCAAATGCATTGACACCATCTTTCAAAATTGCCTTTATAACCCCTCTTTAAGAAGTCTACTTTGGCCCTTCCACCCTTTCCAACTACTACACTAACCTTTTCCTCTAAGGTCCTCAAATATTGTAAGTGCTCACCTGTCCTATACCTGCCTGTTATAATTCCTGCAGTCTAGTTTCAGTTCCACACCCACAGTGCCAAGACCGCTCTGGACAAAGTCACCAATGACATCCCCTGTGATAATAAACTCAGTGCATTATTCCTTCTTGTTTCTTTTTAAAACTCCTCCATAGCCTTCAACATGTTTGACCATTCCACTCTCTTTCATCCTTTCTCCTCTGCACCTAATCCGGCGCTGCAACCTTCAGTCCCAAATTCCAGTTCAGCTGTACCACTCTTATCGACTGTGCACCTCCAGTCTCTTCACAATACCATTGGTACCTGAGCATTTGACAACACCACTTTCAAGAATCTCCTTTAAAGTTTATCATTCAAACCAAGCCATAGGTCATCTCTCCTAAGGCATGCTTGGTGCCCGTTCTTCTTGCCTTTTGGAATGCGTCTTTGAATGCTTTGCCACATTAAAGGCGCTATGCAGTGCAAGTTGTTGTTGTATGAGCTCAACATGGAATACGTGTGGCCTGCCTCAACCAGTTTCCATTGGGTGATGGTCAGTACATCAAACCGCATGCAATTTAGCAATAACAGCTCTTGAGTGACAAACATAAAGAATAAATCACCATTTTGCAACGAAGTGTATGATTCTGATGTTGGTAAGATGCTGCAAAGTACAATTGACAGTGGAACAAAAGAGATCTGTTGATGATTTCCCCACCTCAGTGAGCAAAATAATTCCTCACCCCTTTCAGAAAACCTTGGTCAGAAATGTTAATAGGTTGCAATCTATTGACTAGATGCAATCACATTTTGCAAATGATCATCACTTGCTCAACAAAGTAGAATAAATTGATAACCTCATAGTGAAGGCACTCCTCGGTAGCAGCAATAATAATATGATTGAATTTTACATGAAATTTGAGGGAGAGAAGAATGTGTCCAAGACTAGTCTTTTAAACTTAAAATAAGGGCAATTATGAGGGCATGAAAGCAGAGCTGGCTATAGTGAACTAACAGATGTGCTTAAGGGTTAATTCAATAGAGATTCAGTGGCAGACATTTAAATGGATACTTCAAAATACACAGAATAGACACATTCCAATGAGAAAGAAAAGTTCTGAGGGGACCTGTGGATAACGAAAAAAAACTTAAAGACAATATTAAACTTAAAGAAAAAGTATAAATTTGTGCAAAGGTAGATGACAGGTCAGAAGATTGGGCAAAATATAAAGAACATCAAAAAATGAAAAAAGATTGATAAGGAGGGAAAAAGTAGAGTACGAGAGAAAGCTAGCTTACATAAAAACGGATAGTAATTTCTATAAATATTTAAATAAGAAAGAGTTAACAAAGTGAATGTTGGTCCTATAGAAAGTGTGTCTGGGGATTTGATAATGGAAAGCAGGACGGTGACAGATGAATTAAACAGGTATCTTGCATCGGTCTACAAGCAACATCCTAGAAAAACTTCTAAATCAGGACA
The DNA here is from genome assembly GCF_964213995.1 of Mustelus asterias. NCBI lineage: Eukaryota > Metazoa > Chordata > Chondrichthyes > Carcharhiniformes > Triakidae > Mustelus > Mustelus asterias. Next base: position 1,727,230 of record NC_135834.1, on the reverse strand, counting down.
TAGAATCCTAGAAGGAGGCCATTCGGCCCATCGAGTCTGCACTGACTACAATCCTACCCAGGCCCTATCCCCATAACCCCATGCATTTACCCCCTGACACTAAGGGCCAATTTAGCATGGCCAATGCACCTAACCGGCACATCTTTGGAGTGTGGGAGGAAACCGGAGCACCCGGAGGAAACACACGTAGACACGGGGAGAACGTGCAAGCTCCACCCAGACAGTGAGCCAAGCCGGGAATCAAACCCGGGTCCCTGGTGCTGTGAGGCAGCAGTGCTAACCACTGTGCCACTGTGCCGTCCCTGACATGGAAGGGAGGGTGGAACCCAGGAAAATTACAGTCACCAGAGAAGTAGTATTGAGTAAATTGTTGGAGTTGAGTGCTAACAAGAGTCCAGGTCCTGACGGACTTCATACTCGGGTCTTAAAAGAAGTGTCTAGCGAGATAGTTGATGCATTGGTTTGAATTTTACAGAATTCCCTAGATTTGGGGAAAGTCACATTAGATTGGAAGGTAGCAGATGTAACTCCATTGTTCAAAAAGGGAGGGAGGCAGAAAGCAGGAAACTCCAAGTTAGTTTGTCTAACATGTGTCATCGGGAAAATGTTGAAGCCATTATTAAAGATGTTATAGCAGGGCACTTGGAAAAGTTCAAGGCAATCAGGCAGAGTCAACATGGTTTTGTGAAAGAGAAATCATGTTTGACCAATTTATTGGAGTTCTTTGAAAGAGACACGTGCTGTGGATAAAGGGTAACCGGTAGATGTACTGCACTTAGATTTCCAGGAGGTATATGATAAGCTGCCACATCAAAAGCTATTGTGTAAAATAAAAGCTCATGGTGCAGGGGCTAATATTTGGCATGGATAGAAGAAGATTATCTTGCTAACAGGAACTAGATATCCATAAATGGGCCTTTTCCTGGTTGGCAAGATGTGATGAATGGTGTGCCACAGGGATCAGTGCTGGGGCCTCAACTTTTTGCAATTTACATGAATTATTCAGATGAATGGACTGAAGGTATCGTTACTAAGTTTGCTGACGACACAAAGGTAGGTAGGATAGTAAATTATGAAGAGAACAAAGCGGCATAGATAGATTAAGTGAGTGGGCAAAATCTTGCAAATGGAGTATAATATGGATGAATGTGAAATTGTCCACTTTGGCAGGAAGAATAAAAAAGCATATCCTATCAACAGTGAGAGATTGCAGAGCTCTGAGATTGCAGAGCTCTGAGATGCAGAGGGATCTGGGTGTCCTAGTGCATGAATCACAAAAGGCAGGTACAACAAGTAATTAGGAAAAATAATAGAATGTTATCACTTACTGTGAAGAGAACTGATTAGTGGGGAGGTTATGCTTCAGGCTATTGGTGAAACCACATTTGGAGTTTTGTGTACAGTACTGGGGTCTCCTTATCTAAGGAAAGATGTAAATGCATTAGAAACAGTTCCGAGAAGGTTTACCAGACTAATACCAGGAATGGGTGGATTGGCTTATGAGGAAAGGTTGGAGAGGTTAACTTTGTATCCACTAGAGATTAGATGTAGAAGAGGCAAATGGATCGAAACCTTTAAGATCCTGAGGGGCAGAGGGTGGAAGTGGAGAGGGTGTTTCCCCTTGTGGGAGAATCTCGAACTAGGAGATCACTGCTTAAAAATAAGGGCAGTAAGAAGTCTAACAACAGCAGGTTAAAGTCCAACCAACCTGGTGTTGTAGGACTTCTTATTGTGTTTACCCCAGTCCAACGCCGGCATCTCCACATTAAAAATAAGGGATCAGAGATGAGGACAAATCTTTTTCTCCGACAGAGCCATGAGTCTCTGGAGCTCTCTTCCTCAAAAGGCAGTGTAAGCTGGATCTTTGAGTATTTTTAAGGCAGAGCGAGATAGATTCTTGATTAACGAGGAGGGTGAAAAGTTATCGAGGGTTTGGCGGGGATGAGGTTACAATCCGATCAGCCACGATCTTATTGAATGGCAGAGCAGGCTGGAGCGGCCGAGTGGCCTATTTCTGCTCCTTGTTCATTTGTACATATGCATGTGTGTAATCTTTTAGAATAATACTTGATACGCAACATCACTGAGCGCAAGAATTGGCTGCTATTTGCTGCGTAATTGATGATTGCAAGAAAGCTAACTGAAAATCCATATTTTTCCTGATTTTGCAAAGCTGCCTGCAAAATTCCCAACTTCTAACTTTGCCTTACTGTAAATTGTAATGTCTGTGAAAGAGCTGTCAAACAAAAAGCAGCCACCACCAGCTTATTTGTGTCCTGTCCGCTCAAGCTCTCCTTTGCCCTTCTCTTCCATCACTTAAATGGCTTTATAATGCGCTGTAAAACTAAACCAAATAGTTTTGTTTTCATTTTGCACCTTCCTTTCCTCAGGGCAGTGACCTTTGCTGGGGGTCAGTTCTGCTGCCACTGGTAGCCCTTCAACTCCTCACAGAATTGAACCTAGTTCACTGTGTGATCCGAGACAGCAAGTAACACAAAATTAATTGTGAAAGCATCATGGCCAAGCCTTATTGTGTCCTCCCTGACCATTCCTACACACTTTGACAGTGGGACTCAGATTGATTTCTCTGCTCCGTAGCCCATGGACACTGATGCTAATTGTAACACTCACACTGCCGCCCCAACGGAAATGAGCTCACTCAATATAGGAGCTGACCTGGGACCTTGTTGATGTGTGTGGCTCAGTGCCATACCACAAGCCCATTTCACCTCTTATGGCTGGAAATCTCCGACCTCGCCCGCAGCTGGGATTCTCCGGTCCTGCTACAGTGAACGGAGATTTGGCTGAGCGCCAAATTCTCCAATCCCGCTGGCAGTTGGGGGGAGGGGGATGAGACCAGAGAATTCTGGTCTAAATGTGCATTAAGCCTGTTATTTTACATATCTGTGTTTCTGATTAGCAAATACTGAACAGTAAGTAACCCACACAATGAGTGCATTTCAGCTTTGAATGACACCCCTCCACTTCCCAAGCCCTAGTACTCCAACCCTGAGCTGCACCACTCAGAGACTACATCATTTCTCTGAAAGAGGTGAGGGAAACAGAAAATTAAATAGAGACCATCCAGTCAAGGAAGACACTGGCAAAGGAAACAAAATGGCCACCTGCCCTAAGTGACAGAGATATGGGACCTAATGATGGAGAGAGATGTATGCCCATTACTGGATAAATATCAATAAAAATTAACTTGCAACAGAAATTTTGATGCGGAAATATTTACTAAGGAGACAACTTCTTCAATCTGCAGGGAGTTGTCTGCGGATGACCAAATTTCCCTTCTGAAGTCAAGTGCAATTGAAACTATTATGCTACGATCAAACCAGTCCTTCACATTGGAGGATATGTCCTGGAACTGTGGAAATGATGATTTCAAATATAATTTAAGTGACGTCACCAAAGGTAAGCAGTTAAAGGAAACAAAAGCATATTCATTCTACATCCTCCACACACAAGTGCAACCGGGCTTTACAGATTCTGGGAAACCACATGTTGAGAACTCGCGATGACATTGTAGATGCACGGGGTCACCCATGTTCCCCTCCAATATTGTATAAAGTTCCCAGGACTCGCACCTTTGTGTGAGTTCACTTCTCCCTAGCTAATGGTTTTGTGCGACTGGCATTTAACCCCTCATTTTCAGAATTTCAATACAAAGTTTCCAATCTTTTACAGAAGTAGGGTAAATGAATCAAACATGCCAAATTTGTTTTCTGTTCATTTGATCTGGCCTGTCTTGTTTTTTATCTGTTCCTAAGAAGAGTCAAATTGGACTCAAAATGTTTCACTTCCCACAGATGCTGCCAGACCAGCTGAGTATTTCTAGCACTTTTTGTTTTGATTTCAAGTTTCCAGCATCCGCGGTATTTTGTGTCTGTTGTTCTTGTTGCTCTTCCAGATTTCCCAGGAGCCAGTTGGCACGTTCCGACAATTAGTTGTCATTATCAAGACAAAAGTTAGGAATCCTACTTCCCAGCGCTAATGGTTGCTGGCTGTGAAAGTCTTCTACCCCAATCGTCCTACACTTGCACTTGCGACAGAAAGGACTTATCTTTTCTGTGATTCCAACAGGTGAAACTAGGCCCGTACTTGGATCCTCCAATCTGAGTGGGACTGGGCAGAAGGCCTAAGGCGCGCTTCTGGGTGGAACTCTAAATGGACAGCCCACCTCCCATGCCCCACACCCTCTCCATCTCCAGACCACCCCCAATTAGATAGATTGAATCTTTCTTATACCTAATATTAGCAGAACCATTTCTTTGTCACACATGAACCCCCCCCCCACCCCTGCCCCGCACCCAACATCTTCCCATTCCATCGCCACCCCACAAGAAATTCCTGCTCAATGCAAAGGGGTGGAAACTGACGTAATTGGTTTACAGAATAACAATTGTTATAGCACTGAAGGAGGCCATTCAGCCCATTGTGTGTGCGCCGGCTCTTCAAAGGAGCAATTCACCTTGTGCTACACCACTGTCTTCTTCCTGTAACATGCTTCCTTTTCAGATACTCATCCAATCCCCTCTTGAAAGCCTCAATTGAACCAGCCCCCACCACGCACTGCGTGAAAAGCTTTCTCCTCATGTCTCCATTGCTTCTTGCCAATTACCTTAAATCTTGTCCTCGATCCCTGGACCTGCAGCAGAGGAAAATCAGCTGTGTGCACTTCAGATCATATGCTAATACCAGTAGCCACTCTTGTGATTCGTGCAAGAAAAGGTTTCCTCTGATCATTACTTGGTGCGAGATCATGAATCTGTTCTAAAAGACTGAGGGTGGGATTTTCTGCCCCCTGTCCATCCCCATGGCATGTTTTGTGGCAGCAGAGGCAGCCCACCATTGGCTGGCGGTGAGATCTTCTAGTCCCACTGCTGTCAGCGGGGTTTCCCAGTGTTTTCACCCCCTGCCACCAGGGAAGCCATGGGAGAGGGGGAGGTGGGGAAGGAGAAGGATGCGGCGTCGACGGGAGAGGAAGATCCCACTAGGAGGAACAGCTGGAAAAGGAACCGCCTTTTCCCAGAGAGGACACACATTGCTGGCAAAATAAGGCTCGTGTTCGCATAAAAATGGCAATGCAAAAATGAGAATTCTGCACTCTAGGTTTTGCTCCATCTGCATCCTAAGGGTTAAATGGCCCACCCTTTAGCATTGATCCATGCAATACATTGCCTGCAAAGCAAAATCACTGTAGTTGGAGCAGCGTGTCTGAGAAAGGCTTTAAATATTGTGCAAAATGCAATAGCAAACTCATAATCGCTGATGCTTATAATCATGTTGTCCCCTAAAAGCCAGATCACAAATTGCCAGTTTGTCTTTGCTTCAGAAAAAGTGCTTATACAAAATGGACGCAGTTTTCTACATTATTCAATAAGTCTTGAGAAATCCAACCAAGCTGAGTTGGCCTTTGCAAGTTCATGAGCAGAAGCCAGTTTAGAGGAAATGCTAATACAGTCCTTTCGCGGACTCTCCAAAGATCCTTGGCACTGAATTCCATATAAACCAAGGACAGATTACACCAATCTTTCCAAGTCTCTCCCCCCCCCCCCCTCCCCCCTCCCCCCCCAACCCCTCTACTTCGAGCAGGAACTGCTCATCTTGAACTTCCGAGCTCTTCCTTGGACAGTACTCGTGAGGCAATAGTTTTAGTGGTCAGCACTGGGTACACTGCATGATAATCAAACAAATATCACCCTGAGGGAAAGTACCATGCAATGGGTCTGCCTCTGTACACCTCTCCAACCAGGGGCTGCGTAATCCATTCTGCTTCAGTGGGTATGACTGTATGTGTACCAAATCCTTCTGCAATATCCACAGACTCCAGTGGAGAAGGGTATTAAGAAGCAAATATGACACATGGTGTATTGCATGTTGATTAAGATGCATCATTCCAGCTTCAGGGATGCAAACTGGGCACCCAACCGAGTTTGGCCAAACCTGTCTATCTGCTCATCTTTAGGCCAAGCTGCAAGTATGCAAGCGTATATTCAAATGTCACTCACAGGTATTGGCACCAGGGATCGCTAGCCCCAGAGTGGAACTGTTCCTCCAGATATTACATAGAACATAGTATTACTGTTCATGGGATTAATCATGGCTGCATATCTCATTTGGGTAGGTAATATAGCAATAGATGTTCCTAGTTGTCTCGTTGTTCATTGCCATTAGCAAGAAATGAATGAGAAGATGGTTCAGGCCATCTTCAGGCATTGGGCATCTATGGACGAACCTGTTTGCCTTGACAAACAACAATCAACTCCAGTGTTTATAGTGTCACAGGCCGCGATTCTCCCGAATCAGGACTAAGTGCCCATGCCAGCAGCAAAGCCGGAGTGTTTCATGCTGGTGCTGGCAGCTGTATGCAAATGTATGCGTCCCACGAATCTTGCCGGCCAGCCGGCTTTAAAAAGTACGCCCTGATCTCCATGGTTGGAGACGGGCACTGACACCCTGGCCTGGCACCTTGGACTCCAAGGGGGGGGGGGCGGTCAAGGAGGTAAGTCCAGTGCTCATAATGCCATCTGCCGTGGCAAAGCTGCAGATGAAAGATCCCCCAAGGGTCCTGGGTTGGGTATGCTTGGGCTCAGGACAAGGTGTTGATCTTGGTACTGTCCCTGCGATGGGGCTTCCATGGCTGGACTCCTTCTAGCCCGAGCAGACCTGAAGACCACCCCTGGCATGGTGATTTCATGATGTGGAGATGCCGGCGTTGGACTGGGGTAAACACAGTAAGAAGTTTAACAACACCAGGTTAAAGTCCAACAGGTTTATTTGGTAGCAAAAGCCACACAAGCTTTCGAGGCTCTAAGCCCCTTCTTCAGGTGAGTGGGAATTCTGTTCACAAACAGAATTTATAAAGACACAGACTCAATTTACATGAATAATGGTTGGAATGCGAATACTTACAACTAATCCAGTCTTTAAGAAACAAAACAATGGGAGTGGAGAGAGCATCAAGACAGGCTAAAAAGATGTGTATTGTCTCCAGACAAGACAGCCAGTGAAACTCTGCAGGTCCACGCAACTGTGGGAGTTACAAATATTGTGACATGAACCCAATATCCCGGTTGAGGCCGTCCTTGTGTGTGCGGAACTTGGCTATCAGTTTCTGCTCAGCGACTCTGCGCTGTCGTGTGTCGCGAAGGCCGCCTTGGAGAACGCTTACCCGAATATCAGAGGCCGAATGCCCGTGACCGCTGAAGTGCTCCCCAACAGGAAGAGAACAGTCTTGCCTGGTGATTGTCGAGCGGTGTTCATTCATCCGTTGTCGCAGCGTCTGCATAGTTTCCCCAATGTACCATGCCTCGGGACATCCTTTCTTGCAGCGTATCAGGTAGACAACGTTGGCCGAGTTGCAAGAGTATGTACCGTGTACCTGGTGGATGGTGTTCTCACGTGAGATGATGGCATCTGTGTCGATGATCCGGCACGTCTTGCAGAGGTTGCTGTGGCAGGGTTGTGTGGTGTCTTGGTCACTGTTCTCCTGAAGGCTGGGTAGTTTGCTGCGGACAATGGTCTGTTTGAGGTTGTGCGGTTGTTTGAAGGCAAGAAGTGGGGGTGTGGGGATGGCCTTGGCGAGATGTTCGTCTTCATCAATGACATGTTGAAGGCTCCGGAGGAGATGCCGTAGCTTCTCCGCTCCGGGGAAGTACTGGACGACGAAGGGTACTCTGTCCACCGTGTCTCGTGTTTGTCTTCTGAGGAGGTCGGTGCGGTTTTTTGCTGTGGCGCGTCGGAACTGTCGATCAATGAGTCTAGCGCCATATCCTGTTCTTATGAGGGCATCTTTCAGCGTCTGGAGGTGTCTGTTGCGATCCTCCTCATCCGAGCAGATCCTGTGTATACGGAGGGCTTGTCCGTAGGGAATGGCTTCTTTAACGTGTTTAGGGTGGAAGCTGGAGTAGTGGAGCATCGTGAGGTTATCCGTGGGCTTGCGGTACAGTGAGGTGCTGAGGTGACCGTCCTTAATGGAGATGCGCGTGTCCAAGAATGCAACCGATTCCGGAGAGTAGTCTATGGTGAGCCTGATGGTGGGATGGAACTTGTTGATGTCATCATAGAGTTGTTTCAGTGATTGTTCACCATGAGTCCAAAGGAAGAAAATGTCATCGATGTATCTAGTGTATAGCATCGGTTGAAGGTCCCGTGCGGTGAAGAAGTCTTGTTCGAACCTGTGCATGAAGATGTTGGCATATTGAGGTGCAAATTTGGTCCCCATGGCTGTTCCGTGTGTCTGGATGAAGAACTGGTTGTTGAAGGTGAAGATATTGTGGTCCAGGATGAAGCGGATGAGATGTAAAATTGCATCTGGAAACTGGCAGTTGTTGGCGCTGAGTACTGAGGCAGTTGCAGCAATGCCATCGTCATGGGGGATGCTGGTGTAGATGCTGATGTCCCGAGGCATGGTACATTGGGGAAACTATGCAGACGCTGCGACAACGGATGAATGAACACCGCTCGACAATCACCAGGCAAGACTGTTCTCTTCCTGTTGGGGAGCACTTCAGCGGTCACGGGCATTCGGCCTCTGATATTCGGGTAAGCGTTCTCCAAGGCGGCCTTCGCGACACACGACAGCGCAGAGTCGCTGAGCAGAAACTGATAGCCAAGTTCCGCACACACAAGGACGGCCTCAACCGGGATATTGGGTTCATGTCACAATATTTGTAACTCCCACAGTTGCCTGGACCTGCAGAGTTTCACTGGCTGTCTTGTCTGGAGACAATACACATCTTTTTAGCCTGTCTTGATGCTCTCTCCACTCCCATTGTTTTGTTTCTTAAAGACTGGATTAGTTGTAAGTATTCGCATTCCAACCATTATTCATGTAAATTGAGTTTGTGTCTTTATAAGCTCTGTTTGTGAACAGAATTCCCACTCACCTGAAGAAGGGGCTTAGAGCCTCGAAAGCTTGTGTGGCTTTTGCTACCAAATAAACCTGTTGGACTTTAACCTGGTGTTGTTAAACTACTTATGGTGATTTCAGGCAGCTCTGTGACCAACATTTTCATTCCTGTCAACTGTGAAAATTCTGAAGTGGCCAGGTCATTTTAACCTCCATGCCCCCAGTCACCTGGCAGGATGTTAAATCATTGCAGCACTACATTCTGCAGCAGAGATTTCCCTTCCTCCCTGTCATAACCCCACACCTTTACCATGGCCAATCCACCTAACCTGCACATCTTTGGACACTCGGGCAATTCCGCATGGCCAATCCACCTAACCTGCACATCTTTGGACACTCGGGCAATTCAGCATGGCCAATCCACCCTAACCTACACATCTTTGGACACTCGGGCAATTCAGCATGGTCAATCCACCCTAACCTACACATCTTTGGACACTCGGGCAATTCAGCATGGCCAATCCACCTAACCTGCACATCTTTGGACACTCGGGCAATTCAGCATGGCCAATCCACCTAACCTGCACATCTTTGGACACTCGGGCAATTTACCATGGCCAATCCACATCTTTGGACACTCGGGCAATTCAGCATGGCCAATCCACCTAACCTACATATCTTTGGACACTAAGGGGCAATTTAACATGGCCAATCTACCTAACCTACACATCTTTGGACTGTGGGAGCAGCTGGAGGAAACCCACGCAGACACAGGGAAAATGTGCAAACTTCACAGACAGTCACCCAAGGCCAGAATCGAACCAGGGTCCTTGGCGCTGTGAGGCACAACGTCTGACTGGCCTGTCTGTATCACCCTGTCATCTAAGGCTTTCCCCCTCGCTATATACCACACCACCAATTTTCATGTAATCTGCGAGCCCCCACATTCCCATCTGGATCATTAATGTACACTACAAAAAGCAAGACACCCAGCACTCATCCCTGAGGTACACCACTCGACACAAACTTCAGTCACAAAAACAACTTTCAACCATGACCCTCTGCCTCCTACCACTAAGCCAATTTTGGATCCAGTTTGCCAAATTGCCTTGAATCCCATGGGTTTCTTCATTTCCTCCCGCAGTCCAAAGATGTGTGGGTACGCTTGATTGGCCATGCTAAATTTATCCTAGTGTCAGGAGGATTAGCAGGGTAAATGTGTGGGGTTACGGGAATAAGACCTGGGTGTGATTGTGGTCGTTGCAGACTCGATGGGCTGAGTGGCCGCCTCCTGCACTGTAGGGATTCTATGATTCATCAGTTTCCCATGCAGGATCTTGTCAAAATCCTTACTGATGTCCATGTCGACTACATCAACTGCACTGCCCCCATCTACACATCTAGTCATCTCCTAAAACAATTCAGTCAAATTTGTTAGAGAGAATCTTCCCCTGACAAAGCCACGCTAGCTGTCCTCAGTTAATCCTCAGAGTTTTTTCCAATAATTTCCCTACCACTGATGTTAAACTCACTGGTCTGTAATTACCTGTTTTTTCCCTACTTCCTTCTTGAATAATGGTACCACATTAGCTGTCCTCCTGTCTTCTGGCACCTCTCCTCCTGTCTTCTGGCACCTCTCCTCCTGTCTTCTGGCACCTCTCCTGTAAGAAGTTTAACAACACCAGGTCAAAGTCCAACAGGTTTATTTGGTAGCAAAAGCCACACACGCTTTCGGAGCTCTAAGCCCCTTCTTCAGGTGAGTGGGAATTCTGTTCACAAACAGGGCATAAAAAGACACAGACTTAATTTACATGAATAATGGTTGGAATGCAAATACTTACAGCTAATCAAGTCTTTAAGAAACAAAACAACGTGAGTGGAGAGAGCATCAAGACAGGCTAAAAAGATGTGTATTGTCTCCAGACAAGACAGCCAGTGAAACTCTGCAGGTCCAGGCAACTGTGGGGGTTACAAATAGTGTGCCATGAACCCAATATCCTGGTTGAGGCCGTCCTCGTGTGTGCGGAACTTGGCTATCAGTTTCTGCTCAGCGACTCTGCGCCGTCGTGTGTCGCGAAGGCCGCCTTGGAGAACCTTTCGTCGTCCAGTACTTCCTCGGAGCGGAGAAGCTACGGCATCTCCTCCGGAGCCTTCAACGTGTCATTGATGAAGACGAACATCTCGCCAAGGCCATCCCCACACCCCCACTTCTTGCCTTCAAACAATCGCACAACCTCAAACAGACCATTGTCCGCAGCAAACTACCCAGCCTTCAGGAAAACAGTGACCACGACACCACACAACCCTGCCACAGCAACCTCTGCAAGACATGCCGGATCATCGACACATGCCATCATCTCACGTGAGAACACCATCCACCAGGTACACGGTACATACTCTTGCAACTCGGCCAACGTTGTCTACCTGATACGCTACAGGAAAGGATGTCCCGAGGCATGGTACATTGAGGAAACTATGCAGACGCTGCGACAACGGATGAATGAACACCGCTCGACAATCACCAGGCAAGACTGTTCTCTTCCTGTTGGGGAGCACTTCAGCGGTCACGGGTATTCGGCCTCTGATATTCGGGTAAGCGTTCTCCAAGGCGGCCTTCGCGACACATGACGGTGCAGAGTCGCTGAGCAGAAACTGATAGCCAAGTTCCGCACACACGAGGACGGCCTCAACCGGGATATTGGGTTCATGTCACACTATTTGTCTCAAATAGCAGCACTCTGAGCAGGTGCTGCTTATCAAGCAGCACCTGCTCAGCAATAACCTGCTCAGTGACGCCCAGTTTGGTTTCCGCCAGGGTCACTCAGCTCCCGACCTCATTACAGCCTTGGTTCAAACATGGACAAAAAAGCTGAATTCCAGAGGTGAGGTGAGAGTGACAGCCCTTGACATCAAGGCAGCATCTGTCCAAGTGTGACATCAAGGAGCCCGAGCAAAACTGGAGTCAATGGGTATCGGGGGGAAACTCTCTGCTGGTTAGAGTCATACCCGGCACAAAGGAAGATGGTTGTGGTTGTTGGAAGTCAATCATCTCAGCTCCAGGACATCACTGCAGGAGTTCCTCAGGGTTCGTGTCCTAGGCCCAACAATCTTCAGCTGCTTCATCAATGACCTTCCCTCCATCATAAGGTCAGAAGTGGAGATGTTCACCGATGATTGCACAATGTTCAGCACCATTCGCGACTGTGTAGGAATCCAAAGGCTCCCACAGAGGTTCTACACAAGTTGGCTCCCTTTAAATTACTGCTTATGCACAGCCACACAGAAATGCGTAAAGGGTCCACGCGCTTAAGTTGGCTAAATGCTAAAAGAAAAATTAGAGTGTGCAATTCTTGGGAAACCTGGCAGTTGAAGAGAGACGGGAGCTGTCAGATCCAGAAGGTAAGTGCACTTCCAGCACTGCTTGTGGGTCAGGTGCAGGAATGCTTTTCCCACTCACCCAAGCAAACTTTCAGCTAATATCTCGACCTCCCCTCAATCCGCAGTGCCTCCCTCTTTCTGCCTGGTCCCCACAAGCTTTCCCCCCTTCTTGCAACTGTGCTCTGAGCCCACCACACCAACCTCTAATCCTTCTATCTGGTAGCCTGCCAGCCTCTCTGGCTGGTTGCTCGCTGGAAGCAAAGGAAAGGAATTCTAATGAGCGTCTGCCATGAAATTCAGCCTGACCTCCATGCTCCTGGCAGTTCCAAGTTTCTCACCCACAGACACATGCACCAACTCCTTAGAAATACTGGGGTCTAAGTTTCAGTTCATCTCAAGTCAAAGCAAGCTGATGCAATGGGATTTTGAAGTCCATTGCAAAGGGAGGATTCTACATGTTCAGTACATGACTCTTATCAAGTCAGGCAGTCTGCAGGAACAGAAAATGATTACAACTTCTTTTATGATCATTTATTTGAAGGATTATTTGAGTCTTCCAACCGAAAGTCAAGGAATGAGGGTGAAAGAAGCACAAATTAATGATTCACTTGGAACATTGGCTGACTGATTTTCTTCCCAGTAAAATTTAACTTTCAGATGTTTCCCTAGTTTTTGTAAAGATTGACATGTGTATCCAAAGAGAGCTTCACTTTCCTCTTCTCTTTCTAGCTGGTCATTCCGAGGAGTTGCTGGAGCCACTGATCAAGTTTCAGATTGGCCTGAAGAATCTGAATTTACATGAAGAAGAACATGTTCTTCTGATGGCGATCTGCATTCTCTCACCTGGTAAGGATGATAGCAAAGCTTCAATAACAAAGCAGAAATACTGCCATTAACACAAAATACAAGGTTAGTATGGAAAGCAGGGCTGCTTGCCCCTGATGGCGGAGTGACCCACATAGACCAGGCAAGTGTGAGAGACTGAGAGTGTGGGCGGAGGGAAGTGTGAGAGACGCCCTCGCGCTCCCCCTCGCGCGCGCACCACACCCCCCTCTCCCCGCACGCCCCCCCCTCTCCCCGCACGCCCCCCCCCTCTCCCCGCACGCCCCCCTCTCCCCACACGCCCCCCCTCTCCCCGCACGCCCCCCTCTCCCCGCACGCCCCCCCCTCTCCCCACACGCCCCCCCCTCTCCCCACACGCCCCCCCCCCTCTCCCCACACGCCCCCCCCTCTCCCCACACGCCCCCCCCTCTCCCCGCACGCCCCCCCCTCTCCCCGCACGCCCCCCCCTCTCCCCGCACGCCCCCCCCTCTCCCCACACGCCCCCCCCTCTCCCCACACGCCACCCCCTCTCCCCGCACGCCCCCCCTCTCCCCGCACGCCCCCCCTCTCCCCGCACGCCCCCCCTCTCCCCGCACGCCCCCCTCTCCCCGCACGCCCCCCCTCTCCCCGCACGCCCCCCCTCTCCCCGCACGCCCCCCCTCTCCCCGCACGCCCCCCCTCTCCCCGCACGCCCCCCTCTCCCCGCACGCCCCCCCTCTCCCCGCACGCCCCCCCTCTCCCCGCACGCCCCCCTCTCCCCGCACGCCCCCCCTCTCCCCGCACGCCCCCCCTCTCCCCGCACGCCCCCCCTCTCCCCGCACGCCCCCCCTCTCCCCGCACGCCCCCCCTCTCCCCGCACGCCCCCCCTCTCCCCGCACGCCCCCCCTCTCCCCGCACGCCCCCCCTCTCCCCGCACGCCCCCCCTCTCCCCGCACGCCCCCCCTCTCCCCGCACGCCCCCCCTCTCCCCGCACGCCCCCCCTCTCCCCGCACGCCCCCCCTCTCCCCGCACGCCCCCCCTCTCCCCGCACGCCCCCCTCTCCCCGCACGCCCCCCTCTCCCCGCACGCCCCCCCTCTCCCCGCACGCCCCCCCTCTCCCCGCACGCCCCCCCTCTCCCCGCACGCCCCCCCTCTCCCCGCACGCCCCCCCTCTCCCCGCACGCCCCCCCTCTCCCCGCACGCCCCCCCTCTCCCCGCACGCCCCCCCTCTCCCCGCACGCCCCCCCCCCCTCTCTCACACACACACAGTCTGCTACTTGATCTGTCCCTCTTGTAACTAAACTTCCTTTCACAAGTTCCTGATCCACTGTCTTGAATATTTTCTAAAAATGAAACTACTCCACACTTATGAGTTCACCATTATCTACCCTGCCAGTTCCAACCTCAAAAAACTCAAGCAGATTTGTCAAACACAATTTCCCTTTCAGAAATCTGTGTTGACTCTGCCTTTATCATATCACGATCCAAGTTACCGCATCGCAGATTCCAGCTTTTTTCTGACTAATTCTTCTTTCATATGGCTGGGTACAGAGCAACCGCTAGAATACTTTTACATCAAGCTGGTCAAGCCAGGAGATTCCATCAGGAGTGTATCACTGTCAGGCCTGAGTCGGGCATTGAGTCACAAAAAGGATTTTTAATGTTCCATTTGTGTATCAGCTATCCCCGTCTGCCATGCTTTGTACAGATGGGGTGTAGGAATGCCCATGAACTTGATGGGAGGTTGGAACCAGGGACCTTGTGTGCCGGGTCTTTCACAAGGCTTTAGTTTCTGATTTGTGAGGACCATTTGTTTTCCAGGCTTCTTCAGGGTTGAAATTGCATTGCCTGAGGTTGTGTACATGGGTTCAAAAGGGGCTAAGTGACTTCAAGTGTAGATGAAGAGGCGTTGGGGAGGCCCTGGGGGATGGGGAGGCATTTGTTTTCCTCAGTTCGCTGAGCGTCACAGCAGATTGTGGGGTGGGGGCACAATATAAGCCACCACAAAGAGCCAGGGTGTTCGGATTGACTTTACGGTTCCAGTGATGCATCTCATTGCAGTGTTCAGTTGTACATCAGCCAGTCAAGTGTGGCGGCTACTTGTCCATACTGGTGAACAGTACTCCGCTGCAGAGTAAATGAGAGCCATCACTGAAGCCTGTAGTACTGGGGCATCGGGGGGGGGGGGAGCTGATTAGGGTGTGGGGGGGGGGGAGCTGATTAGGGTGGGGGGGGGGAGAGCTGATTGGGGTGTGGGGGGGGGGGAGAGCTGATTGGGGTGTGGGGGGGGGGGGAGAGCTGATTGGGGTGTGGGGTAGGTATACTGGGAGATCGGGGTGCCCTTAGTGCTCAGCAGCTGGCCTCACAGGCAAGCTGAACCTCTCCGCTACCACCACCACGCCCCACGCCAGTGGGAGCCGCACGGGGTGGGGGTAGGGTGGAATTCATTTGTATATTGCGGCGGCCAGGGAAGAAAATGGGAGCTGGGGGTGCCAGCAGTGACCGTTTGAGCAGGGAGATGGGTGCTTGCACTGACTGTGTGGGTGGGGCTTGCCAGGAAAGGGGTCTGATGTTCAAGAGGAAGGACTGTTGGGGGAAAGAGAGGCCGAATCTGAGGCGGCAGAAGGGGTGTCGACTCCGATCGGGCGGGCAGGACGAGGGGAGGGTGTGAATGCCAGCTCCAGTCAGGAGGGTGAGGGCATTGAATTCTGACTCCGATTAGAAAGTTAAAGTTTATATATTAGTGTCACAAGTCGGCTTGCATTAACACTGCAATGAAGTTACTGTGAAAATCCCCTAGTCGCCCACACTCCTGTTCGGGTACACTGAGGGAGAATTTAGCACGGCCAATCCACCCTAACCAGCACGTGTCTCGAACTGTGGGAGGAAAGCAGAGGAAACCCACGCAGACACGGGGAGAATGTGCTGAGTTCAAATGAATATAGTCGAAGGCTAATTTTAGCTTAAGTCATAGTATCTTTAACACATTAAAGCCAGCCTCTCCCAGAATGGAATGGAATAGAGTTGCTATTCTGGAAGAATGACACTGAAGTTCCTCCAAACCCAGCCCCTGTTTTTAGCTTTTTGATGCCTTTTCAGTTATTTTTGTCCAACCATAATTGCTGATGCAGAGCTTTTCACAAGTGGGTGAAGAAATAGAAATTGCGCCCGTCACAACTTCGGGATGTTCCAAAATGCTTCACACCCAATGAAATACTCTTCAAGTGTAGACATTGGAGGCAATCTTACCAGAACTTGGCCAAGTGTCAGCTCTGGCGAGAGAACTGGCGCCAAGCTCTCCAGTTCCTCGGACCAGTTTTGCCTCCAGATTTTGAGCCTCCATGTTTGGGGAATAAGGGTGGGTGTGGTTTACTCTGGTGAGGCGGAGACTCTTAACGGTAAAATTCCGCCCTCTGAGAGCCGGCGACAGGCTCCACTGAGATTGAGGGTGCCCCGATCAGAACACAAAGCTTACTCCCCCTCCCCCTCCACACGATCCTCGCTAGCTGGTTCACGCTGAGGCAACCCTACTGTAAACAGTTTGAAAACTTAGTGGGAGGGATAATTTGGCCATGGGAGGCGGGAGGGGGGGTGGATAAATACATGCATATTTATTAAAATAGAGTTTTCGCCCATTCTGTGCATGAACTTGATTACGTCACCAGCGAGGTACAGGGAAAATCGGGATTTCGCCAATGAGATTTGCGATTTCCAGTTTTTGCCGGACTTTGAGCCCCATCCAGCAATCTCGCGCACGGAAAGTGTGGGCTCAAGATCCTTCCCAATGTTGTAATGTCAAAAACGCAATAGTTAGCTTCCGCACAGCAGGATGGGGGGGCGGGGGCGGGGGGATCTTGAGCCACGTGTGAATGCCAGTGGGGGCTTAAGATCCAGAAATCACAGTTCTTGATGCGAGAGCATGATTTCAAATCTTCTCCACTCCTTGCTGGTGACATCATCAGGTTCACACCCATAATGGACGTGAACCTGCTTTACACGGATCTGAATAGGTTTTAATATAATTAACCCACCTTTTGCCAGATATTGACACAGTGCCGACGTGACATCAGGTTCACCTAGGAACAGTCCAGTCATGGGGTCTTCCTGGGGACATCAAGGTAATTATAGTCCCCAGAGTAGAGGGACATGGTCAGGTAGAGCCCTGACACTGCTCCTTGGGCATAGGTTGGCACCATGTGCATGCCAACCTGTGCGAAGGGGCAGCTCACAGTGGGTGGCCTCTTGGCGGGGAGGGAGAGATTCATGTAGATGTGGTGGGGCTGGGAGCGGACAGAGTTGCTGGGATGCCAGCGATGACTGTTGAGGGGCGAGGTGGGAGGGGCTGGGTGGAGGGTGGGTGCCGGCTCAGACTGAGGGGTGACAGCCTCCTGGTTCATGGTTGTCTCTGTGACCTTCTCTGTGCTTTGGGCTGTTTATGTCAGCGAGAGATCTGTTTCCATGACCTTTTGTCCATGCACTTTCAGATCGTCCCGGGGTTCAGGACCGCGCTCAAGTGGAGCGTATTCAAGATGGGTTGTCCGAGACTTTGCAGTCATACATCCGAGCGAAACATCCTCCTCCAGGTAATCGGTTGTTGTATCCGAAGATGATCCAGAGGTTGACAGACCTCCGGAGCCTGAGCGAGGAACATTCCAAACAGTTCCAGTCTTTGTCCTTCAATCTTGAACATACCACGCAGCTTACACCACTTGTGCTCGAGGTATTTAGCAATGATGTTGATCAGTGAAACGCTTTCTTTTTCTGTAAATCTATTAGCTTTGCACAGGTTTGGTGGTGCACACGCAGCATTTCCTTTGAAAAATTAAGTTTCCAAATGTGGTGCCGATGGAGCAGCTCTAAATTATCAGACCACTGATTTAAAAAGAGGAGGAGGTGGTAATTGCAGCTTTCCTGAAAAGGTTCCCACTTGTACACGTGTTGGACAAAATTGAGGCAATGATGGAAAGTGAAAGTGGTTATTTTCTCCTTTGCTGATTTGTAACTGTATCATGGAAATGTGCGGACAGTGATGGCCAACATTTTAATTACCTAATGAATAATGAATGAATACAAGCATATATCTGATATTTTAATTAGACATGCAAAGTAGGTGACGCCCATCATTGTCTGAAAATCCCCATGTTACAGCTACAAGTGCAGTTAAGAGGGAAATGACCATTCTTGGCTTTAATCTCGTTCCATTTTGCCGTTTCAAGAGTTGTTTTTACAGTCACTTCAATATTTATGAAATGTTCTGAGATGATCCGAAGGCACAGTCAGCAGGGGCAATGATCCAATGCTGTCAATGGCTACAGCCAGCAATGTCCATCGCTAATATGGCAAGTACTGAACTACTACATGCAGTTTTGGAAGCCTTCGTCCTACTTCCCGCTGCTCCGAGAAGTATCCACTGCTTGGTCTGCGAGTGGTCAGGACATATCGATCACTAGAGGTGATGAATGGGGAACTGGCCATCATCACAACCTGCACTAAATTCAAATTCAGCAAGTTGCAGTTACCACCACTCCTTAGTGTTTGCACATGCCCTTAGGAAGAAGGGACAGTTTTCAGTGGTCTTTTTTTCACTAAACTATACGCAAGTACAATTGATTTTTGAGCTTATTTTTTTAAATCAGTTCAGGTTACAGAAGTGTGCAGCAATGCCAGTTGCATTTGGAGCTCTCACCGGCACTGTTCACATTGAGGGCAGAATCTTCCATTCTGAAGTCTCGGGTCACTGGTGGGAGCAGAAGCCAGAGTGGTTTCCACTGGTTGGGGGGGATGTAGGGGGGTGCGTGGGCGGGAGGGCTGACCGTGTGCGATCGTGCTCTGTCCCGTTCATCCGTGGAGCGGTCAATGATCCTCATGGTGGGGGAAGGCAGGAATTAGTCGTCCCCACTGTTACTTAATGGGGTTGAATGTCCAGACATCATGTTTGAAGGGGACCTTGGCAGCTTGCACCACTCTTTCGACCTTTGCCCCCTCGCTAACCCTTCCTCCCTCCCCTTGGGGCATCCTCCACACAACTTGCACTGCCACCACCTGCTCTCAAGCATAGTTTGGCATTTATAGACAATCCCCAAGAGGACAATGTAGCAACTCATTGTTAGTCATACAAGTCTACCTCACCAGGTGCACGCCAATTATGTGCCGTTGTAAATGTGAAGGGTCTAATTTCTCGCTGGCAGGGAATTTAAATTAGAGGGGGAGCTTAATTCCAGCAATGTGGCCTTTTAATGAGCATGTGTGAGATCCTGAAACATCAAGAAACTCAACCTGCCTTTAACCCACCTTTAAATTCCCGAGAACAGAATTCCAAAAGTTCATCCTGATGTCGGGGAAACTGATTTTGGTCTCTCGCCAAATTAAGTTTCCCACCCAGCAAACTGCCCACTGCTGGTGGAACCGGAAGATACCGCCCTATTCCCAGGAAAACCTGGCGTTGTAGCAGCCAGGAATTAGAATTTCTTAAATTACTAATAATTTAAACATCAAATCTGGATTGTATGTCACACCTGCTGTGTTGAACCTTCTTTATTTTTATGGTTCTCATTTGAAAATTATGAATTGGAGCTCCCAGATGTTTCAGGAATTTATCCATGGAATGGTTTATTCATAGAAGGTAGGGTTTGTGTTCCATCTGTGCTAAGTTAGTTGATCTCAGCCAGTTTGGCAGTAGGAGTATTGAGCACTCTTGGGTAGAGGAGGGGAAAATCAGCCTAAGTGCCTGCTCCTGATCGCTATACACTCCTGCTGGAATAGCATATGTGTTTATTGGGTGAAGACACAATTTGACTTGGATATGATACCATCATGGTAGAATTCCTTGTTAACACACTATATAGGCTCCTATATGAAGAATGGTCACTTGATTGATGGAGTGCCTGTGGAACTGTATCTCCACATGAGTTAACGCCTTCAGAAGAAGGGTGCAAATTGTTGGTTAAGGGAAAAAATATAGTTGCACCACTTCCCTATATTTGGAGAACCCGTGGTATTAAAACAATTCTCTATTTCACTAGATTTTAGAATGTATTGGAAATGCTGCAGTGACATCAGCCTGACCTGGAGAACACATTGTGATCTTATTATCTGTATATTGCAGTGTGCACTCTGTACACAGTCGTAATACTTAGATCTATTTGTGAGTAATTCACTGTCAATCCCATCCTGTTATTCAGCCCGAATTCTTGGACACCGCAGCCATTTGATGCACTTATTCTCTGGAAGCAAGTAACATTGTTTCATACTCAGGAAATCTGCATTCCCTTCAGGTTTTAAAGAAAATTGAGATGTTTAAAAGAATTTGCTTTGGCCAGTGTGGCTTTAAGATATACCCCAGTACTGTGCTGAATCCAGACCTGGGCAGATTGAAAAGACACTTGTTTGATGCCAATGGTGTCACAGGTTCCCAGAGATCTGAATTTTACTGATTGCAAAAGACAATCCTTCCCATCTAGTGTCCCAAACTGGTGGATGCTAATGTGGATGTTCTGTAATTGCCTCAAACTTATTTTTTGAAATGAATTACAGGTGATAGAAGTGATGATTCTTATTGCCTTAAAATATATGCAATAGATGAAAGCAAGGATTCTGAAGCAAAATAGAAAATTGAGTAGCACTTGTAAATGACATCAAGATAACGCATTTACTTAATTAAATGAGCGAGCAGCATTTATGGAAAGACGGGCAAAGGTTTTCAACGATTATCGAGACAGAAGATTGTAAATGTTTGTATTGTGTGTAGCACAACCCTGAAGAAGCAATAATACATAGCTGGGTAAAAGCAGATGTGTTATGTACATCACATTGGAGCTTGCATGTCATTTATACAAAAGTATACGAGGTTTGGACAGGATGTGTCTCTTTCACAGGGTTCCTATATCTGTCTTGGTTGTCAAACATGAGCACTGGCTCCTTTGCCACTAATGCAGCTTGCCCAATTCCAAGTTTTGGTTGCTCTGTTATAATGGACACTGCGTTTATCGGCAAGTGTCTGAGCCATCCAGTACTAACTGAGGATGTATGTTACCTCTTTATCCAGCCTTAGACCAGGACGTTCTGGGATAAGAACAGATTTACCAAATGGAAATAAGGAAGATAAAATTATATTTTGTAAATGTACAGTTTTAGCTTATTATGCAACTAGAAGCTATATTTTGCAGAGGTTTGTGAATTATCATTAAGAAAGATAATTGTGTTAGTCTGGTGACTGCACCCCCACCTACTAAAAATACAGTGGCTTTATTTGTGAGCCCAGTTCTGTGGGTGTAAACATACGTCATATTGTTATCGGTGTTGTAGAAGAGGCTTGAGTGCAGGGTCATTTGTTTATGTTGAAGATGGGCAATGCTGTGTGGTTAATTGTCCTGTTCATTTGTACATAAGGCTGTTCCGAATGGGCTGATTGTAATCTATAACTTCTACATCTTTCACCACTCCTTCCCTAAAACTCCACAATTTTTCTATTTTCCTTTAGAAAAGAGATCTGATACATCATTTATTAGCTATGCACTGCATTAACTCTTGTTCTTGTGGACTATGTCTTATCTCAGTTTACACGTTAGAGTAGGGATTTAAAAATGACTTAGCAGCAGATTACTATGTGGGTATTCCTGTTCTGGTCAGGCCATTTGTCTTTCAACACTAACTTATTTCAATGCATTGAATTTTCAGTGTCAGACCTTTAAGGAATGCTTATATTGCATCGTTCCACAAAAAGCAGATGCACAGTACCATTAATGGTCTCACGCTTTAAGTTAAACTGTGAGAACATGACTAACGGACATGAGTTCAGACTAGCAAAACGTGAATTTAGGCCTCGTATCAGAATTTTCAATGTGGGGAATAAATTTCCTGAAGGAGTAGTAGAGACTGAAACCTAGAAATCATTGACTTTACAATACACCGTGGTCTTCCTCGGACAGGATTTTGAGGTCCTGTAGTGATGAGGAGCAACTTCCTCTGCAGGATGGGTAGAGCCACAGGCGTCATGAGAGGAGGAAGGACTCAGAAACCGTACCCTCTATAGGATCTACTGGTGAAAGCAGAGCTGCCTGGAAATGACCAAGACCCAGTATCACAGTGGATTGCAACTCTCCAGGCAGACCTCGCAGTACTGTTCCCCATTGCCCTGGCAGTAACCTTTAATGCCACTGCAGTATTGAATTCTGGCTCCTTCCAAGGAGCAGCTGCGGACATTGGTGGCACCTCACAGGCATCATCACATCACTGCATCTCGCTGGTGACAGATGTCCTTTCTGACAAAGCTGAGCAGTTCATACAGTTCCAGGCACGCACAGCCTCACAGATCTCAGAGCGCAGTGAGTTGCGTCTCCATCGCTGAATTCCCCCAAGTGCAGGACATCTTCAGTTATTAGCATGTGACCAGCAAGACATCCAGTAACCGGCCAGTGAAATCTATCAACAGGAAATTTGTTCACTCCATTAATGGTCAGCTGGCCTGCAGCAACAACAAGAAGTTTCCTCTCAGCGTGTGCTCGCTATGCTGGTGACGGCCAGGATCTTTCATCCTCCAGTAATCCAGAGAGCCTCAGGTCTACACTCCACCACCACTGCCACACACACCCTTCAAGCACTGTGGATGGATTATAGAGGACAAAGCAATGGTTACTCAACCCTTTATATGACTTGGAGACACATAATTACAGCCATGCCCTCTGCTCACTAGGCCATCAGGCTTCTGAAGATGCAGTTTTGATGCGTGGACTGGTGGAGTAGCACCCGGCAGTACACACCTGCAAGGGTCTCACTCACAGTGGTGGTCCGCTGCATTTACTATAACATGGTCTTCCAAGAAGAGTCGCAACTTGCAAAGACTGAGTCCCTGGAACAAGATAGTTCTTTGGAGGAACAAGAGGTGAAAGAGAAGGAGCATCCAAAAACACACACAGCCTATTGCACAGGGTGGTGGCCAGGGCTGGAGAATCTCCTCAGCGTGCCATCAACGTCTAGGATTGTCTGATTCAGGCTTGTTTCAGCTCAGCTGCTCTGACTGAGGAGGAATGGCATGATGTGCAGCTCGCTTGAGATGCTTGTGAGAGCGTTTCTGGTGCTCTGGTTGCCTGGAAGGGGGCAGCAGCTGGGGTTCAAGTGGCATCCCCTCCAGACATCAGCGCCACTGACCAGTAAAGGCCACGTGCATCCTATGGGTATCGGTGCGTACTTCCTGCATGCTACTGAGTGTTGCTGCATATAGCTCGACATGACATTGTCCGCTCAGTGGAAGAGCTCTGAGTCATTGTGGATGGACTCTGCCATTCTCATCCCATGACCCGCACTGCCTCAGGGAACTCTGACATGTGGGAACACGGCTCCTGCTGCTAATCTAGTTAAAGTCTCCTTTGCAGTAACTCCTTGAGGCCCTGGACTGACATCCAGCTCAGAAGGACTGTGTCTGCCTCCATCCTCTGAGGAGGACTAAGCACGGCTGCCTCTGCCAACTCCTGCTGCGCACAAGTGCTGAGCTCATCTCCCAGTGCCACACTATCTAACTGCACCTGAGAACTATCTGCGCTGGTGGAGGTGTCATTGTCAGGTGTGATGGTGCTTGGTCTAAACTCTGCTGTGGCTGCATTTCACCCAGTGATGGTGAGGAAGTAGATCTTATTTCACATCTGCAGCTTTGGAAAAAAGCAAGAAGAGCAGAAACAGCTGAGGGCCCCCCCCAAATGGAACTCGGCTGTCAGCCAGGGTGGAGTGGACTACACCCCCTTTAATAAACACATTGCACTCTCGAATCAGCTTCTTCATCTTGGTGCTCAACTCCTCACTCAACTTCCTTGTGGTCAGTGACCCCAATGATCCTCCATTGGGCTGGTAATGTTTAGGAAGGGGAGCCCCTCCTCCAGTCTGGGCCTTTATGCTGGAATTCTGTGCCCATTTCTCCTGCAACGACAAAAGAGAACAAGATAAGGCACTGCTGCCCTCTATGAGCAATAGAAGCTATATATTTCTGTGCTACAAGATCCTCGGCAACTTGCAAAGACTGAGTCCCTGGAACAAGATAGTTCTTTGGAGGAACAGGAGGTGAAAGAGAAGGAGCATCCAAAAACACACACAGCCTATTGCACAGGGAGGTGGCCAGGCCTGGAGAATCTCCTCAGCGGCGGCACGGTAGCACAGTGGTTAGCACTGCTGCTTCACAGCTCCAGGGTCCCGGGTTCGATTCCCGGCTCGGGTCACTGTCTGTGTGGAGTTTGCACATTCTCCTCGTGTCTGCGTGGGTTTCCTCCGGGTGCTCCGGTTTCCTCCCACAGTCCAAAGAAGTGCGGGTTAGGTTGATTGGCCATGCTAAAATTGCCCCTTAGTGTCCTGAGATGCGTAGGTTAGAGGGATTAGCGGGTAAAATATGTAGGGATATAGGGGTAGGGCCTGGGTGGGATTGTGGTCGGTGCAGACTCGATGGGCCGAATGGCCTCTTTCTGTAATGTAGGGTTTCTATGATTTCTATGAACACTCTGACTCTGAACCATTCTGAAGGGTCAGTAGGTACTCTGAGCACACACTCCTCCTTAGAGAGCAAAGTCCCAGCGGCCTGTCCTAACAGGGAGGTTGCATTCATCTTCCACAAATGAATCAGGTCATTAAACCTCTTCCTACACTGGGCCCAGTTCCTGTAGACCAAACTCTCATGTGCGCCACTTCGATCCCGGCCTGCTTGATCTGTTTGGTTAGCCTCCACCTGCCACTCTTGGAAAAAGGATCTTCCTCCTCTCCCTTGTTGCCTAGACGAGGGCTCCAGGCTCATGTCCGTGGCTACCCTGCCCTGGGTCCCGAGCCTCTGTCTCTCCTGAGACATTATTCCAGCAGCACGTAAAGTACTGAAATGGCAACCACAGTAATGACTTCTGTCTTCTGTTTAAATCTGAACTGTTCTCTCTCCATCCCACCTGGAATTTCCCCATGACCACTAATTGGCCATCCAACTCTAGCTAATAACACTTCCCTAAAGTGTTGAAAAACCTTCAGAAATATCTTGCCAGCCTGTTCTTTAAACACAAGAATCCACAATTTTGATGAGGAACATTGGGACTCACTTGGAACTTTTACCTAAAACTACCTCCCAAGGCTGAGTGGAAAGACTTGTCTCGTTTTATCCACAGCCACACTAGCCAGACCTAGAATGTCATTTTCACTAGGTGCCCACAAAGTCCACAGTCTTCTGCCTCTTGCAAAGAGCAATTTAGGAATTTTGACATATATAGTTTCTGTCGCGTAAAGAGCCAGGCAGGCCAAAAACCAGAATGGTGCGGGATTTTCTGGCTGCGTTCACCCCAAAACCGGAAAATCCTGCCTGAGGTCATGCATGGTCCATCCCCTCCGCCCGCTCCGATTCCCGTGCTGGGCGGGAAGGGACATCCCCACCCCCTGAGTGTGTCTTACATTGTTGCCATTGTGCAAAGAAGCTCTGGGCGGCATTTTGGTTATTCCCATCATTTTACAGGTTTCCCATTGCTGGCAATTGACTAAGCATTGCTGTCGAGGTTTAGCTGCGGTGTAGGACAGTGCTTTGGCAGCTCAGCCTGACACAATTGATGCTTTAGCTTTTTGAGATTCTTCTATCTTTCCCCATTCTATGTTTCTGTACTGGTTTTAGTATGTGAAGTGTGAGTGACATGCAGTCTCGACGCACGATAATCCTAATCATTTGTACCCACAAACCGTGCAGATTGTAATGTTCCTTTGTTATTTATGTTGTCCTGCTTCAGATTAAAAAGAACTTGTGCCACAATGCTGGTCCTGAAGCTTTATATGAAAGTAGAAAATGGGTAAATTACCAATCTATAATCTCTCTTTTGTTAATGGCAAACGGTTTCTGCAGAGCCTATTGAATTGGGAGATATTCTGTACTGCAGACTGTGGGAGGTGCTGTAAATTGGTTTTATATTTGGGGGGGTGGGGTTGTTACTGGTCTATCTTCTGCAAAGCTGATTTTATATTTTAATGAAAAAAATATCTAGTGGAGATGAGTTTTAATAAAACATGGTACAAATATTCCAATGCGCTCCAGGTTCTATTGCCCTTTCCAATTAACTTATTAACCAAACATCAGAAAAAGACCGAACAAAGACAGCTGCAACAACATGTGAGCCCAGCATCCCCTTTCATAATTTCCTCACGTTTTCTAACGTCAGGACGAAAGTTGAGTCCAAGAAGGAAGTCTGTCCCCCTCCACTGTAACAGCTCCAAATTCACCTTCTCAAGGAACTCCTTTGTTTTGTGGAAATATGTCGGTGGTTTTGAGCAATTCTGCTGTCACAGTAGCGGCCAGATTTTCACCTATGGGAGCAGAGGCAGGCTTTAAAAATAGTGGGTGGGACCCTATGCCAAAATTCCGCTGCCATTTAGTGACACAGGATAAGGATGCAGGTAGTGAACCCATGCACAGCACTCCCGACCTTGCCAGCTCCATGGCAGGGCATGGCATTTTAGAACCCCTGCTATTTTCATGGGCCCCTTTTTGTAGGTGATGTGGCTCACAGAATCTCAGAGGAATCGTGAACCATCGAGAAACCCTAGTCTGGAGTCAGGAACCTTTTGGCAAGTAAATTCAAAGGTGTTGCCAACTTTGCATGTCCTAATCTAATGGTGTTTGATAAGTTGAAAGGTTCTTAACACATTGAATTATGGTAAGGTTGAGCTTAGAACAGGTAGGTAACCATTAAATTGACCAGCATTGTGAAAGTGGAAAAGTTTTCAGACACATTTGAGTGCATTAGCCACTGAATAAAGTGCTCTTCTGCATTTAATGGTTTTGAGATTCAGGTTTTACTGTGTCAGTTTCACCCTATGCATTTGTTTTCACTGATTGACAGGTCAGACACATGTTCAGTCTTTGAAGCAATGCAACAGATGGCCATCTGTTCCACGACTTTAAAGGATTTAATGCTTCAGCTTCATGGGGTTTTCGTGAATACTTGGTGAGCTCCATAAATTTAGTCAGCAGGTTTTGTAGATGCAGCTATCAAGGAGACTGTGAGCTTTGTTTTGACTGACAGTTTTATGAACACCTAAGAGGATTAGATTTTTTTCAAAAGGACTTTGAAAGAGTTGTTTATTTTCAGTTTCATTAGAATCTCAAAAGACTTCTTAATTCTATGGTACCACTCATGCAATTTGTCCATATTGGGAACTAGGCGAGTGGGCATGGAGATATGTGGACAGTCCAGGGGGCTATGCATAAGACATGGGCGGTGAGTGAGAGCGCATCAGCATCTGTCCCCGGCAGGAGGTGGGTTCGTATTATCAGAAAATGGACCCGACTCATGATTCCTGCCTCATTGCTGAAAATCGGGCTGAAGTCTCTGCTCACAGAAATGTTAATAGAGTGCTCTTATTATGGGCAATAAAAATGCTGGCTGGCTAGCCAGCGACACCCATGTCCCACGAATGAATAAAGAAAAAGCTCTATAAACTGAAGCTTCAACTTTGACATTAACCTCTACAAACAGTTCATCATTCTCTCCACAGATGGTGCCTGACCTGCCGAATACTTATCTTTTATTTTTATTGGGTTCATTATTTAAAGACTCGAGCTGTGACTTGGCAGTAGCACACACCGCAGGCCCCAAAAAGGAACATGTCAGAACAATAGAATAATATATGGGGAAAAACGTCCACCTACCTTTTTGCCAGTGCCTTAATTTTACCATTTTGTGTGAGATGTAATAGAATCAATACAATCATACAAATTAACCTCACCCATACTTGTTAGGTAATAAACTTGTATCAGATCAAATTGTTGACCCCAGTTGAAGTATGTGAACTGAAGCCCAGATCCTTCTCAGATCAGAAACAGATAACTTGGTTATTCATCCCACTGCTGTTTATGAAATTGACAGCTGTGTTTGCCTACATACCAGTGAATACAGTTCAAAACGACTAAATTGGCTTTGAAGAGCTTTGGGATATTTTGAGGATAGGAAAAGCTGCTGTATTAAAGCAATTTACTGGCTCATTCTCATGCTCTTAATATCTCCAACCACTTGTGTGCTCTGTTTTGCGTTTCTTCTCTCTCTCGAAACACTGTCCCAGTTGGGGACTACCAGCCGGGATTGCTACAGAATCCTGTGGAGTTTCTAAGATTCCTGCTTTCATTTTAAGGTCTTCTGCCCTATTATTGTATTCCTAATTAAAGATTGTTTCAGTACGAATTGTGTTAGTGAAGAGTTAAAATTTTGGTTCGCATTTATAACTCTCTGGCTATTCCGAATGGAAAGTTTAGTGGGTATCATTAGCTGCTGGCCCAAGCCCACAACGTGGACAGCGTCACCTAACCACTATTTTCCTGTCAGCATTTATTGGCCACTATTGCTATACCAAGGGCACAACTCTCCAAAAAAATGACTTGTCATCTCTGGTGAGAAAAGTGATGTGATTCCCACCAGATGGCCGGCACGATTCCAAACCTCCCCCACTTAGTCATTTTTTTCAGAGGGGTAGGTGATTTGCGCCGTGACTGTGAAGGTAGGGACTACAGATGCTGGCAAGGTCTGCTGTCAAAGATTGGGGCGCTGTTTTAAAAGGGTGCCCCGATCTCCGATTAACCTATAAGGTGCGCCCCCCACCCCCCCACCAACTTAATTGTCAGCATTGTCAGGCCCCCCCACCCTCATCACTGGCGTCAAAGGGCCCCACCCCCACGTGTGCGGACCCCCGCTATGATCTCGCCTATAGGCCACCCGTTCAGGCCCCATTCCTTGGCAGGGCAGAGGTGTCCCTGTTAGATATATGAAGCTTCTACTATCCCACCACTGAGCATGACACCCAGCATTCACCATGTCACAATCCATGTTCAAGAACTGATGACTTTTGAGTGTCACAGGATGTGGAATCCTCAGTGAGTACAGATGTTTATTTCAGGGTAGTCTCTGAGCATACTACATTCTACCTCACCTTTAGTCTTTTTCAGGAAAAATGTAGACATTGAGCAACAAGTTGATGTTTGAACTATTTTCATTCAAAGGCTTCAGCCAAGAGAATATTCTCTGGTTACCATGCGATGTAGCAGAACCCAGATTAGAGCAGATAGCCCAGTGATGAGAGTGAGGCAGGTTCACACTCCTCCAATCCAGTCAGCAATGTCTTTCTAGTTAGAATTCACTGCATCTGAATATCCTAATGTGTCTTTTAAATTATTTAAATCAAGAATTTAATAACATATTATAGACTGAATTTTATCAGGCACAGGTGGCAGAAACAGTTGAGGGGCAGGTGAAAAAAAAGCAGGGAACTGTACCAGGACAGTCGTAGCACAGTGGTTAGCACTGCTGCCTCACAGCACCAGGGACCTGGGTTCAATTCCAGCCTCGGGTCACTGTCTGTGTGGAGTCTGCACATCCTCCCCGTGTCTGCGTGTGCTTCCTCTGGGTGCTCCAGTTTTCGTTCACCATCCTTGTAGTTTCTTGCAGTCTTGGACAGAGCAGGAGCCGTACCAAGCTGTGATACAACCAGAAATAATGTTTTCTATGGTGCATCTGTAAAAGTTGGTGAGAATTGTAGCGGACATGCCAAATTTCTTTAGTCTCCTGAGAAAGTAGAGGCATTGGTGGGCTTCCTTAACTATAGTGTCGGCATGGAGGGACCAGGACAGGTTGTTGGTTATCTGGACACACAGAAACTTGAAGCTCTCAATCATTTCCACTTCATCCCCGTCGATGTAGACAGGGGCATGTCCTCCACTATGCTTCCTGAAGTCGATGACTATCTCCTTCGTTCTACTGACATTGAGGCATGGTAAATTGCCCCTTCGTGTTCAAAAATGTGTAGGTTAAGTGGATTGACCACGGTAAATTGAGGTTATGGGATAGGGTGGGAATGTGGTCATAGTAAGATACTCTGTCAAAGAGTTGGTACAATCTCGATGGGCCAAGTGGCCTCCTTCTGCACTGTAGGGATTCTCTGCATTCTAGGACAATTCCCTGACTGTCATGTTGCCGAGGAAGCTTCCTAGCAGTGGGCAGGAAGCAGGCATATTGAACAACTTGAAGTTAATTTGCCGAGCCAGTCTTGCAAGTACAAACTTGGGGATCCATTTTCACCCCCAAGTCGATGTCCTGAAGCCCATGGTAAAATTCAGCCCTTTAACTTTCCTCTGATTTATTCTCAAATATTGCCCGTGGTTTTCTGGACACTGGTGAATCGAAGCTGCCCACAAAAATCTGATCGTCTCTGTGGTGGGAACTTCTCCTTTCCTGGGGTGGGGGTCTAGAACAAGGGGTCACGGTCTCAGGATACAGGTAGGCCATTTAGAACTGTGATGAGGAAAGATTTCTTCACTCAAAGGGTGGTGAACCTGTGGAATTCTCTACCACAGAAGGCTGTGGAGGTCAAGTCACTGAATATATTTAAGAACAAACTAGATAGATTTCTGGACACTTCAGGTGTCAAGGGGAGTGTGAGAGTATGGTGTTGGGATAGAGGATCAGCCATGACCAGAAAGTCAAAACCATTTAAAAGTTCCTCACTTTTAACTTAATTTTTCAGACAGTGAAGTTAAAATAAAAATAAACTTTTGAAAGGATAAAAGTTTATTTTACTCTGGAAAATATATGGATGTTTATTCTATTGTGGAAAAAATTTGTCATTCCACAATTGTGAAATTGCTTTTCAGGAACAGTTTAGCAGTAAATTTGAAGTTGGTAGGCTGTTAAAAACCAAGTTACAGGCGTAACCTTTTCAAGGGCTTTTACAGCGAGCCTGTATAAGTTCTCACCAATTCAGGATTGCAATGGAGGTAACAGTGTGTGGGAACCTCCAAAATGCCAACTATCAAGGAGTGTGGCATCACTGACAGCCACTTTTGGATTTCCACATTATTTTGCATATGGCTAGTCTCTGAAAATTACTGTCAGTTTCAGTGATGAGTGTCAACAGTTTTGACATTATTACTGCAGCAAAACCTGGGCCATTGTATATTTGAAGAAAGTTGCAGTGATTGATGCTTGCACATAATGTTACTGAGTAGCTGTGTATCTTGTTGGTGTCGTCTGACATGCAGTTGTGTTCCTGTGCACATTTACTCCACAACCTTCCAGTTCCATCACACTATATGAAGCAGTCACCAGTGTATAAGCGAGATTACTCAATTTGCCTTTTTACACAAAAACTGAAAACCACTCTAAAGCTAAAACTCATGGTGCCAACAGCTTGATGGAATCTGTAAAATACACCAGGGTTAGGATAACACATACTCAGCTGGTTTCTCTCTTTACATTTCCTCCCCACCTCAACTCCTCTGTTTCTTTTCTGTCCTACCCTTTTTGAAAACTGCATTCACCACAAGCCAGCCCTCTAGTACCTCAACCAAATGCTGTTTCATCACACGCAAGTCATTGGGTGTTATCAAGAATGTAATCCCTGTAATTACATTATCCATTTTTTATATTTGGTCTTGGGATGCGGGTGTCACTGGCTGGTCCAACATTTATTGCCCATCCCTCATTGCCCTTGAACCGCTGAAGGATTTTATGAGTGCTAGTGAACAATTTGTGATGCAGGATTATGATTGGGTCGCATTCCAAAGTGTACTGTTTCTTTTGATGCCTAATGCAAGACTGTCTTAGATAAGATCATACAATCTTTGAAATGGATCATCTGAAAATGATGCCTACAATAAACTCCTCTTATCTCTCACCTGTTAAAGGCCAAAGAAAACATGAGTTGAAAGAACCGATGTGATGAAAGAAATCTAGATACATTTCTCAGTCTATAAACTAACAGCAACTTTTGATATTTCATATTTCAGAATAAAACAACCCATTAACTTGTAAGAAACTAGTCTATTGCTGTCCAAAGGTTTATAGGTTTACAAAAGGAAATATGTTACTATAACTGAGCAACTTACTTTCTTGTGTGTATATATATATATATATATATATATATATGGCCTGAACTTTTTGCCCGTCAGACACACCCATTCGGCAGGCGCAAAATGTCTTCTGGGTTGTAGTCGACCCTGGGGCGCAATTTCACAATTAACAGGCATCCAGTATGAACCATTCTCTATGAGAGGCTGAGCGCTGCCCGGGGAGGGTGGGATGAGGGGGGCACTGAGAAAAGGGATGGTGCGGGCTGATGTTTCTGATGTACTCCCTCAGGGGGACAGTGGCTGCGGAGCTGTCTCAGGGGACTGCCGGCCTGTGCAGAATAAATAGCGATGGAAAAACAGCACAATGTCTGGGCAGCACATTCAAACACAAACCTCAGTCCCCAGACACTCTTTTTAAATTTGATTTCAGCTCAAACAGTTCATCCCGCCCTGGATCGAGGTTGAAGCTCACACGTAAAGGCCACCTGGCCAGTCAATCCGCCCGACAACTGTAAAAGCAGACCTCGCAATATTGGGTTCACTTGGCCTCTCAATGGGCTGTATTGCCTGCTTGTTTGCCCACAGAGCGAAATATTGAGCGAGAGTGCGATGACATCAGGACGCATGAACTGACATCTTTTCGTGCAGTTTCACGCACTGCTGGGTCGGGCAATGCGCCCGGCCAAGCAATGTAAAACTCTGGCTTATGAGCACAATCTTCTGGCTTTTCACACCAGTGGGATCTTCGAGTCCCACCAACAGCGCACCCCCGCCACATGTTTCCCAGCAGTGTGGGCTGCAGTGAATGGGAAATCCCATTGACAGCAGCAGGACCAGAAGATCTTGCTGCCGGCCAACTGCGTATGACCTCCTGCCACCGAGAAAAAGGCTGCGATGGAGGCCAGAGAATCTCAGCCTATATCTTTTTCAACACTACTTAAAATAACAGAAAGGAGGTATTTTTCTTTCCCAGGTGCATTTGCATATGAAAATAAATCATTTTCTCCCCTGTGTGTTTAGAGGAATCTGCAGGTGATGCAGCTTGCAGGCACAGGGGAACCTCACAGAATTCTTACAATGCAGAAGAAGGCCATTCAGCCCAATCTGTCTGCAGCAGCTCTCCAAACGAGCATTATGACTTAGTGCCATTCCCCTGCCTTTTCATTGTACCCCTATACATTGTTTCCATTTAAATAATCATCTAATGCCCTCTCGAACCCCTTGATTGAACCTCCCTCCAGCACACTTCCAGGCAGCGCATTCCAGACCCCAACCACTCGCTGTGTGGAAAAGCTTTTTCTCACATCACATTTGCTTCTTTTGCAAATCACTTTAAATTTGTGCCCCCACGTTCTTGATCCCTTTACTCCTCGTGTAGGCCAGACCAGGTAAGGGTGGCAGATTTCCTTTCTAGTGAACCAACTTGGGATTTTACAACAATCAGTGACAGTTTCATGGTTATCAATCAAGCAGAGAGTGCCTTTGAACGAGGGACTCTCCTGGAAGCCCGCTAACAACCGCAAAAGGGCTTGTTTTTTGGACTTCGCACATGGCAACTGCCTCACCCACCGCTGGGTGAATACTAGCAGTGGCAGGATGAGGGCATTTATTGCCCACTTAAGGGCCTCAATTAGCAGTGGGGACTTAATGAGGCAGAGATGAGATCGCAGCAGGGTCCCTCCCACCACCCTCCCACAGATGAGATGTCTCCCCACCACCAAACTCAACTCGGGAGGGAGTTAAATTCCACCCTGTGGGCAGGATTTTCCAACCGCGCTCGCCCCAAAACCGGAAAATCCCGCCGGAGATCGATGGATCTTTGCGTGGTCCGCCT
Organism: Mustelus asterias; assembly: GCF_964213995.1. Classification (NCBI taxonomy): domain Eukaryota; kingdom Metazoa; phylum Chordata; class Chondrichthyes; order Carcharhiniformes; family Triakidae; genus Mustelus; species Mustelus asterias. Next base: position 1,693,525 of record NC_135834.1, on the reverse strand, counting down.
GCTACGATTCCTGTGGCGGGCAGAATGGTAAAATTCTCCCATGTGTCAAAATAAAGAAGTTTCTAAAACAAACAGTAAGATGACTGTTGGGTATTAGCTACATTATAAAAAGAAATTGAAAATAAAATTGCTGCAAAATACGATTTCATTTGTGTTGTCGAGAGTTTGCTGATGCACTTTATATATAAATATAAATAATCTATTGTAATTGAAAGAAAATTTAATTGATTTCATATTTTTCAATCTTTCTTAATATCCACAAGGTGATTGATAGTATATTAACTTTTCCGTGGCAATTGCAGATCTATTTTATACATTTCTTGATTTCAAATATACTTCGAAATGTGTTTGAACAAATTGAGAATCACATCAAACAGATAGGCATCTAACTTATTTGCAGATGAACCAATTAACCATGGAACTGGTTGGAGAAATTATGTCGTTACCTCAACTTTAATGAAACACTGGGCTGGGTTTAAGAAGATGCCAAGTCTCCCCCACACCCCCTGCCCCCCACCCAACACCCCCCAACGGTTGCCCTACTGATATTTATCAGCTGTTTGACTGCTATATAACTTGAGGTGGGACCTCTACCCCTCAGCAACAGGAAGTGCCATCTCAGAAAACTGTTCGCCAATCAGAAGCTGGCAGCTCTCAAGTACGGGCAGTATCACACATTCACGACTGGTACTGCAGCAAGGACAAAAGAAAAACCTGCTGTGCTGGATCTGGGGACCAGAGGTAAGTCTGGGGGTCTTGCCAGGGCCAGGCTTGCAGGTGCTGGGATTTGGGGGGGGGGGTGCTGTTACCAGTTTAGAAAGGTCTGGAGAGGGTTGAGGGGAAAGTTGCACCTTGTAGTGGGCCCTGGAGTTCTTCCCTGCCAGGGAACGCTGCCAGGCTGCTTAAATCCTAGTGGAAGTGAGGTGAGGCCCTTAAATGGTAATTTATTGGCCACTTGTGAGCCTCAATTGGCCCACTGGCAAGCGAGTCATTCAAAGCATCACCCTCTCCATCCCCCCCATCCTCTCCATGTCACTGGTAAAGTTGAGTTCGGGGGTAAGTAGCACCTGCTCTCCCCCAAAACTGGATTTTAACACCCGCCTCCACTTTATTTGAAAATTAGATGGATTTGAATGATATCAGGTCAAAGTGATCATCGAGGTGGGCTTTCTCCTTATTGGTGTCAACTGTTGATACAAGTTGTTTGGGAGGTGCGGGGAAGTGTAATGTGTAAAGGTACCATTTGTACAGTTATCGGGAATTGGAATCAAATATGTACTGTATATACGGAAAATTATTCTACAATGTTGCCTTTAGAAAATAAACTGGAGAAGCCAAAGCATTGTGTAATTCTCCAACGAGCTTGATGGAATGGGAGTTCCCCAGACTATAAAATGAGCAGATCAATCAGGTCACTTTCAATTTGGTGATCATGTTTTCTTGCTTTAGATAATTTGTCTGAAATTTTAATTGTTATAATTGTAGTCGCGGTAAGTCCAGTGAGATCTTGAACTGAACCATTGGTTCGGTCCACTTATTTGCATGGCCGTCTTTTGTTTGACCATCTGTGGCATGTCGAGATGAATTGAGGAGCACAGACTTCAACCTGGATTTGAGGTAAACACCGAGAATTGAATTAGAAGCCTGACATTTTCTTCCCTTGTACTTATGTCTGTATTCTCTCCTCAAATTGCAAAGCTGGAATGAATAATCCTCAGGAAATGTGCACTTTTCTGAAGCGGTGGAATGTGTAATGAACCTACAGGCTTGCTTATTGAATGAACTTGAAAATATCAGCTTTAACTTGTTAATTTAAAAGAATCTAACTCGAGAGGAATATTTTGTGATGTCGTACAACAGAGATTATACATTATGCCAGTATATTACTGTACATGCAAATGATTGATTACGATTTGAAAGTTTATGGTATTTCAGTAATATGAGGGAAATTTTGATTGGATTATATGAAATGGAAACTGACAGTGGACGACATACATATCCATGCATTGCCATCAATGCCCATCCAGGAAGTTTGTATGGAAGCTTTATCAAACTCGTGTGCATCATAAAATAGTTTGCGGGAGGAAAGCAGGTATCAGAAAAAATAATACTGAAACACTGGAGGAGGTCTGAAATTAGTGGTGATGCATATTGAAGTTTAGTCACATTACTGGAGGTAACACATTTCTGTAAATACTGGTAGAGGTTTTTGTACATTTTATCTACCCCTAGAATCAAGCCAGAGATAAATGCCCACGAGTTGGATCTTAATGTTCTTTTTGTCGACAATTGTCATTGCATTTCTTGGAGGGCCAAAGGGCCTGTTCTTGTGCTGTAATTATATTTAAAATATGCCCATATCTTGTTCTCATTATTTCCGATTGTCTTCAGATTTTCTTTTCCTTTAACAAGCTACAGCTGAAATTTTCAAGTCATTCAATAAACAGGTCTGCAGTTTAATTCCACATCCAGGGATATGTGTTACCGTCATATCCTGCAGAATGTGATTGTCCTGCTGACAATAGGCAGGTGCAATCTCCACGGCCAATCAGGAGAGAATTTGGCCTGATCCGTCATAAGAATAGTGAATGACAATTGAGGCAGCGTGTATTTATGCATCATATTTAACTGTCCCAAGGCAGTTCACAGGAAGGTGAACAAACAAAAGTTGACACAGTGACAGTTAAGATATTAGGGCAGGTGACGAGAAGTTTGGTGAAAAAGTTACGTTTTAAGGAGTGTCTTAAAGAGAAAAATAAGGCAGAGAGGAAGAGGGAGAAAATTCCAGAGTTTAGGGACTTGGCAGTTGAAGGCACATCAGCAAATGGTTCAGTGATTAAAATTGGCTGTTAAATGTCATTGGTGGAGGAAGAAAAGAATTTAGCAATAACCTACCTCATACATAATGTGAAAGAATTAGAAATTACATTTGTAAGCATTAGCCACAACATCCTGCTTGTAAATACACAACCAAACTATATTAACCTATTTAATATACACACAAGCCGTTTGGCATGTACAGAAGATTATGTACATTTTTGAGATAGGAATATTGACACTTCAATTGCCGCAATGAGGTGTGCTAGCTCGGGCTAAGCAGATTTAACTTCTGTAGGCTGATCTTTTTTTAATGTAGCCCACAGAGTTCCTTGCAGCAACAATGCTCAGTATGGTGAACAGCAGTTAACTTGGTGACTTTTTAAAAATCTGCCTCTGTCCAATTATGTGAATTGAATCCAGGGATCTCCTGTTTGACACTTGCCACAGAGAACTTACTGACCTCATTTATAATTGTAACTAGGAATCAGAACTCATATCAGCTGCCTCTGGACATTTCCCATCTTTCATTACGTTATATGCTTTTTTGATCCCTTTTGGCTCGAATGCTGTCCCAAATACGAATTAGGAACACATGAATTTGGAACAGGAGGACCATTCAGTCCCACGTGCCTGCTCCACTATTTTTCCGAATATACATATATCTTAGTCTAGTTTCTGACATTTTCTCAGGTATTCTCTCTCACCAGCATAATCCACAGCTGATCTATTAAAGCCTGACTTGCACCAATTTCCAACTCCCTTTGCATTCCCCATTTCCTTTGCGTGTGTTATCAAAGGATGTCATTCATTAAGTGCCCTTGATCATAAACTTCTTAAACCCCAAGTTAGGGACTGCAAAGCTGTTATTACTGGGTAGGGCACTGCACTAAATGTTCCCTTCCTCCTAATATTATGCTGAGAATGGGCTGAATGGTCTCATTTTGCACTGTAGGGATTCTACGATATTGATTTTAAAATAACCAAAGTTCAGCACAATTCCAATGCTGAATAACTGAAGTCTTTGGAAAGAATGCTTGACCTCGAGTCATCGCTAGCCTCTGAGAGATTGAATGTTATGTTAACACTAACTGTTAGAGCTTAACACCTTTGTAATCGGGGGAATGGCTCGATTATCAACATCAAACCGTGGGAAGTAAAATTCAGGGCAAATCCCCACCCCTGATGGACAAATATACCACATGCTACAGTACTGAGCCAAAAGGACCAGGTCTGATTCTTGATCTGTGCTGAAGTAGGCTGACCTTGTCAGGGATAAGAGTAGTCACTGCAATGAGCCTCAACTTAATGGCTTTGGTAGGGCAATAAATGAGTCTGACTCCTGGTTCTTGCTGGATGAGTATACATGTGGATATATCTCTTGAGAATCAGTTTGGGATGGGTTTTGATGATTCCCACAGTTAAGTAGTCTACTGACATTGCAGACTTGCATCATACTCCGTTACAAATTTGCACTTTTAAGAAGGGTGGGACAAGAGGTTAATAATTTAAGAGTACTGTTCTATAGAATGTTCTTTGGATAAAGAATTGATGAGTTACAGGATGCCATTGTTTTTGAATAGGACTGAGTTTGACTTCTAGCCTATTAAATTTATTGTTGCAAATTTTGGAGTTCTGAAACTCAAATATCCCATCCCACAATGGCTTGTCTGTAACTGCAGCATCTATTTATGTTTTCAATTTTCTGTCCTTGTATTCCATTTTTTTTTTATTTCGCCAAAAGCAAAATACCACAGATGCTGGAAATCTGATATAAAAACAGAACATGTTGAAACACGGGTCAAGCAACATCTGTGGAAAGAGAAACCAAGCTAGGGCGGATTTTTCCAGCCGTTCACGCCAGCAGGATTGTCCGGTCCCGCGGCAGTGAATGAAGATTTGGCCGAGTGCCAAATTCTCCATCCTCGCTGGCAGCGGCGGAGGGGCGTGAACGACTGGAAAATCCCGGCCTCAATTTCTTTTATTCAGCATTGCCATTTCATCTTATAGCAGTCGGGTGTTAAAATGGTACGTAGAGATGGTTGGTCCCCAGCACTGCGCAAATTGATGACTTGTTGCTAACTCCTTATTCCTGTAAAGAAAACAGCCGGAATTCTCCAGTCTCTCATGCCCCGCTACCGCTGCCAGTGAGAACACAGAATTTGGCAGTCAGCTAAATCTCCATTCACTGCAGCGGGACCAGAAAATCCCAGCCACAAGCGAGGTTGGAGAATCCCGGCTAGTGTTAGATTTTTGGTTTGTTTTACACTTGAGTCATTAAGTGTTGAAACTCTACTTTCTGATTTGAGCTGAGTTGGTTTTGTTCATTTTAACTTGTTCTTGTTTGAGAAAAATGTAATTGCCCAGTCTTTGTATCTCCTCCTTGTTCTGTTCTACTTTATTGTATCAAGAATTATTGTACAGAGAATGTAATTTGAAACTCTATTAAAGATATATGAAATACATATTTGGCTCTCATTTCAGTTTTATTATTGACCCCACTTTAAAGTTGCTTTTCCTTGCATTTAGGTTCTCTGGATCTCCACACACTGCAGTTTTCCAATGTATTCAGTTTTAAGGTGTATGGCAGCTGTCCTGATATGGCTTGTTCTTTGATCTTTATTTACACACATTCTACCTGCAATTAAATGCTCATCCTCTCCAGATCATTCACCTTTCCCAGCCCAGCTGAAATCAGGAACACGTGATGGGAATTACATATGTGAAGCTGATACTTGCCACTCGCATAGGAAGAGGGATAGGCCATTCGATCCATCGAGCCTGCTCCGCCATTTAATTTCATAATGGCTGATCATCCAGCTTAATGCCACTTTCCCAGACTAACTCCATAGCCCTTGATGTCATTAGTATCCAGAAATCTATTGATATCTGTTTTGAACATGTTCAATGATTGAACCTCCACAACCTTCTGGGGGAGAGAATTCCAGAGATTCACCACCCTCTGAGTAAAGAAATTCCTCCTCATCTCAGTCTGAAATGGCCTGCCCCTTATTCTGAGATCATGTACCTTAGTTTTAGACTCACAAGCCAAGGGAATCACCTTGGCCAGAATTCTCTGACCTCGCACGCAGCTGGGATTCTCCAGTTCTGCTGGAGTGAATGGAGTTTTGGTTAAGTGCTGAAATTCCCTGTCCTTGTTGGCAGCAGTGGCAGGGCATACGAGATTGGAAAATTCAAGCCCTTATCCACTGCCACCCTGTCGCACCCTGTAGGAATTTTGTAAGTTTCAGTGAAGTCATCCTTCATTCTTCAAAACTCTAGAGAATACAGTTCCTCTTTCCTCAAGCTCTCCTCATGACAATCCCATGGTGAACTTCCATTGCACTCCCTCTACGGAAAGTGGATCCTTACTTAGGTAAGGAGACCAAAACAATACTCCAGGTGCTGCTTACCAAAGCTCTACATAACTGCAACAAGACATCCTTCTGTACCCAAATACCCTTGCGATGAAAAGTAATGTACCATTTGATTTCCTTCAATTGCTTGCTGCATCTGCATGCTAGCTTTTACTGACTCATGAACAAGGACACCAAGATCCTTTGCACTTCTCAACCTCTCACCATTTAAGAAATATTCTGCCTTTTTTTCCTACCACTTATCTAACTTCACACTTATTCACATTATATTCCATCCGCCATGTTTTTACTCATTCACTTTGCCCGTTCAAATCTTCTTGAAGCCTCCTTGCATCCTCCTGACAACTTACATTCCCATCCAGTTTGGTGTCATCAGTAAATTTGGAAATGGTACAGCTGGTCCCCACATCCAAATCATTTATGTAGATTGTGAACAGCTATGGACCTAGCTTTGATCCTTGCAGTACCCCACAAGTCACAGCCTGCCATCCTAAGAATGATCCATTTATTCCTATTCTCTGCTTTCTGTCTGTAACCAATTCTCAACCCCTAACAGTATATTACCCCCAATCCCATATGCTCTAATTTTATTTACTAACCTCCTGTGTGAGACTGTCGGAAAATACAAATGCACTACATCCACTGGTTCTCCTTTATTCATGCTACAAGTAATATCCTCAAATCTCCCAACAGGTTTGTCAAACATGATTTCCCTTTCACAAGTCCATGTCGATTCTGCCCAATTTTACCATTCTTTTCGAAATGTCCATTTATCCCATCCTTTATAATAGATTCTAACATTTTCCCTACAATTGATGTCAAAACATATTTTCTGCGGTTTCTCTCTTCCTCCTTTCTTAAATAGTGGGTCACGTTTGCTACTTTCCAATCTGCAGGAACCTCTCCAGAATCTATAGCATTTTGAAATGCATTCACTATCTCTCCTTTGACACTCTCTAATGAAGCTCATCTGGTCTAGGAGATTTAGTAATCTTCAATCCCGCTAACTTTTCAATCATTGCCCCTCGGAATTCACCCTCCACTGTTGATTTGGTTAATCCAGTCCATGTGGAAATTGAAATCACCCATTATTACTGCATTACTCATGTTATATGCATCTCAAATTTCCTGGTTTATACCATGCCCAACCTTGCCACAAGAGATTGCTACCAACTCTTAAACCAATATTTGCTGCCCCTTGCTGTTTCTTAACTCCACCCAAACTGAATCTACCTTTTAATCTAATCTTACTAATGTACTGATCTTTACCCTTAGGAGTGCTTCCCCATCTCCTTTCCCTTTTCTTGCCTATCCCTCTGACATGCAGAATATCCTTGGATATTCAGTTCCCAATCTTGGTCACCCTGTAGCCACGTCTCCATAATGGCAATTAAATCAGACCCATTTACCTCAATCCGTGCATTCAAACCATCAACCTTTTTGAAAATGCTACATGTATTCCGATAGAGGCCGGAATTCTCCAGCTGTTCATAGCCGGCCGCTGCTGTAAGCGAGGCCAGAGAATTTGGAACTCAGCTGAATCTCTGTTCGCTGCAGTGGGATCAGAGAATCCCGCTGGCATGAACGGCCGGTAAATTCCGGCCAGAGTGTCTTTAATTCTGCTTTCTTAATATTATTCTCTATTCTGATCATGTCTGATGCTTGTCAATGCTTTTCACTACTTCCTTTTATCAGTTTTGCTTCCCTCCAATTTGAGCTCCCTCTCAGGTTCCCATTCCCCATGCCGATCTCGTTTAAACCCTCCCTAACAGCACTAGCAAATCTCCCTGGAAGGATGTTAGTCCTGGCCCTACAAAGATGCAGCCCATCCACCTTGTACAGGTTTCACCAGCCCCAGAACTGGTCCCAATGCCTCAGAATTCTGATGCCCTCTCCCTAACACCAGTTCTCCAGCATGTGATCAATTACTCAATTCTCCTATTTCTATGCTCACTGGCATGTGGTATTGGAAGTAATCCTGAGAATACAGCTTTAGAGGTCCAACTGTTCGATCTCCCAGCTCCCTAAAATCTGCTTTCAGGATCTCACCCTCCCTTCCTACCTTAGACGTGGACCATGACCTCGGGTGTTCACCTTCCCTCAGTAAAACGTCCTGCAGCTGCTCCATGACATCCTTGACCCTGGCACCAGGCAGGCAACATAGCATCTTGGAGTTACGTCTATAGCCACGGAAATGCCTGTCTGTTTCCCTAACTAACGAATCCATCACTACTGCGGTCCCCTTTTTCCTCCCCTCTTGTGCAGCTGAATCATTTATGGTGCTACGAACTTGGTTCTGATTAGACTCCTACAAGGAACCAATGCCCTCGCCAGCATCCAAAACAGAGAACCAATTAGTGAGCAAGACTTCAGGGGACTCTTGCACTACCTGCCTGACTCTTTTGGCCTGTCTGGTGGTCACTCATTCACTTTCTACCTCCATGTTTCTAACCTGTGGTGTGACGATCTCTCTGCATGTGCTATCCACGTAGATCTCAGCTTCGCGGATGCGCCACAGTGAATCAAGTCCGAGCTCACGTTTCCACACCTGGTGACTCTTCATGCTTATGTGGTCATCTAAGTCATGGTGTCCATGATTTCTCACATGCTACAGGACACGCATTCAACGCGCCAAAGCGGCCCTGTCATGCCTGAACGTTACTTCAATTGCATTAACTTTATTTTACTTTGAGTTACTTAAGTTAACTTTATTCTACTTGGGCTCCAACTGAATAAACCTTACAACTGTGATAAACCTTACTGTACTGAAAACTCCAACTAATAGTTAAAACATTTCAACTATCCAGCAATTATTTAAAACTTTGTTTTTCTAATTTCCAGCTCTTTCTACATGAGCGTGAAATAGCAGCACATATAGGCCATTTGACTCCTCAATCTTTCAACACCATCATGTCTGATTTTGTGTTTTGAATTCTACATTTCCATCTACCCCCCCGATAACATTTGATTCCCCTGTCTAACAAATATCTACCTCCGTCTCAAAAATATTCAATCACCCCGTCTCCACTGCCTTCTGAGGCACCCTCCCGAACAGCCAATCAAATAATTCCGGTGATGCCACTGTTCACTTTTTTTCCCCAAACACCGCGCGTTCCCAGATTCTTGGAAGTTCTACTGCCCGCTCTTGAGAGTATCTCCCACAGGTCCATCTCTCCGCTCTGAGAGTATCTCCCGCAGGTCCATCTCTCTGCTCCTCTTACTGAAAGTGATGTAAACTGCACTCCCTGAGCTATATTTATCCACTTCCCACTCTGTGAGTATCTCCCACAGGTCTGTCTTTCCGCTCCTCTTCCTGAAGGCAAGTACAGCAACAATACACATCAATATTGAGTTTGTCTTGGTACCATATATTTGCCATTTTAGATGCTTGCTGCTGCTTGTCAGTATCACTGATTCTCTCCAATGGGAAGATTGGGGCTACAAAAGTTGACCGCTGCCTTTGGTGCCGAACCATGATTGGCTAACATGCAGTCATCTTTCACAGGGTGGAATAGCTCGACATTCTCCTCCTTTTGTGTGGGTTTCCATGTTGCATGTGGGAGGTGAGTGTTAGGACAGGAAGTGGCAGATTTCACAGGTGTCATTTCCTGATGTATAATCAAACACTTGTAGAGATTCCACCAAAGTATGGCAGCTAGCACCATCGAATGGGAAGTTCATCTCCCAGTTGCCCAAGATGAGCTGTTTTTCTTGAAATTTTAGTAAGCATTCTATGACACAAAATAAGAAACCGTTTTGGAAATCGGCCCCACGCCCTTTAAATATTAATTTCTTAATTTAAACATAATTAGAGAGTTCCGGACGCAATCGTCCAGACTCACGTGTCCTTACTTGCTTGCCGGTCGAGGTCCTCACTGGCGAGGATCACATATGATCCCCACAAACAAGGATCTGACGTGATGACCTCGTTGGGGGGGTCTGAGGCCATTGAGACCCTCTGGGTGGTCAGGGGCGGGGCCAGAAAGTGCCCCTTGGGCACAGCCAGTCTGGCATCCTGGCACTTCTGCCAGGCAGTGCCAAGAGGTGGGTCCTGAAGGGGTGGGCCCATGACCAGTTTTGGGGGGGGGGGGGGGGGGGGGGGTGTGGGAGGAATCAGGGCACCGGCGCAATGACGCTCTACAACTCCGCAGCCGGCTTTCTGCTGGGAACAGGCTCGTCCGCTCCCTCTGCTGGCAAGAATCACAGTTGTAAGTGTGGCACTCCACTGTGAAAATGATACAAGTCTTGCAGCACCAACTCTAGAACGATAACCCCCAGGCTTATATCAACAGAGTGAAATAGCAAGCAAGGATTTTTCTGAACTGCAGATTTTTTTAAAAATTGAACAGTAGGAGATATCAATGCACTAACAGTTCCTATGAGTTTATCCATTTTTTTAGACACATTCATGTCCACTCTAACATCCTAAAAGGCACCTGACCTTTGCTAAAAGGATACCCTACCTCTCTGAGTAACTCCAGTAGGTTTAGACTTTAGACATATAATCCTGCAATGCAGAAGGAGGCTATTCGGCCCATCGAGTCTGCACTGACCACAATCCACCCAGGCCCTATCCCCATAACCCCATGCATTTACCCTAGTTAGTCGCCAAGGCACTAAGGAGCAATTTAGCATAGCCAAGCCACCTAACCAGCACACCTTTGGACTGTGGGAAGAAACCGGAGCAGCTGGAGGAAACCCACGCCGACACGGGGAGAACATGCAAACTCCACACAGACAGCGACCCAAGCCGGGAATTGAACCCGGGTCCCTGGCGCTGTGAGGCAGCAGTGCTAACCACTGTGCTACCGTGCAGCCCAAAATCCCCTAGTAGCCACACTCCGGCGTCTGTTCAGGTACACTGAGGGAGAACCTAGCACCGCCAATCCACCCTTCTTCGGAAAAGCATAAAGCCCACAATTTGTATTCCAGAAAGCTGTGCAATGAAAGTTGCATCGGATTGAAGGCAGCTGCACTTCTACATGAGCAGCTGTCTCCGTGATCCACGGATGTGCAAACTACAGTCTACTGCCATTACCCACCCCCACCTCGCCCCTAACAGCCTTCTCCACCTCGACAAAGATTCAGGCCAGAATCTCGCTGGTAATAATTGTCTGCTTATATGCCAATTGATGTAGGGTCAAGCAGATTAGAGGATTAAGCGTGTGGCTAAGAGTGATGTCGAAAACTGAGGTTTCAATTCATGGGACACGAGCATCAATACTCAGGAAAGAGGGAGCTGTTCTGTTAGGATGGGTTCCACTTAAACCTGGCTCGGATTAGTGTCTTGGCAAATCATACAATGAGGGCTGTGGACGATTGGCAGCAGGAAATTACGTCAGCCTCAAACCTGTTTGAAAATGTCCGACGTGCACTAGTCAAGACCTCAGTTCACTCGTGACTTTGAGGTGAATGCAACATACATAGCCTACCTCTCATTGAAATAAATGCCACACTGCTGGGGCTGTAGGTTTAGTCTGTTCCTGCTCTTTGCTGACATTGTCCACAAGGACACCACTACACTGCAGTAATCATGCAGAACGACACTTTCAGACACTAATCAGTACTGCGACCACCGTTGTGGAGCGCAGGCATCTTCTGTTCCGACTGGCTGACACTTGTTGACAAGGACACCACTGTGTAGCGGGGACTCGGGCAGAACTCCACTTACAGAATCAAACATTCCAACAAGGGTTGGGCGTGAGGAAAGGACGGGGATGATGAACACTGGGAGGGACAACATGGTAGGAAGCTCTTCAAGGGCTGAGTGGGGGGGGGGGAAGGGGGCACGATGGAAGGCAGAGGAGCAAGGAGGATGAGGAACACTGGAAGGCAGAGGGAAACTGGAGCTTCACAAAGATACATGAAATGCTGACATATAAGGGAGTCAATAGCACATTTTTGACTGAAAGAGGATTCACATGGACTTTGGAACAGCAAAGGAGGGGTTGTAAGTGTGACACATGAAGGATGGGTGGTACGGAAAGTCAGAAGTTAGTGGCGGGGGGGGGGCTGATTTGAGGGAGGACGGTACTTAATTCTCATGGTAATGGGGAACTCTGTGAAAGGTACAAACTCCTTGGTTTGCAATCAGATTACAAACATTCCTGTGGTGATGTGGAAAGGAGTTACAGATTAGCCATGCAAAATGTGTAAGGCTACAGGGATAGGGTGGGGCAGAGTTTAGAACATAGAACATAGAAAACTACAGCACAAAACAGACCCTTCAGCCCCACAAGTTGTGCCGAACATATCCCTACCTTCTAGGCCTACCTATAACCCTCCATCCTATTAAGTCCCATGTACTCATCCAGGAGTCTCTTAAAAGACCCTATTGAGTTTGTCTCCTCCACCACTGACGGCAGCCGATTCCACTCGCCCACCACCCTATGTGTGAAAAACTTCCCCCTAACATTTCCCCTGTACCTACCTCCCCAGCACCTTAAACCTGTGTCCTCTCGTAGCAGCCATTTCCACCCAGGGAAAAAGCCTCTGAGAGTCCACCCGATCTATGCCTCTCAACATCTTATATACCTCTATTAGGTCTCCTCTCATCCTACGTCTCTCCAAGGAGAAAAGACCGAACTCCCTCAGCCTATTCTCATAAGGCATGCCACTCAATCCAGGCAACCTCCTTGTAAATCGCCTCTGCACCCTTTCAATCTTTTCCACATTCTTCCTGTAATGAGGCGACCAGAACTGAGCACAGTACTCCAAGTGGGGTCTGACGAGGGTCTTATATAGCTGCATCATTATCCCCGGACTCCTAAACTCAATCGCTCGATTGATAAAGGCCAGCACACCATACGCCTTCTTAACCACCTCCTCCACCTGCGGGGCCGATTTTAGAGTCCTATGGACCAGGACCCCAAGGTCCTTCTGAGCCTCTACCGTACTAAGAGTCTTTCCCTTTATATTGTACTCCTTCATCCCATTTAACCTGCCAAAATGGACCACTACGCATTTATCTGGGTTGAAGTCCATCTGCCACTTCTCCGCCCAGTCTTGCATCCTATCTATGTCCCTCTGTAACTTCTGACATCCCTCCAGACTATCCACAACACCACCAACCTTCGTGTCGTCGGCAAACTTACCAACCCATCCCTCCGCTTCCTCATCCAGGTCATTTATGAAAATGACAAACAGCAGGGGTCCCAGAACAGATCCCTGGGCACACCACTGGTGACCGACCTCCATTTAGAAAAAGACCCATCTATACCCACTCTCTGCCTCCTTTGGGCAAGCCAGTTCTGGATCCACAGGGCAGCAGCACCTTGGATCCCATGCCCTCTCACTTTTTCTAGAAGCCTTGCATGGGGGACCTTATCGAACGCCTTGCAAAAATCCATATAAACCACATCTACCGCTTTCCCTTCGTCAATGTGTTTAGTCACATTTTCGAAGAACTCCACCAGGCTTGTAAGGCACGATCTGCCTTTGACAAAGCCATGCTGAGTATTCTTGAGCATACTAAACCTCTCTAAATGCTCATAAATCTTGTCCCTCAGGATCTTCTCCATCAGCTTACCAACCACTGAGGTTAGACTCACTGGTCGGTAATTTCCTGGGCTATCCCTATTCCCCTTCTTGAAAATAGGAACCACATCCCCAATCCTCCAATCCTCTGGCACCTCTCCCGTCTCCATCGACGACGCAAAGATCATCGCCAGAGGCTCTGCAATTTCTTCCCTCGTCTCCCAAAGTAACCTGGGGTACATCCCATCTGGACCCGGCGACTTATCTATCTTGATGCCATTCAAAGATTCCAGCACAACCTCTTTTTTAAAGTCCACATACTCAATCTTTTCAGTCCACCGCACGCCCACAGTACATCCACCCATGTCCTTCTCCTCTGTGAAAACCGAGGCAAAATACTCATTGAGCACCTCTGCCATGTCTACTGGTTCCGTACTGATTTTCCCGCCTTCACCTTTTATGGGCCCTATTCCTTCACGTCTCATCCTTTTACTCTTCACATATTTATAGAACGCCTTAGGGTTCTCCTTAATTCTACTTGCCAAGGTGGGGTAGGTTCTGGGAAGATATTCTGTCAGAGTTGGTTCAGACTTGATGGGCTGATTCTGCACTATAGGGATTGCATGTTAATGTGCAAACAACCTGAGGCTGGAATTGAACCCAGGTCACTGGTGCTGTGCTGACCCAAGTTTCACAGAATCCCTACAGTGCAGAAGGCCATTCAGCCCATCGAGTCTGTACCAACAGCAATCCTATCCAGGCCCTATTCCTGTAACCCCACACATTTACCCTGCTAGTCCCTTTGACACTAAGGGTCAATTTAGCATGGCCAATCCACCTAACCTGCACATCTTTGGACCCCATGGTTATCAGTAGATTCTTAATTCCAGATATTTTTTATTGAATTTAAATTCCACCATCTGCTGTGGTGGGATTTGAACCCGGGTCCCCAGAACATTAGCTGAGTTTCTGGGTTAATAGTCTAACGATAATACCACTAGGCCATCAAGGACTTAACTGCCCTACCAACCCAGCCACTCAGTGAAGACCATAAGACATAGGAGCAGAATTAGGCCACTCAACCCATCGAGTCTGCTGCACCATTCAATCATAGCTGATATTTTTCGCATCCCCATTCTCCCCATAGCAATATTAGCACTGGGCCATCGCCGCTGTTGTTGTGATGCGCTGGGAGAGTCAAGCTGTGCGTTGAAACTCTGAGTGAAGCTGGGGAATGGCGCTCTGGCAACTGCAGTTGTGATGTGGAGATGCCGGCGTTGGACTGGGGTAAACACAGTAAGAAGTTTAACAACACCAGGTTAAAGTCCAACAGGTTTATTTGGTAGCAAAAGCCACACAAGCTTTCGAGGCTCTGAGCCCCTTCTTCACCTGAAGAAGGGGCTCAGAGCCTCGAAAGCTTGTGTGGCTTTTGCTACCAAATAAACCTGTTGGACTTTAACCTGGTGTTGTTAAACTTCTAACTGCAGTTGACCAGCAGCCAAACTGCTGCTCACCCCCAATATCGCGCACGATCACGCCCTGACGCCGCGCACGATCACGCCCTGACGCCGCGCACGATCACGCCCTGACGCCGCTCTGGCTGCGCGCGGACGCTCCGCTTGGCGGGACGTGAAGATGGCGGCCGTTTGGCGGCTCTTCCGAGGAGCTGGAGCCGGGGGATTGCTGCTGACGAGGACGCGGCCTGGCGCCAGGGAGCTTCCCAGACGCTGTGGGTATTGATGCTGGTCTATATGAAGCTCAGTGCGACCGCAATTTGCAGAACTTGAAGAGCCGAAGCTGTTCGGGAATTGTTCAGCTCGGCGGTGGGTTAGGGGTGAAGGGGTTAAGATTGAGGTAGGGGTCGAGGGGTAGGAGTCAAGGGATTAAGATTGAGGTAGGGGTCGAGGGGTAGGAGTCAAGGGGTTAAGATTGAGGTAGGGGTCGAGGGGTAGGAGTCAAGGGATTAAGATTGAGGTAGGGGTCGAGGGGTAGGAGTCAAGGGGTTAAGATTGAGGTAGGGGTCGAGGGGTAGGAGTCAAGGGATTAAGATTGAGGTAGGGGTCGAGGGGTAGGAGTCAAGGGATTAAGATTGAGGTAGGGGTCAAGGGGTAGGGGTCAAGGGATTAAGATTGAGGTAGGAGTCAAGGGATTAAGATTGAGGTAGGGGTCGAGGGGTAGGAGTCAAGGGATTAAGATTGAGGTAGGGGTCGAGGGGTAGGGGTCAAGGGGTAGGAGTCAAGGGATTAAGATTGAGGTAGGGGTCAAGGGGTAGGAGTCAAGGGATTAAGATTGAGGTAGGGGTCGAGGGGTAGGGGTCAAGGGGTAGGAGTCAAGGGATTAAGATTGAGGTAGGGGTCAAGGGGTAGGAGTCAAGGGATTAAGATTGAGGTAGGGGTCGAGGGGTAGGAGTCAAGGGATTAAGATTGAGGTAGGGGTCGAGGGGTAGGAGTCAAGGGATTAAGATTGAGGTAGGGGTCGAGGGGTAGGAGTCAAGGGATTAAGATTGAGGTAGGGGTCGAGGGGTAGGAGTCAAGGGATTAAGATTGAGGTAGGGGTCAAGGGGTAGGGGTCAAGGGATTAAGATTGAGGTAGGGGTCGAGGGGTAGGAGTCAAGGGATTAAGATTGAGGTAGGGGTCAAGGGGTAGGAGACAAGGGATTAAGATTGAGGTAGGGGTCAAGGGATTAAGATTGAGGTAGGGGTCGAGGGGTAGGAGTCAAGGGATTAAGATTGAGGTAGGGGTCAAGGGGTAGGAGTCAAGGGATTAAGATTGAGGTAGGGGTCGAGGGGTAGGAGTCAAGGGATTAAGATTGAGGTAGGGGTCAAGGGGTAGGGGTCAAGGGATTAAGATTGAGGTAGGGGCGAGGGGTAGGAGACAAGGGATTAAGATTGAGGTAGGGGTCGAGGGGTAGGAGTCAAGGGATTAAGATTGAGGTAGGGGTCAAGGGGTAGGAGTCAAGGGATTAAGATTGAGGTAGGGGTCAAGGGGGTAGGGGTTGGGGGTCAAGGGGTGGGTCGGGATCAAGGGGTGGGGCTCATGATTTGGTGTAGTGGTCAAGGTTTGGTGTAGGGGTCAAGATTTGGTGGAGGGGTCATGATTGGGGTTCAGGGGGTAGGGGCCAACGGGGTGGGGTAGGGGTCAACGGGGTGGGGATGGGGTCAAGGGGGTGGGGATGAGGATGGGGTCAAGAGAATGGTGTCAAGGGGTAGGGTAGGGCTCACGGGGTGGGTGATGAGGGTGAGGTTGTGATGAGGTTGGGGGTGGGGGTAGGAAGGGGGTTATAGATGCAAGAAGACCAAATTTCCAGGAGAACAGGACTTTAATATGAATTCAGCGCTAACTCTCTTTCTCCACAGATGCTACCAAACCTGCTGAGTGCATCCAGCATTTTCTGTTTTTATTTGAGAAACGTCGGGGGCTGATTGGTTGACAAGTTGGCTGATATTGGTTGAGACATTGCTATGTCGATGCACCAGGGAGCGCTTGTCTCCCACTTATTTTTTATTTAGAAAAAAATACATTGCTTAGACATTTTGCATTTGCCTGCAGGGAACATGGCCCTGCATAAGAATATGTGATGATGTGGAGATGCCGGCGTTGGACTGGGGTAAATACAGTAAGAGTTTTAACAACACCAGGTTAAAGTCCAACAGGTTTATTTGGTAGCAAATACCATTAGCTTTCGGAGCGCTGCTCCTTCGTCAGATGGAGTGGAAATCTGCTCTCAAACAGGGCATACAGAGACACAAAATCAAGTTGCAGAATACTGATTAGAATGCAAATCTCTACAGCCAACCAGGTCTTAAAGATACAGACAATGTGAGTGGAGGGAGCATTAAGCACAGGTTAAAGAGATGTGTATTGTCTCCAGACAGGACAGCCAATGAGATTCTGCAAGTCCAGGAGGCAAGCTGTGGGGGTTACTGATAGTGTGCCATAAACCCAACATCCTGGTTTAGGCCGTCCTCATGTGTGCGGAACTTGGCTATCAGTTTCTGCTCAGCGACTCTGCGCTGTCGTGTGTCGTGAAGGCCGCCTTGGAGAACGCTTACCCGAAGATCAGAGGCTAAATGCCCGTGACCGCTGAAGTGCTCCCCCACAGGAAGAGAACAGTCTTGCCTGGTGATTGTCGAGCGGTGTTCATTCATCCGTTGTCGTAGCGTCTGCATGGTTTCCCCAATGTAGCATGCCTCGGGACATCCTTTCCTGCAGCGTATCAGGGAGACAACGTTGGCCGAGTTGCAAGAGTATGTACCGTGTACCTGGTAGATGGTGTTCTCACGTGAGATGATGGCATCCGTGTCGATGATCCGGCACGTCTTGCAGAGGTTGCTGTG
The DNA here is from genome assembly GCF_964213995.1 of Mustelus asterias. Taxonomy (NCBI): domain Eukaryota; kingdom Metazoa; phylum Chordata; class Chondrichthyes; order Carcharhiniformes; family Triakidae; genus Mustelus; species Mustelus asterias. The sequence goes on along the minus strand of NC_135834.1, from coordinate 1,675,518 downwards.
GCAGGGTTGTGTGGTGTCGTGGCACCATCTACCAGGTACACGGTACCTACTCGGCCAACACTGTCTACCTGATACGCTGCAGGAAAGGATGTCCCGAGGCATGGTACATTGGGGAAACCATGCAGACGCTACGACAACGAATGAATGAACACCGCTCGACAATCACCAGGCAAAACTGTTCTCTTCCTGTGGGGGAGCACTTCAGCGGTCACGGGCATTCAGCCTCGGATCTTCGGGTAAGCGTTCTCCAAGGCGGCCTTCACGACACACGACAGCGCAGAGTCGCTGAGCAGAAACTGATAGCCAAGTTCCGCACACATGAGGACGGCCTAAACCAGGATGTTGGGTTTATGGCACACTATCAGTAACCCCCACAGCTTGCCTCCTGGACTTGCAGAATCTCATTGGCTGTCCTGTCTGGAGACAATACACATCTCTTTAACCTGTGCTTAATGCTCCCTCCACTCACATTGTCTGCATCTTTAAGACCTGGTTGGCTGTAGAGATTCGCATTCTAATCAGTGTTCTGTAATTTGATTTTGTGTCTCTGTATGCCCTGTTTGAGAGCAGATATCCACTCCATCTGACGAAGGGGCAGCGCTCCGAAAGCTAATGGCATTTGCTACCAAATAAACCTGTTGGACTTTAACCTAGTGTTGTTAAAACTCTTACTAAGAATATGTGTACATTCTAGCAACCATAAGCTACATTGTAAGACAGCTGATAATCATAATTGCTGCTAGTGTAATTAGCACACCTTCCAAACCTGTGACCTCTACCACCTAGAAAGACAAGAGCAGCAGGCACATGGGAACATCCCAACCTGGAAGTCATCCATTATCCTGACTTGGATATATATCACTGTTCCTTCACTGTCGTTGGGTCAAAATCCTGGAAATCCCTCCCTAACAGCACTGGGTTTACCTACACCACATGGACTGACTGATGTCCAATAACAATCCTGGAACTCCCTCCCTAACAGCACTGTGGGTGTACCTACACCACATGGACTGCAGCAGTTCAAGAAGGCAGTTCGCCACCACCCTTTCGAGGGCAATTGGGGGTGGGCAATAAATGTTGATCTAGCCAGCGAAACAGATATCCCATGCAAGAACAAAAAAACAATACACTTAGGATTGTTCAGCAGGTGCTGCCCAATCACACTGAAAGTTAGATGTTATGTTCTGCGTTTTGCCAGCACGGGTTAAGTGTGGCCAGTATTCTGCTGATTCTGAACATCTGAAGAAGCGTACTGTTTGATACAATCCGCCAATCATTGGGATGTTCAGGCTACAGACCTGGCATCTCACAGGCATTGAAATTCATACAACACATTACTCATATGTGTGATAGACAGTCCTTTTGGTTTGACAGCAGCATCCTATTAGTGGAAAACACCGCTCATGTTTGTAGCAGCATGAGAGGCCTAAATTTACCTGTTGCTCAAGTATTTGAGGTATTTTACCCTTCCGGGGTAATTTGAGGTAGACTGGGCACTTTTCAGGTCCAAACATGATGTCCTTAGGCCTGTTCATGAGGATGTGTGATATGCAGCAAGCAGTGATCTGATCGGCGTAGCCGTTATTTCAGGATAGCTTTGATGTGCCTTATTTCAGTGTCAAACATGTACAGTGAGCATCCAGCCTTATTTACAATCTTGCAGTGCATGGTGTAGGAATCCCAATGTGTATATTGACCAGTGAAAGTAGGCTTGTGGTAAACAGCAGTAGAGAACCCATTCACGGATTTCTTAACGTTGAGGAACAGGAGCTTGTTACACTACACCAATTTAAAGATGAATTTGAATGTAGGATGGAAGCATTAAGGTTTAGAAGGAAATTTTTGCAGATTCAAATATAGGAAACATATCAACTACCTATTGGAAATATGCAAGGGAGTAGGAGCTATAGGGTAATTCTATCAAAAACTTGTTTCTTATGGAAACCAACAAAAATGTTGGTGCGATCTGGGCCCAGAACCCATAGCCATCTATTTGGGCAGACATGGTTGTTCAAGCTAAATTCAACTGTGCGAGTTATTAAGTTCATAAGTTCAATTAATACAGATTCCGAGAATATCTAGATTGTCATGATATTGTGATGTGACGCAAATGTCCGTGGCTTCGTAGAGTGGCATATTGGTGAATACGGTTGCAAAGTCAAACGTGTACATGGCAGAGTGTTCCTGTTGATAGGCAGGTTGCATATAGTCTTTGCAAGAGGTGACATTTGATTATCAGTCAGTCTCGCAATGTGGCTTACCTACACTTGCAAGAAGATGCACACATTCACGAGCAGGGACCTGACCTGTGCAGGCTAAAGGAACATGTCCAGGCATTCTGTATGTTTGAACATGAGTAGTTCCCTCGGGTATTCTCTATGGCAACAACTTGTCCAATTCGGGTCAATTTGCCAACCAATCATCCCCTTTTCTCATGCAGTATAAATTGTAGCTCTCTTTAAAATTTGGCATTCTTGCGTCTGTCCTGATAAGTGCAAGATGAAAAGCTTTGACAGCATGTCTCTTTTTTTCAATGATGCTCGTGCCAGTTAGTTTGCTACTTGGGGCCATATTGCGGGGACCGCCAGGATGTTACCAGCTGCAGACGGCTCCAGGCTGTGGGCAAAGCCTGCTAGGTCCCTGGAGACAGCTTCCCAGCATCAGGCCAGGGGGCCAGCAGAGCGTTCTCTATTTATTCCAACCCAATCCCCACTGCCACTTCAGTTACAGAACCACAGGCCGTCCTGTCGAGTCAGGGGATTCTCCCTCCACAGATAATTTAAACTTTCCTTCATCTTTAGGCACCGCACTCTACCCTGCCTCCAGCAACACCCAGCAGTGGCACTGCCAGCTGGACAGCTTTGTGGCTCAGTAAAATGCACATTCTGCCATTAATGACGGCACTCCTCAATTGACCACTTTTGGTAAGATGCACAGGTGGGTGCGGCTGAGCATCGCCAGTGGGGCAGGGAGCCCCAGAAAATCTTTAAAGATGCTGAGATTCTGCCCTTTTGTGCGGGGCGGGACAGTGGCTCCAGCCTCCCACCTGGTTCCTGCTGCATTGCCAGCTCCCAGAATTCTCACCACTGGTCAGCTGGGCCAAGTGCCTGTTCTTTGCGCAAATCCTGCCCTCACTTCCAGTGTTCCCAAAGAAAGACTTGCATTGCTGTAGCCCCTTTCAGGGCCTCAGGACATCCCAACAAGGCTTGCAGCCACTGCAGCACTTTGGAAGTGTGGTCACTATTGTAGGAAATTTGTGTACGGCAAAACCCCAGAACAGTGAAATAATGCCCAGCTCATCAGTGTTGGGTAAAATACGTATCTCAAATCCTGAAAGCACTCAAAAGTCAGTCAGCATTTGTGGCGAGAGAAACAGTTAAAGGTTCATTGTAACTTGTTGAGGTTGTGCAATAAATCACTAATGACCAGGACACTGGAAGAACTCCCCTGCTCGTTAAATAGTGGTCATTAAATCATTTACATTCATCTGATGGGGGAAATGTGGCCTCAGTTTAACATCTTATCTGAGGGACAGTGCAGCGCTCCCTCACTACTGCACTGTAGCAGTATTATGTGCGCAAGGCTTGGGTGGTCACAAAAGTTCCCAGAACATTTTTCAGGGAGCAGGGTAGTTCTCCTGGTGTCATTCTTGGAAATGTTAATGGTAATCCTTTTACCTTGCTGATCGCTAACTCTAAAACCATAGCCTGGATTCTCCTGCACTGCCCAAGGTGTAGTCAGGCTCATCAATCATTCCCACATTCAATAAGCCACATCTCTCCCCATCTCCTCAGACTCTGCTTCCATGGGAACTGGGCAGCGTGATAAGACTAAATTCATTCTTAGAGTTCCGACATCAAAACTGGTTAGCACAGACTGGGCAGAACCAAATCAAGAGTGAATACAGAGGCAGTGAGCTTGGTATTTGAACAACAAAGAACAAAGAAAATTACAGCACAGGAACAGGCCCTTCGGCCCCCCAAGCCTGCACCGACCATGCTGCCCGTCTGAACTAAAACCCCTTACGCTTCCGGGGACCATATCCCTCTATTCCCATCCTATTCACGTATTTGTCAAGGCACCCCTTAAAAGTCACTACCGTATCCGCTTCCACTACCTCCCCCGGCAACGAGTTCCAGGCACCCACCGCCCTCTGTGTAAAAAAACTGCCTCGTACATCTCCTTTAAACCTTGCCCCTCGCACCTTAAACCTGTGCCCCCACGTAATTGACTCTTCCACCCTGGGAAAAAGCTTCTGACTATCCACTCTGTCCATGCCCCTCATAATCTTGTAAACTTCTATCAGGTCTCCCCTCAACCTCCATCGTTCCAGTGAGAACAAACCAAGTTTCTCCAACCTCTCTTCATAGCTAATGCCCTCCATACCAGGCAACATTCTGGTAAATCTTTTCTGTACCCTCTCCAAAGCCTCCACATCTTTCTGGTAGTGTGGCGACCAGAATTGAACTCTATATTCCACGTGCGGCCTAACTAAGGTTCTATAAAGCTGCAACATGACTTGCCAATTTTTAAACTCAATGCCCCGGCCGATGAAGGCAAGCATGCCATATGCCTTTTTGACTACCTTCTCCACCTGCATTGCCACTTTCAATGACCTGTGTACCTGTACACCCAGATCCCTTTGCCTATCAATACTCTTCAGGGTTCTGCCATTTACTGTATATTTCCTATCCTTATTAGACCTTCCAAAACGCATTACCTCACATTTGTCCGGATTAAACTCCCATTTGCCATCTCTCCACCCAAGTCTCCAACTGATCTATATCCTGCTGTATCCTCTGACGGTCCTCATTGCTATCCGCAAATCCACCAAATTATGTGTCGTCCGCAAACTTACTAATCAAACCAGTTACATTTTCCTCCAAATCATATATACGTATATATACAGCAAAGGTCCCAGCCCTGATCCCTGAGGAATGCCACTTGTCACAGCCCTCCATTCAGAAATGCACCCTTCCACTGCTACCCTCTGTCTTCTTTGACCGAGCCAGTTTTGTATCCACCTTGCCAGCTCACCTCTGATCCCATGCGACTTCACCTTTGGGGGATATCTGACAGGACCCATCCATCAATATTTATAAACCACTCTAGACTTTGATCAAAAAATATTCAAAGAACAGCACTGCATGAAATAATTCAGCCCCCAGTTCTTATTTAACCCTGATTGCCCAGATCCTGTCATATTTATCCTTCACGATTATTTATCCCATTTCGACTGAAATGATGTTTTTTTTCCACCTCAATCACCACATGAAGCACCGCACTGTCTCTTAGCTCTTATTCACGAACCTTTTATGTTTTTTTATCGAGTGAGGACCCTAATTCATTCACTTTGTCCACCAATGGATACAATCTATCACTGTTTACCCACAATGAAGTCCCCTGGTTTCACTCTTCACTCCCTCATTGCTGCTGCTTCTGAGAAAAATGCTGGTTCCACGCCCATCTTCTGCTCCTTGCTCATCCAGCCCTTTCTTTCTCTCTCCCCGCTCTCTCCCCCCCCCCCCCCCCCCCCCCCCCCCATCCACCCAAGCTAAAATGCCTCAAGTTCCTACTCTCTTTTCTCCACCCCATGTTTCACCACCCCCACCCCGAGACCCAACACCAAGATTCTAGTTTCTCCCTCTCCCCAAGCTCCAGTCACATTCTCATTCCCTGTCTGACCACTGTTCCTCCTGACCTCCCCTCCATTTAATTCCTTGCAAACCTCTCATTCCTTTTGTCCCTCTCCCCCACATTAAGCCTCAACAGTTTGTAATGAAGCTGATTGATGAGAAATCTTTGAACCTAAGATTGCTTGCCCCTGACTAACTGGAAATGTCTCCTAAGCAATATATCTTAAGGAGCACTGTGTAGCATTGTGTTTCTTTTTCATTTATAGATTTAAATTTCAAACTGGATGAAAAGACAGCCCATAGTTGCTTGGACCTTTTCAAAAAAGAGACGGGAGTCATCTACCGCATGATTGGTATTGACCCAAGTAAAGTGCCAAAAAATCCTGAGCGTTTCAGAGAGTGGGCTGTGGTCTTGGCCGATGTGACTCTTTCAACTGGGAGGCATTACTGGGAGGTCACAGTGAAGCGGTCACGGGAGTTTCGAATCGGCGTGGCAGAGGCAAGCATGTCACGAGAAGAATGCATTGGTGCCAATGACTGTTCCTGGGCGTATGCTTATCTCCAGCGGAAGTGGTACTCCATGACGTCCAATGAGATGGTGCCAGTTGACTTCTTTGGGAAGCCTGATCGAGTAGGCTTTCTCCTGGACTGTGACACCAGGAAGCTCAGTTTAATAGACATTGAGAAAGCGGCTGTTGTGAGCACAATAACAGCGGAGTTCAACATGCCGCTAGTTCCAGCCTTTGCGCTATGGAATGGAGAGCTCTTAACACATTCAGGCCTGAACGTTCTGCAGGGCATTTGATTCTCTCCAGTTAAGATCCCTACTGTCCAGACTTCATTCGGTTCACTATTTGTCGGTCACTTTTGAGAAGTTCGTTCTTTCAACATAGACACAGGCTTTGACGTTATCCTTTCATCCTCTCGTAAGCATTATTTGAACCTGTGGTCGTGTCCAGTCCAGCTGTGAGCAACATGCGATTGCTATCATTGTGATTCATGTAATCTGCTGAAGTTACACAAGTACCCTTTCCTGTCCTTAAAATATGGAAGAGAATTTTGCAAGAAAGCGAATGTTGACGGTGAGGCCACTTCAATTTCTTGCTGGTCTTGTGAAACTATCTTCACATTGGGTAATTGCATCATCAGCTCTCAAAATGCCAAACAGTAACTCCTGTTACTGCAACTTGAGATTTTTTTCCTTTTTTTTGTCGAGACCCCCGTATCTAGACCAAGCAGATCAATGGAACAGTGGAGGGGGCTGGAGTTAGAGTAATGAGTATTCGATCTGTATTCTAAAATTTTAATAAAATATGAATGCAGTAACAACTTGAGCAGCTTCACTGTTCTAAAACATCACAAGACAGGACCATCGTCCAAGGATGTATCAGGCAGATAAGCAAAGATCTTGTTAAAGCGCGAGGTTTGGAGAAGGTTCTTCAAGGAAGAGAGAGCGAGGTGAAATTTTGGAGACAGAAGTTCAGACTGTAGCCCAGTTGGTACACCAGAGATAACAGTTGAGGAAAGGGAAGAAAAGCCACAGTAAGGACAGAATCCCCGAAAGTGCAGAAGGAGGCCGTTTCAGTCTGAAAAGATGTTTCGAAAGAACATCTTTATCCAGGCCCAGCACTCCGCCCTATCCTCCTAACCCCACATATTTAGCATGGCTAATCCACCTAACCTGCACATCTTTGGACACAAAAGGGACAATTCAGCATGGCCAATCCACCTAAACTGTATATCTTTGGACACTAAGGGACAATTTAGCATGGCCAATCCACCTAACCTACACATCTTTGGACACTAAGGGACAATTCAGCATTGCCAATCCACCTAAACTGTACATCTTTGGACACGAATGGACAATTTAGTATGGCCAATCCACCTAACCTACACATTTTTGGACAGAAAGGGACAACTTAGCGCAGGGAAATCACCTAACCTACATATCTTTGGACACTGAGGGACAATTTAGCATGGCCAATCCACCAAGCCTACACATTTTTGAACAGGAAGGGACAATTTAGCATGGCTAATCCACCCAACCTGCATATCTTTGGACACTAAGGGACAATTTAGCATGGCCAAACCATCTAACCTACACATTTGTGGATGCTAAGGGGCAATTTAGCATGGCCATTCCACCTAACCTACAGATCTTTCGACAGTAAGGGACAATTTAGCATGGCTAATCCACCTAACCTGCAGATCTTTAGATGCGGAGGGGCACGTTAGCATGGCCAAACTACCTAACCTACACATGTTTGGACACTAAGGGAAAATTTAGCATGGCCAATCCACCTGACCTACACATCTTTGGACACGAAGGGGCAATTTAGCTTGGCCAATCCATCTAACCTGCACATGTTTGGATACTGAGGGACAATTTAGCATGGCTAATCCACCTAAACTGTACATCTTTGGACAGTAAGGGACAATTTAGCAAGCCAAACTACCTAACCTTCACATATTTGGACACTAACAGACAATTTGACATGGCCAATCCACCTGACCTCCACATCTTTGGACACTAAGGGGCAATGTACTGTGGCCAATCCATCTGACATACATCTTTGGATACTATGGGGCAATTTATCATAGCCAATCCACCTAAACTATCTTGGGCCACTAAGGGGCAATTTAGCATTGCCAATCCACCTAAACTATATCTTGGGCCACTAAGGGGCAATTTAGCATGGTCAATCCACCTAACCTGCACATCTTTGGACAGTAAGGAGTCTAACAACACCAGGTTAAAGTCCAACAGGTTTATTTGGTAGCAAACGCCACTAGCTTTCGGAGCTATTTATGTTCAAAGGAAGGCTGTAATGAGGAAGTGAGCAACTGTGGAGGCCGGAACGCAGGAGGCTGATGCCCACTGCTGCAGGAATGCTGCACTGTTGAAGCTGCACTCCTTCGAATGAAACCTTAAACCAAGGCGCAGTCTAGTGAATGTGTCAGATCCGCTGGGAATATTTCAAAGGAGGCCGTGTTACTAATACTTGGTGTCCTCGACACAATCAAAGCTTCATTTTAAGTCAACAACAAAGGTTGTTCATTTCTCATCCTGTTGTCTTTTTAATATCAATTTAGCACAAAAATGCTTGATTAAGTACACATGAAGATATGGAACAGGAGCAGGTGAAGGACATTCGGCCCCTTCAACCTGTTCTGTAATTCGTTATCACCATGACTAATCTGACCGTGGTCTCTGTTCTACATTTCTGCCAGTACCTGTGACCTTTCACTTATAACTGAAAATGATCATAAAATCCCTACAGTGCAGAAAGAGGCCATTCGGCCCATCGAGTCTACACCGACCACAATCCCACCCAGGCCCTATCTCCATAACCCCATGCATTTACTCCAGCAAGTCCCCCTGACACTAAGGGGAAATTTAGCATTGCCAATTCACCTAACCTGCACCTCTTTGAACTGTGGGAGGAAACCGGAGCACCTGGAGGAAACCCACGCAGACATGGGGAGAGCGTGCAGACTCCGCACAGACAGTGACCCAAGCCGGGGATAGAACCTGAGTCCATGGCACTGTGAGGCAGCAGTGCCAGCCACCGTGTCGCCCAAACTCAAAGATCACTACAGTCCATGACTGGCGCGAGCTTCTTGAATATTTCATACACCCAAACAGCATGTACACTGTCAACAACAAACACACAAAATGCTGAAAAATCTCAGCATGTCTGACAGCAACTGTGGAGAGAGAGTACAACCAATGTTTCGAGGATGGATGACCCTTCAGATAATAGCTACATTGAATATGCTATCTAATACATTGCGACAGGATCTATATGTTGTGCGCCAGCATTATGCAGAATAAAGTCACAGTTTAACGTTGTATTTGGCTTGCTAACAGTACTGAGGTTAATACTTCAGAAGTGTAGTCACTGATGTAAGGTAGGTGTCGGTGCAGTTCATTTTCACACAACTATCTTCTCCCCAATTCAGCAATTTCTCTATTTCTGCCTTCACCTTGCATTCTAATGGCAGCCATCCTTCATTTCACCCATCCTCTGGAAGACATCTTTTGTTCCTTTACTTCTTCACTTTCATCTTAGAATGTGAAATTTATTTGACATTTAACCTCTCGAGTCCTTGGCCCAATCTCCGACTTCCCTTTTGTGCTGCGCACTAAACTCTTCACTATTTAAGTGTTCAGGGCCGACCAGTTATCTAATTTCGGCCATTTCTGACAAAAGTCATGGACCTGGAATATTAACTCCGCTTCCGCCTTCAGAGCTCTGAAGAAGAGGCGTGTCTACTCAAAAGGTTAACTCTGTGTATCTGTCCACACATGTTGCCAGACCTGTTGGGTTTTCCAGCGTAAAAGCAAATTACTGCAGATGCTGGAACCTGAAACCAAAAGAGAAAATGCTGGAAAATCTCAGCAGGTCTGGCAGCATCTGTAAGGAGACAAAAGAGCTGACGTTGAGTCCAGATGATCCTTTTTGTCCAGCTGGTGAAGCAATCAATCAGGACTACTTGCATGCGAAACAGCATAAACCTAAAATAGACAGAGCCAAGCGATCCCCAACTAATGGATCAGATCTAAGCTCTGCAGCCCTGCCACATCAAGTCGTGAATAGTGGTGGACAATTAAACTCACAAATATCGCCATCCTCAGTGATGGAGGAGCTCAGCACAAAGACCAGAGTGAAGCTTTCTAAGCAATCTTCAGCCAGACGTGCCGAGTGGATGATCCATCTCGGCCTCCTCCAGTGTTCCCCAGCATCTCAGATGCCAGTCTCCAGCCAATTCGATTCAATCCACATGATATCAAGAAACGGTTGGGGGCACTGGATACTGCAAAGGCAGTGGGCCTGATAACATGCCGGCAATAGCACTGAGGACTTGTGCTCCAGAACTTGTCGCTCCCCTAGCCAAGCTCTTCCAGTACAGTTACAACACAGGCATCTGCCTGGCAAGGTGGAAAATTGCCCAGATATGCACTGTACACAAAAGGCAGGCCAAATCTAACCCAGCCAATTACAGCCCAATCAGTCTACTCTCGATCATCAGTAAAGTGATGGAAGGGGTCATCGACAGCGCTATCAAGCAGCACCTGCTCAGTGACGCCCAGTTTGGGTTCCGCCAGGGTTACTCAGCTGCTGATCTCATTACAGCCTTGGTTCAAACATGGACAAAAGTGCTGAATTCGAGGTGAGGTGGGAGTGACAGCCCTTAACATCAAGGCTCCATTCAACCAACTGTGGCGTTAAGTAGTTCGAGCAAAACTGGAGTCAATGGGCATCAGTGGGCAAAACGCCACTGGATGGAGTCATACCTGACACATCGGAATATGTTGTGGTCAGTCATCTCAGCTCCAGGATATATCTGCGTGAGTCCTTCAGGATACTGTCTAGGTCCAGTGAGTTTTTAGGTGTCCATGTGGGAGATCTTGGGTACCAGTAACCTTAGGCACTCTTAGTTGACTTGGGTACAGACAGTGCTAGACACCATAATCGATATTAGGCTTTTAATTACTTGTGCAAAAGGAGAAACAAGCTCACATCCTTCCTGTAAGTGTTTGTGAAGTTACACACAAACAACTTGGCAATTATAGTCAATTACAACAAATCAGAAACAAGCAATTTTTAAAATCCTTTATTTGCATACATATTCACCAATTATATCCTGGCTTTTTGTCCTTGCTTATTCAATTAAATACTGTCTCCTACTAATCCTTCATTTGCATAGCATGTCCCCACATCTTGCCTTTGGTATTTGTTATGGAAAACTCTGATCTTGCTCATCCTTTGGCGAAGGGCCAAAAACAGAATGTTGTGGGGCCTACGCAGATGAAGATTAGCCTGTTCATGCTGAAATAGCAGACACTGACCCCATTCGAAGTTCTGTAAGCTGATAAACATTTTCCATTACTGTACAGAGAAAACATGAAACTTTAATTTGAACAACTTAACTCCCACAATATGAAACTTTAATTTGAACAATTTAACTCCCACAATATGAAACTTTAATTTGAACAACTTAACTCCCACAATATGAAACTTTAATTTGAACAACTTAACTCCCACAATATGAAACTTTAATTTGAACAACTTAACTCCCACAATATGAAACTTTAATTTGAACAATGGAACCCGGGCCCCTGGCGCTGCGAGGCAGCAGTGCCAGTCACTGTGTTGCCGTGCTGACCCTTACTCATCTTAAAAGAAAAAACATGTGTCAGCAACTCCCCAAAAAGCTTCATGTACAATAAGTTACTTTGAAGTACAGCGATCGTTGTTCCGGCAAAATGAACTCCATTGGCTTCAGTGTTGAAAGCTCTGCCTAAGGTTGCTGTGTTCGGAATGAGCACACAGGGGATGTTAGGTGGTTACTCTCACAATCTGACAACTCATTGATCATTCTCACTGTATACACTCTCGGGCTGAGATATTTACTCCAGGTCTATAAGTAACATGTGGAAACAAAATTTAAAATGTCAGTTTATCCACTCGCCCTGTGTAAACGTTCTGACAGCAGCTGGTGAAGTTTCAGCAATAACACAGGGCGATCCGTAGAGCTTCTCGTGAGAAAAGACAGAAAGTTGTGTGTTTCAGATCTTCCCTTGTGCAGAGAGAGGCGCTGTTGCCTTGCGTTGGCCTCCACTGCAGTCACCTTATCCAGCACGCACCTACAACCCCATCCAGAGAATCACTGGAACAGGAGGAGGCCATTCAGCCCCTTCAGCCTGAACCACTGCTATTCAATATGATCATGGCCGATCTTTAGCCTCATTCCATTCACCAACCTTTGTCGCATATCCTTTGTTTTTTTATAAATTTATTTATTATTGTCACAAGTAGGCTTACATTAACACAGCAATGAAGTTACTGTGAAAATTCCTGAGATGCCACACTGGTGCCTGTTCGGGTACACTGAGGGAGAATTTAGCATGGCCAATGTACTTAACCAGCACGTCTTTTGGAGCGTGGGAGGAAACCCACGCAGACACGGGGAGAATGTGCAAACTCCACACAGACAGTGACCCAAGCCGGGAATCGAACCCTGATCCCTGGCGTTGTGAGGCATCAGTGCTAACCACTGTGCCACAGTGCCGCCCTATGAATGACAAAAATTCATTGCTCTTAAAGTTTACAACTGACCCAGCGTCGATTGCCATTTCTGGAAGAGATTTCTAAAATTCTCCCATCCCTTTGTGTGAAGAAATGGTTCCTAATTCAGCAGCACGGTGGCACAGTGGTTAGCACAGCTGCCTCACAGCGCCAGGGACCCGGGTTTGATTCCCGGCTTGGGTGACTGTCTGTGTGCGGAGTTTGCACGTTCTCCCCGTGTCTTCGTGGGTTTCCTCCGGGTGCTCCGGTTTCCTCCCACACATAAGAACATAAGAACATAAGAAATAGGAGCAGGAGTAGGCCATCTAGCCCCTCGAGCCTGCCCCGCCATTCAATAAGATCATGGCTGATCTGACGTGGATCAGTACCACTTACCCGCCTGATCCCCATAACCCTTAATTCCCTTACCGATCAGGAATCCATCCATCCGCGCTTTAAACATATTCAGCGAGGTAGCCTCCACCACCTCAGTGGGCAGAGAATTCCAGAGATTCACCACCCTCTGGGAGAAGAAGTTCCTCCTCAACTCTGTCTTAAACCGACCCCCCTTTATTTTGAGGCTGTATCCTCTAGTTTTAACTTCCTTACTAAGTGGAAAGAATCTCTCCGCCTCCACCCTATCCAGCCCCCGCATTATCTTATAAGTCTCCATAAGATCCCCCCTCATCCTTCTAAACTCCAACGAGTACAAACCCAATCTCCTCAGCCTCTCCTCATAATCCAAACCCCTCATCTCCGGTATCAACCTGGTGAACCTTCTCTGCACTCCCTCCAATGCCAATATATCCTTCCTCATATAAGGGGACCAATACTGCACACAGTATTCCAGCTGCGGCCTCACCAATGCCCTGTACAGGTGCATCAAGACATGCCTGCTTTTATATTCTATCCCCCTCGCGATATAGGCCAACATCCCATTTGCCTTCTTGATCACCTGTTGTACCTGCAGACTGGGCTTTTGCGTCTCATGCACAAGGACCCCCAGGTCCCTTTGCACGGTAGCATGTTTTAATTTGTTTCCATTGAGATAGTAATCCCATTTGTTATTATTTCCTCCAAAGTGTATAACCTCGCATTTCTCAACGTTATACTCCATTTGCCATATCCTCGCCCACTCACTCAGCCTGTCCAAATCTCTCTGCAGATCTTCTCCGTCCTCCACACGATTCACTTTTCCACTTATCTTTGTGTCGTCTGCAAACTTCGTTACCCTACACTCCGTCCCCTCCTCCAGATCATCTATATAAATGGTAAATAGTTGCGGCCCGAGTACCGATCCCTGCGGCACGCCACTAGTTACCTTCCTCCAACCGGAAAAACACCCATTTATTCCGACTCTTTGCTTCCTGTCGGATAGCCAGTCCCCAATCCACTTTAACACACTACCCCCAACTCCGTGTGCCCTAATCTTCTTCAGCAGCCTTTTATGGGGCACCTTATCAAACGCCTTTTGGAAATCCAAAAACACCGCATCCACCGGTTCTCCTCCATCAACCGCCCTCGTCACATCTTCATAAAAATCCAACATGTTCGTCAAGCACGACTTTCCCCTCATGAATCCATGCTGCGTCTGATTGATCGAACCATTTCTATCCAGATGCCCTGCTATCTCCTCTTTAATAATGGATTCCAGCATTTTCCCTACTACAGACGTTAAGCTGACCGGCCTATAGTTACCCGCCTTTTGTCTCCAAAAGATGTGCTGGTTAGGTGGATTGGCCATGCTAAATTGCCTCTTCGTGCCCCATGATAAGAGGAAAAATGTTTCTATGGGATAGGAATGGTGGTGTCCAATGTTATATATAAATAGAATTAGTATAAAATGTGAAACTCTAGATTCACGAACTATGGATCTAATAATATAATGAAGTTAAGGTTCTTTTTAAAAAATGAAGCCATCTTTTCATGATGATGGGAATACCAATAGGAATCGTGTATAGAAAGATACAAAATTAGGCGATGAGAGCTGAAGATTTTCAAAACACAGAATCAGAGAAAACAAATACACAAGAAAAGCAACACACATCTTAAGTCAAAAATTGTTATGCATTGCAGGAAGAGCGGACACACTTCCAGAGATTGTCTGAGCAAATTCGGGAGAGGTAGACAACAATGTGATAACTGTGGTAAAATAGGTCATAGCATGTCCAATTGTTGGGCAAAAGGAGGAGGCAGTGAAGGACAGACAACCAGTAAGTTAAATGCAGTTTAAAAAGTTAAAGCGTCTACAGGGACACAAGGAAAAGAATCAGCAACATTCAATATAGCCACAAAGAGATCCGAAAACTGATAAACCCACAATGACTGTTTGTGCCCTGAGAGTTAGAGGATGTGAAAGGTCCCCGAATGTATGTGGAAACGGTATTAGGAGGACAAAAATGTAACATATTGATTGATACAGGAGCCACCATTTCATTAACTAATTTACATTTACTGGCAACAGATCAAATGGTACAGTTACATGGAGTGACAGGTGGAATCAAAACTGCTACATTGAGTACTCCTACAAGGTTAGAAATAGAAGGGAAAGAAGAACAGGTTCAAATGTGGATATGTCAAAACAGAGAAAGAAACATTCTGGGGATAGATTTATTAGAACAGCGAGGGGAAAAATTGATGTTGGAGCAGGAGATGTTAGATGGCACAATGCATTCAAGCAGAATAGATGGGGGACAAAAGAAAAGTTGTAGCATTCCTAGGATAGCAGCATTTAAAACAGATTGTGAAAAGGACCAGTTTGGGAAAAACTAGCTGCACAACATCCTCGAATTTGGGCTATAAATAAACATGATTCCGGAGTTCTAAATGTCGCACCAGTGGAGATTCAAAGAGAAGTTCATCCTCCTCACAAGCAATAATCCTTTGAAATCAGAGGCTGTGGAAGCTTTCAGATCTATCATCAGAATTAGAGAAACAAGGTGTAGTGACAAAAATATCATCTCCTACCAATTCCCCTATATGGCCAGTTAATGAAAGAGATGGAAGTTACAGATTAACCATAGATTACACATCTTTAAACAAATATACCACACGAGCACATTCCGAAGTAGCAAGCCCAGCTAGCATCCTGAACACAATTGGGATAGATCAGATGATCTTCACTGTTCAAACGTTGCTAATGGATTCTGGTCTATTCCAATCGCAGAAAAACATCAGTACAAAGTTGCCTTCACAATAGGAAATCAACAATACACATGGACTCATTTGCCACAAGGATTCCATTATACACCAGCCATCTTTCATAAACACATGGCACATATAATTGAACCTATCAAATGATTAGGTACAGTCATCTTACAATACATAGATGATGTTTCAGGGGGGTTTAAACTAATTTGTCAGGGGAGTGGGAAAAGGAGTTGTAGTCCAGAAGTCAGTGAGGATGGTGAGGTATTGGGGAAGGTATCAGGGTCAAGGGTGGTTACCGGTAGACAGGAAGGTGGGTTGAAGTGTGTCTACTTCAATGCAAGGAGCATCCGGAACAAGGTAGATGAACTTGGGGCGTGGATTGGTACTTGGGACTACGATGTTGTGGCCATTACGGAGACGTGGGTAGAACAAGGACAGGAATGGTTGTTGGATGTTCCGGGGTATAGATGTTTCACTAAGTGTGGGGAAACTGGTAAAAGAGGTGGAGGAGTGGCATTGTTAATCAAGGATAGTTTAACGGCTGCGGAAAGGCTCTTCGAGGGGGATCTGCACACTGAGGTAATATGGGCTGAGGTTAGAAATAGGAAAGGAGCGGTTACATTGTTAGGAGTTTACTATAGGCCCCCAAATAGTAATAGAGATGTGGAGGAAGAAATTGCTAAGCAGATTATGGATATGTGTGGGGGTCACAGGGTAGTTGTCATGGGGGACTTTAACTTTCCAAATATTGATTGGAACCTTTGTAGGTCAAATAGTTCAGATGGGGCAGTGTGTGCAGGAGGGTTTCCTGACACAATATGTGGATAGTCCGACAAGAGGTGAGGCCACATTGGATTTGGTACTGGGAAATGAACCGGGCCAAGTGTTAGATTTGGTTGTGGGAGAGCACTTTGGAGATAGTGACCACAATTCGGTGTCTTTTGTTATTGCAATGGAGAGGGATCGGGTCGTACGGCAGGGCAAGGTTTACAATTGGGGGAGAGGTAATTACGATGCGATTAGGCAAGAATTAGGGGGCATAAGTTGGGAACAGAAACTGTCAGAGAAAGGAACTGATGAAAAGTGGAACTTTTTCAAGGAATAAATACTGGATGTCCTTGATAGGTATGTCCCTGTCAGGCAGGGAGGAAATGGCCGAGTGAGGGAACCATGGTTCACGAAAGAGGTGAAATGTCTTGTGAAAAGGAAGAGGGAAGCTTATGTAGGGATGAGGAAACAAGGTTCAGATGGCTCGATTGAGGGTTACAAGTTAGCAAGGAATGAGCTGAAAAAGGGGCTTAGGAGAGCTAGGAGGGGACACGAGAAGTCCTTGGCGGGTCAGATCAAGGAAAACCCCAAGGCTTTTTACTCTTAAGTGAGGAATAAAAGAATGACCAGGGTGAGGTTAGGGCCGGTCAAGGACAGTAGTGGGAACTTGTGTATGGAGTCAGTAGAGATAGGCGAGGTGATGAATGAATACTTTTCTTCAGTGTTCACCAAGGAGAGGGGCCATGTTTTTGAGGAAGAGAAGGTGTTACAGGCTAACAGGCTGGAGGAAAAAGATGTTCGGAGGGAGGATGTCCTGGCAGTTTTGAATAAACTGAAGGTCGATAAGTCCCCTGGGCCTGATGAAATGTATCCTAGGATTCTTTGGGAGGCAAGGGATGAGATTGCAGAGCCTTTGGCTTTGATCTTTGGGTCCTCGCTGTCCACGGGGATGGTGCCAGAGGACTGGAGAATGGCGAATGTTGTTCCTCTGTTTAAGAAAGGGAATAGAAATGACCCTGGTAATTATAGACCGGTTAGTCTTACTTCGGTGGTTGGTAAATTGATGGAAAAGGTCCTTAGAGATGGGATTTACGACCATTTAGAAAGATGCGGATTAATCCGGGATAGTCAGCACGGATTCGTGAAGGGCAAGTCGTGCCTCACAAATTTGATAGAATTTTTTGAGGAGGTAACTAAGTATGTTGATGAAGGTAGGGCAGTTGATGTCATATACATGGATTTTAGTAAGGCGTTTGATAAGGTCCCCCATGGTCGGCTTATGATGAAAGTGAGGAGGTGTGGGATAGAGGGAAAGTTGGCCGATTGGATAGGTAACTGGCTGTCTGATCGAAGACAGAGGGTGGTGGTCGATGGAAAATTTTCGGATTGGAGGCAGGTTGCTTGCGGAGTGCCGCAGGGATCAGTGCTTGGTCCTCTGCTCTTTGTGATTTTTATTAATGACTTAGAGGAGGGGGCTGAAGGGTGGATCAGTAAATTTGCTGATGACACCAAGATTGGTGGAGTAGTGGATGAGGTGGAGGGCTGTTGTAGGCTGCAAAGAGACATAGATAGGATGCAAGGCTGGGCTGAAAAATGGCAAATGGAGTTTAACCCTGATAAATGTGAGGTGATTCATTTTGGTAGGACTAATTTAAATGTGGATTACAGGGTCAAAAGTAGGGTTCTGAAGACTGTGGAGGAACAGAGAGATCTTGGGGTTCATATCCACAGATCTCTAAAGGTTGCCACTCAAGTGGATAGAGCTGTGAAGAAGGCCTATAGTGTGTTAGTTTTTATTAACAGGGGGTTGGAGTTTAAGAGCCGTGGGGTTATGCTGCAACTGTACAGGACCTTGGTGAGACCAGATTTGGAATATTGTGTGCAGTTCTGGTCACCTCACTATGAGAAGGATGTGGAAGCGCTGGAAAGAGTGCAGAGGAGATTTACCAGGATGCTGCCTGGTTTGGAGGGTAGGTCTTATGAGGAAAGGTTGAGGGAGCTAGGGCTGTTCTCTCTGGAGCGGAGGAGGCTGAGGGGAGACTTAATAGAGGTTTATAAAATGATGAAGGGGATAGATAGAGTGAACGTTCAAAGACTATTTCCTCGGGTGGATGGAGCTATTACAAGGGGGCATAACTATAGGGTTCGTGGTGGGAGATACAGGAAGGATATCAGAGGTAGGTTCTTTACGCAGAGAGTGGTTGGGGTGTGGAATGGACTGCCTGCAGTGATCGTGGAGTCAGACACTTTAGGAACATTTAAGCGGTTATTGGATAGGCACATGGAGCATACCAGGATGATAGGGAGTGGGATAGCTTGATCTTGGTTTCAGATAAAGCTCGGCACAACATCGTGGGCCGAAGGGCCTGTTCTGTGCTGTACTGTTCTATGTTCTCCCTTCACAGACTCTGTGAGGCTTGTTTTCATTCAATGAAGACCATAAGACAGAGGAGCAGAATTAGGCCACTCGGCCCATCGAGTCTGTTCTGCCATTCAATCATGGCTGATATTTTTCTCATCCCCATTCTCCTGCCTTTTCCCTATAACCCTTGACCCCCTTATTAATCAAGAACCTATTTACCTCTGTCTTACAGATACTCAACGACCCGGCCTCCACAGCCTTCTGCGGCAAAGAGTTCCACAGATTCACCACTCTCTGGCTGAAGAAATTCCTTCTCATCTCTGTTTTAAAGGATCGTCCCTTTAGCCTGAGGTTGTGCCCTCTGGTTCTAGTTTTTCCTATTGGTGGAAACATCCTCTCCATGTCCACTCTATCCAGGCTTCGCAGTATCCTGTAAGTTTCCATAAGATCCCCCCCTCATCCTTCTCAACTCCAATGAGTACAGACCCAGAGTCCTCAATCGTTCCTCATACGAGAAGCTCTTCATCCCAATGAAGAATTAAACAAAAATGTGTTCACTTCATGGCAGGGAATCAAACACGGGCCACAGTGCCGAGTCCTGATCACTCGACCCCCAGTGAAGCTGATGTGAGATATTTGCACTTATTTGACCATCATCTGTCTCCATTGTCTCATTTCAGGCCACATTCACTACACTACAGACATGGTCACACTGTCCTTCTACCATCTTATAACCAATAGCAGCAAAATAAGTCTTCTCCCCTTGTGTCCAGATCCTTTCACCTCCTGGGACGGGGCAAATTCCACCTTCACAATGCTCTGTTTCCTTAACTGTTTGTCGCCCAGCCCGGGATCTGGAGGCGAAAACATTGACCACCATCATTCCTTGTGTCAGTTAATCGATCCTGCCTTGCTCTCTATCCCAGAACTTCTCTATTTATCCAGTGATTCCTAACTTTAAAATCAGAAAAATGCTGGGAATACTCAGCGTGTACACTGTCAACTCTCATTATTCTAATCTGCAGAGAAAACAGGCCAACCCCACTGAATATCAAAGAACAAAGAACAAAAAAACAAAGAAAACTACAGCACAGGAACAGGCCCTTCAGCCCTCCAAGTCTGCACCGACCATGCTGCCCGACTTAACTAAAAACCCCCTACCCTTCCGGGGATCATATCCCTCTATTCCCATCCTATTCATGTACTTGTCAAGACGCCCCTTAAAAGTCACGACCGTATCTGCTTCCACTACTTCCCCCGACAACGAGTTCCAGGCACCCACCACCCTCTGTGTAAAAAATCTGCCTCGTACATCTTTAAACCTTGCCCCTCGCACCTTAAACCTGTGCCCCCCGAGTAATTGATGCTTCCACTCTGGGAAAAAGCTTCTGACTATCCACTCTGTCCATACCTCTCATAATCTTTTGGACTTCTATCAGGTCTCCCCCTCAACCTCCGTCGTTCCAGTGAGAACAAACCAAGTTTCTCCAACCTTTCCTCATAGCTAATGCCCTCCATACATATCGCCTCCTGTGACAACCGTCTCATTTTAGGGATCAATCCAGTGAACTTTGTTTGCACCCAGACAGCGAGAGAATAGAGGAAACGAAGAGCAGAGCATCATTATGGCACAGTGCTCAGCATTGCCGCTTGACAGTGCCAGAAAGCCGGGTTCGATTCTAGCGCTGGATGACGGTCTGGATTTTGCATGTTCTCCCTGTGTCTGTTAGTTTTCCCTGGTTTCCTCTCACAAATGTGTAGGTTAGGTAGATTGGCCCTCAATCCCAAAATGTTCAAGAGATTAGCGGGGTAAAAATGTGAGATTCATAGAATCATACAGTGCCAAAGGAGGCCATTCCGCCCATCGAGCCTGCACCGACCACAATCCCACCCAGGCCCTACCCCCATACATTTCCTCTAGCTGACCCTCCTGACACTAATGGTCAATTTAAGCATAGTAAGAAGTCTCACAACACCAGGTTAAAGTCCAACAGGTTTATTTGGTAGCGCAAGCCACAAGCTTTCGGAGCGCTGCTCCTTCATCAGGTGAGTGGGGGTTCTGTTCACAAACAGGGCATATAAAGACACAAACTCAATTTACAAGATAATGGTTGGAATGCAAGTCTTTATAGGTAATCAAGTCTTAAAGGTACAGACAATGTGAGTGGAGAGAGGGTTAAGCACAGGTTAAGAAGATGTGTATTGTCTCCAGACAGGACAGTTAGTGAGATTCTGCAAGTCCAGGCAAGTCGTGGGGGTTACAGATAGTGTGACATGAACCCAAGATCCCGGTTGAGGCCGCCCTCATGTGTGTGGAACTTGGCTATCAGTTTCTGCTCAGCGACTCTGCGTTGTTGTGTGTCGTGAAGGCCGCCTTGGAGAACGCTTACCCGAAGATCAGAGGCTGAATGCCCTTGACTGCTTTGAAGCATGGCCAATCCACCTAACCCGCACATCTTTGGACTGTAGGAGGAAACCGAAGCACCCGGAGGAAACCCATGCAGACACGGGGAGAACATGCAAACTCCACACAGTTAGAACTGAAACACTTCAAATGTGAACCATTTGCTCTCAAACTTAAGATTTTGCAGTTATAAAAACACCATTCTAGTGAAAGTCCTCATTCCACTGATCATCGCCGGCTTGCTGTGTATTTTCTGTTATGACGCAATCTGTATTTATAACACAAAGAGTAGATGGTAGATATTCTCTGCAGGTTTGGCAGAATCTGTGGTCAGATAAGATGATGTGGAGATGCCGGCGTTGGACTGGGGTAAGCACAGTAAGAAGTCTCACAACACCAGGTTAAAGTCCAACAGGTTTATTTGGTAGCAAATACCATAAGCTTTCGGAGCAATGCTCCTTCGTCAGATGGAGTGGTCTCTGTTCTCAAACAGGGCACAGACACAGAAATCAAATTACAGAATACTGATTAGAATGCAAATCTCTACAGCCAGCCAGGTCTTAAATGCACAGACAATGTGGGTGGAGGGAGCATTCAACACAGGTTAAAGAGATGTGTATTGTCTCCAGACAGTACAGCTTGTGAAATTGTGCAAGTCCAGGAGTCAAGCTGCGGGGGTTACTGATAATGTGACATAAATCCAACATCCCGGTTTAGACCGTCCTCATGTGTGCGGAACTTGGCTATCAGTTTCTGCTCAGTGACTCTGCGCTGTCGTGTGTCGTGAAGGCCGCCTTGGAGAACGCTTACCTGAAGATCCAAGGCTGAATGCCCGTGAAGATCAACACCAGGTTAAAGTCCAACAGGTTTATTTGGTAGCAAATGACATTTGCTACCAAATAAACCTGTTAGACTTTAACCTGGTGTTGTTAAAACTCTTACTTTGATCATGACCAGAGTTTCTTTAGTGTATGAGTTAGTAGCATTTTCATACCATACACGATCGGCTCCCCGATTCGAAACGGGGTCGAAACATTATTGAAATTTACTGTTATGAAGTTCCCCAGTTCCAGTTCGTTGTTGAATGTGAACTGGACATGCATCAATCAAAATATTAATTTGTTCTTCACCATTTATTTAAAAGATGCACTCAGGAAAATCGCCACTGCTATCTTGTTGCTTTTTTGCTTTCACTGTCTCACTCACGGTGCAGCTGACGTGGGTTCGCTGGATTAACACAGTAAGAAGTTTAACAACACCAGGTTAAAGTCCAACAGGTGATCTGTAGTCCTTTCGGTATCTTGTCTGCTTTCGGCCTTTTGGCTAAGATCAAGTGTGGTGTGGTCGGCAGCCCATGGTCGGCCGCACTTGGTCGAGGTCATTAGGTTACATTGAAGCTTCATATGTTTCATATGAAGCAATTTTTAAAAGCGGCATCTCGGCCTTTTGGCTAAGATGCAAATGAGCCCAAGTCTTGGAGGAGGAACCTCCCCCTTCTCCAATCAGCTTGGCTCATGTAGATCAGGCCCAGGACAGGGTGGTTTGGTCTCCCGCCCTGTCTTGTCAGCCTGGATCTGAAATGTCTCAACTTGTTGAGACTCTGAATTGGATTTGATTTGATTGAATTGGAAAAGTATTTTTAAAAATCTTGTCTGCTTTCTTGCATCTGTTGGACTTTAACCTGGTGTTGTTCAACTTCTTACTGTGTTTACCCCAGTCCAACGCCGGCATCTCCACATCATGACTTAAATGGATTAGCCATGGTAAATGTGTGGGGTTACGGGGATAGGGTGGCCAAAAATGCCTCAGTCAGGCACTCCTGTCTCCCGTTCACTGGAGAATATGTCAGCCATTTATCACTGAGGTACAGAGACATTTCTCCACGAAAAGATTTGTTAATCTTTGGAATTCTGTAGCCGCCTAAATGTCTGTGGATCCTCAATCGATGAGGATAGTGGAGGTTGAGGTGGAGAGATTTTTGGAATCTAAGGGAATGAGGGGTTTTCGGGATAAGCTGGGAATTTGAGTTTGAGGCTCTGGATCTGAAATGATTCAGTAGTGGAGGAGATTCAATGGGGTATGTGATCCAGTCCTATTCCATTGATTCTGTTCCCTGAAATACCAGATCAGGCACAACTGGCTTCTGCTGGTAGCGTTGATGTGTTGTCTCAGGCACTGAATTCAGGGTAATAACATTGGTTGAGGCGTGCGATCAAAGCCCATCACTGCTAAATGTTCAGTTAATTAACTTTAAAAGTCACGAATTACCTTTTGTCGAACATTTTATCACACGAATGTCATGCAGTAGAATGTATAGTTCGGCACTTTGACTGGAGACAATGTAAATGTCAATTGCTCTGGGCAATAGACAGGCTTGTAGAAACAACTTCAAGGCCTGCTGAGCACAGTTTCGGTAGTGTTGTGGCTATCACATTCGCCTTACACACGCAAAGTCCAGGGCTCGAACCCAGTTGGAAGTATTCTCAACAAAAACAGAAAATGCTGGAAAATCTCAGCACGTCTGACAGCATCTGTGGAGAGAGAATAGAGCGCGTATTTAAAGTGTGGATGACGCTTCTTCAGAGCTCCAGACTCGAAACGTTGGCTCTATTTTCTCTCCACAGATGCTATCAGACCTGCTGAGATTATAAAGCATTTTCTGCTTTTGTTTCAGATTCCAGCATCCGCAGTATTTTATCTTTACAAAAACATTTCCTGAGGCTTTTAGTTTCAGAGTGATTCGGATTTCAGAATTATTCGTGTGTTTGTTATTAAACACTTACTGAGCTGCTGAATGCTTCCAACATTTTCAAATTGTCGGTGGCACAGTGGTTAGCACTGCTGCCTCACAACACCAGGGACCCTGGTTCAATGCCCGGCTTGGGTCACTGTCTGTGTGGAGTTTGCACATTCTCCCCGTGTCTGCATGTGTTTCCTCCGGGTGCTCCGGTTTCCTCCCACAGTTCAAGGATGTGTAGGTTAGGTTATTTGGCCATGCTAAATTGGCCCTTGGTGTCGGAGGATTAGCAGGGTAAATGAGGGTTACGGAAATAGGGCCTGGGTGGGATTGTGATTGGTACAGATTCGATGGGCCGAATCACCTCCTTCTGCACTGTAGAGGTTCTATCTATGAAGTCAGGATTCACTCTGTGAAAAGAACCAAGTGAAGATCTGTGATAGGGAGCAAGGGAGGATGGATTAACTGACACATTGAGCTGGTGATGGTGGAGCCCGGGTGGTCTAGTGGTTCAGAGACAATTCTTTCACCGCCAGGACCCGGGATTGAGGATAAACTGTTAACTATATACAGAACATTTTACTCTGCACATACTCAATTTCTGGAGGTGAAAACAAAGGAAGAAAACATCATTTGCTGCAGTTGGTTACATAGAACATAGAACATTACAGCGCAGAACAGGCCCTTCGGCCCACGATGTTGCACCGACCAGTTAAAAAAAAACTGTGACCCTCCAACCTAAACCAATTTCTTTTCGTCCATGAACCTATCTACGGATCTCTTAAACGCCCCCAAACTAGGCGCATTTACTACTGATGCTGGCAGGGCATTCCAATCCCTCACCACCCTCTGGGTAAAGAACCTACCCCTGACATCGGTTCTATAACTACCCCCCCTCAATTTAAAGCCATGCCCCCTCGTGCTGGATTTCTCCATCAGAGGAAAAAGGCTATCACTATCCACCCTATCTAAACCTCTAATCATCTTATATGTTTCAATAAGATCCCCTCTTAGCCGCCGCCTTTCCAGCGAAAACAATCCCAAATCCCTCAGCCTCTCCTCATAGGATCTCCCCTCCATACCAGGCAACATCCTGGTAAACCTCCTCTGCACCCTCTCCAAAGCCTCCACATCCTTCCTGTAATGTGGGGACCAGAACTGCACACAGTACTCCAAGTGCGGCCGCACCAGAGTTGTGTACAGTTGCAACATAACGCTACGACTCCTAAATTCAATCCCCCTACCAATAAACGCCAAGACACCATATGCCTTCTTAACAACCTTATCTACTTGATTCCCAACTTTCAGGGATCTATGCACACATACACCTAGATCCCTCTGCTCCTCCACACTATTCAAAGTCCTCCCGTTAGCCCTATACTCAACACATCTGTTATTCCTACCAAAGTGAATTACCTCACACTTCTCCGCATTAAACTCCATCCGCCACCTCTCGGCCCAACTTTGCAACCTGTCTAAGTCTTCCTGCAAACTACGACACCCTTCCTCACTATCTACCACACCACCGACTTTGGTGTCATCAGCAAATTTGCTAATCCACCCAACTATACCCTCATCCAGATCATTAATAAATATTACAAACAGCAGTGGCCCCAAAACAGATCCCTGAGGTACACCACTTGTAACCGCACTCCATGATGAATATTTACTATCAACCACCACCCTCTGTTTCCTATCCGCTAGCCAATTCCTGATCCAATTTCCTAGATCACCCCCAATCCCATACATCTGCATTTTCTGCAGAAGCCTACCATGGTGAACCTTATCAAACGCCTTACTAAAATCCATATATACCACGTCCACTGCCTTGCCCCCATCCACCTCCTTGGTCACTTTCTCAAAAAACTCAATAAGGTTAGTAAGGCACGACCTACCTGCCACAAAACCATGCTGACTATCACCTATCAATTCATTACTCTCCAAATAACTATAAATCCTATCCCTTATAATTTTTTCCAACATCTTGCCGACAACAGAAGTGAGACTCACCGGTCTATAATTCCCGGGGAAGTCTCTGTTCCCCTTCTTAAACAATGGGACAACATTCGCTAACCTCCAATCTTCTGGTACTATACCAGAGGCCAACGACGACCTGAAGATCAGAGCCAGAGGCTCTGCAATCACTTCTCTTGCCTCCCAGAGAATCCTTGGATAAATCCCATCCGGACCAGGGGATTTATCTATTTTCAGACCCTCCAGAATATCCTGCACATCCTCCTTATCAACTGTAATACTGTCTATTCTACTCCCTTGCAACCCAGTGTCCTCCTCAGCTATATTCATGTCCCCTTGCGTGAACACCGAAGAGAAATATTGGTTCAATGCTTCACCAATCTCCTCCGGTTCCACACATAACTTCCCTCTGCCATCTATAACTGGCCCTAAACTTGCCCTAACCAACCTTCTGTTCTTGACATACCTATAGAACGCCTTAGGATTCTCTTTAACCCTATCCGCCAAAGTCTTCTCATGTCCCCTTTTAGCCCTTCTAAGCTCGCTCTTCAACTCCCTCTTAGCCAATCTAAAGCTTTCTAGTGCACTACCCGAGTGCTCACGTCTCATCCGAACATAAGCCTCCTTTTTCTTTTTAACCAACAAAGAAACTTTTTTGGTGCACCACGGTTCCCTAGCCCTACCAATTCCTCCTTGCCTGACAGGGACATACCTATCACAGACTCGCAGTAGCTGCTCCTTGAAAAAACTCCACATGTCGGACGTTCCCAGTCCCTGTAATCTCCTAGTCCAACCTATGTTTCCTAATTCTCTCCTAATAGCCTCATAATTACCCTTCCCCCAGCTAAAACCACTGGCCCGAGGTTCATGCCTATCCCTTTCCATCACTAAGGTGAACGTAACCGAATTGTGGTCACTATCACCAAAATGCACACCAACTTCCAAGTCTAGCACCTGGTCTGGCTCATTTCCCAGCACCAGATCCAATATAGCCTCACCTCTAGTTGGCCTGTCTACATACTGAGTCAAAAAACCTTCCTGCACGCTTTGAACAAAAACTGACCCCTCTAACGAGCTAGAGCTATAACAATTCCAGTCAATATTAGTCAAGTTAAAATCCCCCATAACAATTGCCCTATTACTTTCACTCCTAAGCAGGATTGACTCCGCAATCCTTTCCTCAACCTCTCTAGAACTTTTAGGAGGTCTATAAAAGACTCCCAACAGGGTGACCTCTCCTCTCCTATTTCTAATCTCCGCCCATACTACCTCAACAGATAAGTCCTCATCAAACCTCCTCTCTGACACTGTGATACAATCTCTGACCAATAATGCTACCCCTCCCCCTCTTCTACCTCCTTCCCTACTTCGACTAAAACATTTGAACCCCGGGACCTGCAGCATCCATTCCTGCCCCTGCTCTATCCATGTCTCTGAAATAGCCACAACATCGAAGTCCCAGGTACTGATCCACGCTGCAAGTTCACCCACTTTATTGCGAATACTCCTGGCATTGAAGTATACACATTTCAAACCCTGCTCCACCCCACCTCTGCAATGCCGTGCATTGCAGTCCCCATCCATGCATCCCTCACTTTCAGCCCCACTACTCAGGATCCCTCCCCCCCCCCCGAATCAGTTTAAACCTCCCTGCATGGCCTTAGCAAATTTACCCCCCAGGATATTGGTCCCCTTCTGATTAAGGTGTAGACCATCCTTCTCATAGAGGTCACACCTTCCCCAGTACGAGCCCCAATTGCTTAAGTACCTGAACCCCTCCCTCCTGCACCATCCCCTCAGCCATGAATTCAAACCTTCCCTCTCCCTATTCCTCTCTAAACTATCCCGTGGTACAGGCAAGAGTCCAGAGATAACCACTCTGTCAGTCTTGGCCTTTAGTTTCCACCCCAACTCCATAAATCCCTGCCTAATATCCCCTTCCCCTATCCTCCCTATGTCGTGTGTCCCCACATGTACAATAACTTGTGGTTTATCTCCCTCCCCCCTAAGAGTCCTGAATACCCTGTCAGACACATCCCGGACCCCAGCCCCTGGTAGGCAACACACCAACCCTGAGTCCCTACCTTTAGTTCCGACCCTCCTATCTGTCCCCTTAATTGTGGAGTCCCCAATCACAAGGCCCAGTCTTTTACAGCCCCTAACCACCTGAGCTTTCTCACTCGGCTCACCCCCAGAGATCTGCTCTCTATGCTCAGTTGATTCCTCCTCAACTGTAGCCTCCAGCACCGAAAACCTATTATGGAGGGGAACCGCCCCAGGGGATTGTCTTCCCGATTGCTTCTTACCCCTCCTCCTGGCATTGACCCAAGCCTCATTTCTAGGAGTTACTATTTCTCTATAACTCCTATCAACTTCCACCTCCGCCTCCCGAATTATGCGGAGTTCCTCTACCTCCCCCTCCAGCTCCTTTACACGCTCCTCCAGAAGCTGCAATCTAATGCACTTCTTACAACTAAAATCTCCTGAAACACTACTGGATTTCCTCACCACATACATCCCACAGGAGATGCAGCATACTGCCTGAACTGCCATCCCTGAAGCCATTACCAGCAAGAAAAAAAGAAAACAAAAAACTTCCCCACACTTATAATTAGGTTAGAGGAGGATGGAAGGGTGGGATCCTCTACCAGTGTAGAGGATCGGGTATCTCCTCTGCACCAATTTATAGGGCTAGGGGCCCGAGAGAAAAAAAAAACTACTACTGAGGGGGAACCACCCAGGTAACTGACTTTTAAAGTTAAAATAAAAACCCTTCCCAGACTCCTTTGCTGCCCACTTCTAGTTTTCACTTTAAACTTGAAAAACTGCTGTTAAAGTAAAGGCCAAAAAAATACACACACTAGCTGACTAATTAAATAAATAAACAATTCAATTAATCCAATTAATCTCTTACCAGCACTGCTGCTTTTCAATCACCCCTCTCAGCTTGCTCCAGTGGATCAATGAGGGGGAACCTCCCAGGTAACTGACTTTTAAAGTTAAAATAAAAACCCTTCCCAGACTCCTTTGCTGCCCACTTCTAGTTTTCACTTTAAACTTGAAAAACTGCTGTTAAAGTAAAGGCCAAAAAAATACACACACTAGCTGACTAATTAAATAAATAAACAATTCAATTAATCCAATTAATCTCTTACCAGCACTGCTGCTTTTCAATCACCCCTCTCAGCTTGCTCCAGTGGATCAATGAGGGGGAACCTCCCAGGTAACTGACTTTTAAAGTTAAAATAAAAACCCTTCCCAGACTCCTTTGCTGCCCACTTCTAGTTTTCACTTTAAACTTGAAAAACTGCTGTTAAAGTAAAGGCCAAAAAAATACACACACTAGCTGACTAATTAAATAAATAAACAATTCAATTAATCCAATTAATCTCTTACCAGCACTGCTGCTTTTCAATCACCCCTCTCAGCTTGCTCCAGTGGATCAATGAGGGGGAACCTCCCAGGTAACTGACTTTTAAAGTTAAAATAAAAACCCTTCCCAGACTCCTTTGCTGCCCACTTCTAGTTTTCACTTTAAACTTGAAAAACTGCTGTTAAAGTAAAGGCCAAAAAAATACACACACTAGCTGACTAATTAAATAAATAAACAATTCAATTAATCCAATTAATCTCTTACCAGCACTGCTGCTTTTCAATCACCCCTCTCAGCTTGCTCCAGTGGATCAATGAGGGGGAACCTCCCAGGTAACTGACTTTTAAAGTTAAAATAAAAACCCTTCCCAGACTCCTTTGCTGCCCACTTCTAGTTTTCACTTTAAACTTGAAAAACTGCTGTTAAAGTAAAGGCCAAAAAAATACACACACTAGCTGACTAATTAAATAAATAAACAATTCAATTAATCCAATTAATCTCTTACCAGCACTGCTGCTTTTCAATCACCCCTCTCAGCTTGCTCCAGTGGATCAATGAAGATGGTAGAATGACTGTGTGACTCTGTCGCGAAAGTGACAGGAAATGAAGAAACAGAGACAGAGACGGTCATCAAGGAACTACAAATCTCTGATATTAGCTTCCCTGTGCGTCTCGGGGACAGGATTCGGTGCTGTGTCCCAGGTTTCAGTCCAAGCTACAGAGTGAATAACTTTTTTATTTAATTCCTCATTAAATGAAAATACACTCTGCAGCATCTTTGTGTGTCCCTGCATCAGTGTGCCCTTGGATCTGTGAGTGTCCCTGTATGTCTGTGTGCCCTGCATCTATGCGTGTGTGCCCTTGTATCTGTGTGTGTATGTCTCTCTCTAAGTGTGCCCTTCTATCTGTGTATGTGTATTTGTCCCTATGTCTGCTTATGCGTATGTCCCTGTATCTGTCTCTGTGTGTCTATTTGTGTGTCTCTGTATCGTTGTATGCGTGAGTCATTGTATCTGTCTGTGTATGTGCCCTCTATCTGTTTGTGTGTGTGTGTGTCTCCCACTGCCCAAAGATCTACAGGTTAGGTGGATTGAATTGGTGGTGTTAAATTGACTTTGAGTGTCCCAAAAAGGTGCAGGATAGGCGGATTGGTCATGCTAAATTGCCCCTTATTTTTGGAAGATGTATTATGAATGCATAGGGTGAGGGTGGTGGGTGGGCTCAGGTAAGACACTATGTTAGGGACCGAATGGTCACCTTTTGTAGTGTAGGTATTTAATGACTTTGTGGTGTAATTTGGGAAATCAAGAGAAGGGGACAATACACAAATAGCAAGACAAAAAGACAATAGTATGAAGGTGAATTTTCATATCTTTCAATGTGAAAGTAATGAGTGAGGCGGGGAGGGGTGGGGGTGTGGGGGGGGAGGGGGGAGGGGGGGGTGGTGGCAAAACACCAGAGTCAAAATCCAACACGGGATGTTCTGAAACCTGAGTTGTTTTCATCTATGAAAAATCTCAAACAACACCACGATAAAGCAGAGTTTTTAAATCTGTAGAAAAATCAACTCTGTATTTGAGTTTGGAGTTTTTGATCAGCAGCATAGATGAAGACTGAATCCCTGGAGTGTAGATAATGGGGCGATTTGTTCAATCGATTCAATACAATACTGTAATGGAACTGGAAAGGGTTGAGAAAGAACAAGTATTTCCTCTTGCTGGGGAGTTCAGGTTGTGGTTCACCTTTCATGATTTTAAACGACTCGATCAAACCTACTGCTTTACTGCATTTTAATGGGGAAAAAATCCCCAGTTTCACCAGTCCCCCCCCCCCCCCCCCCCCGCCCCCCCCGAGAGATGTTCATCATCCACTAAGTTTGTTTATTGAGGAAAGTGTTCAGATCCTTCACAAAGTGTGGTGTCTAGAAATTGCCAAAAGTTTATTTTATAAAGGTTCAGGATTATTAGCACTCTTTCCACGTGTGTGCGTGCTTGTGAGTGTGTGTCTATGTGTGTGTTTCTGTGTGGGTGTGTGTTTAAGTGTGCATGTATGTGTGCGTTTGAGTGTGTATGTGTATGCGTGTGTTAATCTTTTTGTAGGTGTGTGCGTGTTTGTAATAGATTGTCTACTTCTCTCTGTGTCTGCTCCTTCGTGTGTGAGTGTGTGTTTATGGGTGGGTGCTTATAAGTGTTTGTGGGGGTGTGAGACAGAGAACGAGCGAGAGGGAGTGTATGGCAGCATGAATATGTCAGAATGTGTCTGGATGTGAGGATTGTGTGTGTGTGAGGATATCCTTTTGTTTGAATGAGTGTCAGTGTTTTTGTGAGATTGAATCTGTGAAGCAGAAACACATTTACCTTTGGAACAGAATCACTTTAACCAACCTCTCCATTCTGGATGTTAACAGTCCCAGAAGTAATTGAAGTATCATTTAGCCACTGTGTTTATTATGCGTTAGGGAGCGGTTCACCTTTTTCCCCAGAGACAATACCGGAACCTAATAAATAAGTGTGAAATTTTGTTGAGGTTTATAACTGGCAGGGCAAATGGGGGCAAGAGGGCAGGTGGAGAATTTTGATACCAATTCAGCTGCTTTCTCTGTATCTCCTTAACCTGTTGAATTGTAGACTAATATCGGCAAAATGGGAAATTTGTATAGCTCCCCTGTAAAGATGTAAAAATAATAAAATTTGTGCCTTAAAATGGTTGTGTTTTCAATCGTTAAGGAATCACTGTGTGAAATTGAGACAATTATATTGGAAACATTAAAATGTCTTCAGAAGGATCCACTGTGTAAGATTATACATTGACAATATCTGGTAGAGGATTACAGAGGGCAGCAAAGTTCACCTTCTCCCATTCTCAATGTGATTAACATTTTTTTTCATTCGTGGGACATGGGGTGTCGCTGGCTGGGCCAGCATTTATTGCCCATCCCTAGTTGCCCAAGGGCAGTTGAGAGTCAACCACATTGCTGTGGCTCTGGAGTCACATGTAGGCCAGACCGGGTAAGGACGGCAGATTTCCTTCCCTAAAGGACATTAGTGAACCAGATGGATTTTTCTGACAATGGTTTCATCAGTAGATTCTTAATTCCAGATTATTTTTATTGAATTTAATTCGAACCCGGGTCCCCAGAACATTGGCTGAGTTTCTGGATTAATAGTCCAGCGATAATATCACTAGGCCATCGCCTCCCCCTGATAACATCTGATAACTGCACCAAATGTACACATTGCAATTTGAAATCATCCCAGCTTCAAACTCCAGCCGATGTCTCCCAATGGGCAATGAGGAACAGAGTTCATGTGCGGTGTCTGGTTATAAAAGGGCGACTGCACCAGCCGAGATCCTGCTGTAAATTTAAATCCTGCACAGTATTTACAATTTATCCCCAAGCGCAGCCATCGAGATATGGAACAGTGCCTGCAGTATCTATGAGCTGCCAGCAGATGGCGGAATTGTATCACTTTAATCACAAGATAATGAAACCGGTTTGAGGTGATTTTTAGGATAAATTTAATTCCTTGTTTCCCCAGACAGGAAATAATGAGCAAAACAGCGACATCAATATCTCTGTCAGTAATATTCACAGGGAAAGAATCGTGAATGCAATGCTTGCATTGATATTTGTCTTCCTGCTAAAAAATGTCATATTATTTAATTGATCATTTTTCAATGTTTTCAAAAGTTGTTTATTTGTTAACTAAAATTTAATTAAATATTGTTTAATTATAATTGCACACATATCTATTTTTTTCTCCGAATTGCCAATTCTTCAGCTACCATTTGTTTCTCAGTCCCTTCACAAATCCAGCTCGCCCCTGCCTGTACTCTGTTCCCTCTACATTTAAAGTGCATTTTTTTATTTGAAATTTCCACTCGAGCACAATTAGGACCCAACTATAACACACACTGTAAATTCCATGGGCGCTTCATAATAATTTTTAAAAAGTTTGTTTGTTAGTCACAAGTAGGCTTACATTAACACTGCAATGACGTCAGTGTGAAAATCCCCTGGTTGCCGCACTCCTGTTCGGGTACACTGAGGGAGAATTTAGCACGGGCAATGCATCTAACCAGCACGTCTTTCTTACTGTGGGGAGGAAACCGGAGCACCCCAAGGAAACCCACACAGACAGGGGGAGAATGTGCAGACTCCAAACAGACAGTGACCCGAGGCTGGAATTGAACCCGGGTCCCTAGTGCTGTGAGGCAGCAGTGCTAACCATTGTGCTACCGTGCTGCCCAAATTGCTCCGAGTGCTTTGTTAAATGATGACCCTGGACTTTATTAAATGTCATTGCAACCATTCCAATATCCTGTCCCGAGCTGCAATCTGACTCTGACTGTGACTCCATGGGAGAGGAGTGGGATGAAGGTGTGTCGGGCTTATGGTGGCGGTGAGAGTGGGGGTGCAGTGAGAGTTCGGGGGAAGGTGAGATTGAGGGCTGTTTTTGTTGGGGTGCTGTGTGGGGCTGAAGTTAAATTTGACAGTCACGAACCTCACACCCAAGTTAACAAGGAAACATTATACACTGGAGTTCAATGTGTCCAGTCGATGCTGAAACAAATGATTTAACTGATTGAAATCCAGAGTTCCTTGGAACTGAATGTGTTTACTGTTCTATTTCTGTTCATGGTTTTATCAGGATTAATAAAGTAAAACCAACCTCACTGTGTGTGCCTCACTGCGATGAGGTTTTGCGCAGAACACCAGATACACACGATGAGATGATGAAATATCTGATCACTGTTTAATGAATCTCACTATTCTAGTAAATGATCATTTCACCAGATTCTCAAATCCTCTCTGAATTGTGTCTGCATCACGGCATAAATGCATGTGCTGGTGCAGCAGCTCAGGAGTTGGAGCATAAATCCCAGTTCCATTACAAATTCTGGTGGATTGAAAGAAATTAAAGATAAATCATACAGTCATTCACTGAAAGAACTGAACAGGCACAAAGGCCATAGAGGACAAAATTTCCCAATAGAGCAAACAGCAAGATTATTGATTTCCTTTGCTTTTCTATCTCTGGGTCATTTGGACTCTCCACCCTTATGGGTCCGAAGTCTCCTACGGACTTTGCTCGACACAACAATATGTTTGACGGTTAAAGCATTGAGCAGCAGAATCAACAAGAAAGGAACAAACAAAGGGTTAAAATATAATGTAGATTTTCAACTGCTCCCCATGGTGGTGAATAGATGACATCAAAATCTATATCACAGAAATAAGGAATATTGGAAAGCCAATATCTATCTGCATACATGAAATACCAGAAAGTGTTCTTTATACTGAACAGCCCACTCACTGTTCCGAGAACCACAGCTGCCGTTTTCTCAGTGCAGTATTTCATTTTCAGCTTCTGACAAGTAATGGCCACGAATCGATCAAAGGTGAAAGTGACAGTCAACCAGACAGAACAACCAGTGACTGCGTAAAGCAGGACGGCATGGATATTACACACTTTAATGTGAGCAATGAAGAGAAATTGGTACCTAAAAGAGATAGGAATTTGCCTCAAGATGAGATCGATGATAACGACCAGTAGATCCGCTACTGACATGGAAATGAGGTAACGTGTGACACATTTGGAAATCCCACACCTTCCTCGAGACAGGATAAGAATCATCAATAAGTTCACTGTAAGGAAGAGAGACACAATGAACTCATATTTCAGACTGAAAACAGGAGCAGCGGTCTGTCATGGTCTTCTGGAACAGCTGTAGCATTTCTACTGAATCCAGCCTCAGAATAGAATGGCATCATCTGTTCTGGTTGAGGTAGGGAAATGCCGCACCAATGGAACAAGAAAGCAAATTAATGAAATGTCCCGAATGCATGAGGAGATACACAACAGAAGGTTTATCAGCACCAAGTGCAGCGAGGAGCGGGTAGTAAATCCTTTGGATATCGATAATTTCGCAAAATATATGAACCTCAAGTGGAAGAATGCAGAACATGGTTGGATTGACTATGAGATTGAATGATCGTCATCTGTACTGAAGACCACTCTCAGGCAGCAAACACTGAAACATTCGCTATTCACAGAGCAAGCAATGTCCCCAGTGAAACAATTAAACTTCGTGCTGACTGGCATGAATCACAATCACTGAAAAATCAAAATGTCTTCAGATTTGTTTTGTTAACGACATGTTTATTGAAAATCCTTTGCACTCATGCTAAAGGATGTGACTTAACGCAAGGACAGTGCTCCAAATATTTTGGTGAAATGTATGAAAATTGATTAACACCATGTTACTGAACTGGAGTCAAAGAGTCATACAGGTTTGCAGCATGGAAACAGGCCCTTCGGCCCAACTTGTCCATGCCGCCCTTCTTTTTTTTAAAACCTCGAAGCTAATCCCAATTGCCCGCGTTTGGCCCATATCCCTCTATACCCATCGTACACATGTAACTATCTAAACGCCTTTTAAAAGATAAAATTGTACCCGCCTCTACTACTACCTCTGGCAGCTTGTTCCAGACACTCACCACCCTCTGTGTGAAATAATTGCCCCTCTGGACACTTTTGTATCTCTCCCCTCTCACCTTAAACCTACGCCCTCTAGTTTTAGACTCCCCTACCTTTGGGAAAATGATGTTGACTATCTACCTTGTCTATGCCCCTCATTATTTTATAGATCTCTACGCTCCAGAGAAAAAAGTCCCAGTCTATTCAGCCTCTCCTTATAACTCAATCTATCAAGTCCCGGTCGCATCCTCGTAAATCTTTTCTGCACTCTTTCTAGTTTAATAATATCCTTTCTATAATAGGGTGACCAGAATTGCACACAGTATTCCAAGTGTGGCCTTACCAATGTCTTGTACAACTTCAACAAGACGTCCCAACTCCTGTATTCAATGTTCTGACCAATGAAACCAAGCATGCCGAATGCCTTCTTCACCACCCTGTCCACCTGTGACTCCACTTTCAAGGAGCTATGAGCATGTACCCCTAGATCTCTTTGTTCTGTAACTCTCCCTACCATTAACTGAGTAAGTCCTGCCCTGGTTCAACCTACCAAAATGCATCACCTTGCATTTGTTGAAATGCAGTGAATTAAATCACTTATGAATATTTCTATCACAAAGTGTCAGTTGACATTTTCAGAATTCCAATCGTTTTGTACGGTGAATTTAGTGCGGGGGAATAATGTTGATCCTTCTGTTAATACAAGAAAGGTGCCAGAAGCAGGATGATTGGAAATATTAAACTTCTGCTATTCAGCATAAAACAGTCTGAACCCGATAAGACAGGCATTTACCCTCACATTGTTGGCAGATATTATTTTGTGGAGATTATTTTTATTGGGATTAATCTGAGAGGGTGATAAGTCACGCGTCCAACCTTCTTTCCAAAATACATGTAAAATTTCCTGTATCTTTGGTGATAAGTGAGAATGTGTCCAGTGTCCTTCACACTTCCTTACATCGTCTTCCTCATACTTTGCTTCTTCCAGTCTGTCTGAAAGCAACTCCTTCGATCTGGAGGCGTTACCATCTCGAAAGGTCTTGAACTTTCAAATCACTCTACCTAGTAATATTTCGTAATTTCTATTATTTTTGCTCGGAGTTAAAGAAAAATATTAGTCCAGCCAGATGTGTAAACTGGCAAAAAGGGACAAGATTTAGCCTGCATTACAACCGATTTAATTTTTACATACACCTTCAGTTGTACAAAACTCTGGTGATAAATACAACAATATAAAAGTTATGGTGCGGAAGAGCCCGTTCAGCCCATTGCGCCAAACACACAGAGAAAAATGGATCAAAGCAAAATACTGCGGTTGCTGGAATCTGAAGAAAAACAGCAAATGTTGGGAAATTTCGTCAGTTCTAACAGCATCAGTGGAGAGAGGATAGAGCCAACATTTAGAGTCAGGGGTCATCAAAGGGTCATCCTGACTCGAAACGTTGTTTCTAATGTCTCTCCACAGGGCAAATGAAACTAGTCGCTCCAGGGAAGGTTTACTGGACGAATATCAGGAATGGGTGGGGTATTTTATGGAGATGATTGCAGACAGTAAATGTGTACCCATTCACTTCAGAGGGAGACGTGGTGGAGAAATTTAAGATCGAGAGGGATCTTGGCATTGTGGAAATGCATAGAATGTTTCAACTTTGGGAAGAATTCAAAGCAAGGTGAGTTTTTTTTTAAATAAGGGGTCGCTCATTAAAGACGATGAGGAATGTTTTGTCTCTCAGAGCTTCGTATGAACAAGAGAAAGGGGAACATGGGTAGGCCATTCAGCCCCTCGAGCCTGCTCAGCCATTCAGTAATATTGTGGCTGATCTAACACTCATTAAATCCACGACTTAATCTTCATCCTCTTACTGGTTAAACAATTATGGATCCTAGCGTTGAAACTGTTCATGGTCTCGGCTTCCACACCTTTTCGGGGTAAAGATTTCCAAAGATTCACCAGATTTTGAGAGAAGACATTCCCCTCAAATCCTTTAATGATCACCTCCTTATTCTGCGACCATTCCCTCTAGTTCTACATTCGCTGAGGAGTGGGAACATCTTCCCAAAATTGATCCTGCCTAACCCCCTAACAACCTTATATGTCGTAATCATACCACTTTCTATTCTCCTGAGTTCCAAGTACAGACCCAACCTGTTTAATCTTCCCTCATCTGCCAATCTCCCCATACCCTGAATGATCCAACTAAATCTCCTTTGTATTGTATCTTGTGATAATATATTTTTTCCTTAATTTTCTCTGAGGTAAAGTCACATGATTTCTATTTTAACTGGCCGACCGCTTATTTTTAAACAATGGCACCTATTTGTTGATTCCCTCACAAGATTAATCATCCTCCCCACATCGGCCCTATAAAAATCGCTCAGGATCATCTAGGTTCGAAACAAGTCCCATCTTATTTTTCTAAAATTCAGTGGCTACTCGACTCGCCTGTACAACCTCTCATCTTAAAACAGGTCGCTTATTCCAGCTATTAGCCCAATAAACATCCTAAAAAAAGGACATTCAATGTTTTACATCTTTCCTTAAGTTACCAGAGGTTCACAATGGTATCCCGTTCTATCTGTTCATATTCACTCGCATTTCCAAGATGGTATTATTGTTAGTGGCATTGAATGGAAGTTACGGACAGCGATTGAGTTGAAGATATGTATCTTCTACACATCATCCTTCCTCCACAAATTTATGGAAGAAATTTGAATCATAGAATCCCTATAGCGCCGAAAGTGGCAATTCGGCCCATTGAGTCTGCACTGTCAACAATCCCACCCAGGCCCTCTCCTCGGCCAGAATTGAACCCGGGTCCCTGGCACTGTGAGGCAGCAGTGCGAACCACTGTGCCAATGTTTCCTTCATACGAACGTACAGATCCACAAATTACTGAAATGACTGGGATGTTAGGCCCCTGTATAATTCGTTCATCATTCAATAAGATCACACCTGCTCTGAATGATCGCTTAGCTCATCATTCCCGACGATCCCGATAAAATTTCCCCTTTTTGCTTATCAAGATCCCACCTGACGTATAAATGAAATACCAAGACTCTGCTTCCATGGCCTTTTGAGCAAGTTTTCCAAAGAATCACAGCCAAATCAGTGAAAAAATATCCTACTCATTTCTGTCCATATGGATGCTTCTCATTCAGAAAAGATGGACACCTGGTTCCAGAATCTCCATCAAAAAGAATCATCCACACGACTTCAATTCTGTCAGGAAACCCCAGGATCTCAAATGTTTCAGTCAAGTTGCATTTTCCCCTTCTAAACTACAGTGGATGTAGTCTCATCCTCCCCAAAATGGCCTGATAAGACAACCCATCCATTCTTGCAATTATTCGAGCGAACGTTTTCTTAACTTCATCCAAGGCATATCCATCATTGTGGAAATTAGAGACCAACACTGTAAACACACCTCAGGATATTGTCTCACCAGTGCCCTGTACAGCAGAACTCCATACTCCATGATTTAGTATCCAATTCCACTCTCAATAAACTACCACATTCTACCAAGAATCCTAGTGACTTGCTGTCCCTGACTTAAATGACTCATGCACGAGGACACCAAGATATGATATATTCTACAGCTCAGCAATTTCCAATATTTACCGTTTATGCTTATTTATATCATTCCTGATAAAATACACAATTTGACGTATTTCGAAGATTATATATCATTTTCCAAATCAGTGCTCACTCACATATCCTATTTATTTCTATTCAAAGGCTTTATTT
Source organism: Mustelus asterias (assembly GCF_964213995.1). NCBI lineage: Eukaryota > Metazoa > Chordata > Chondrichthyes > Carcharhiniformes > Triakidae > Mustelus > Mustelus asterias. Next base: position 1,635,814 of record NC_135834.1, on the reverse strand, counting down.
TCCTTATTCAGAACTTAATTTCCCACCGATCTTTGTATCATTAACACATTCAACAAGAAACTTCTGATCCCTCCGTCTAATTCATTTGTCAGCTTGTAATATGTTGAGGCGCCAGCACAGTCTGCCATCCAGGGCATGGCCCTTTTGGGCCTACTGTCAATTTCTTGTTAACTAGCTAATCTCTGATCCAGGCTTTTGCTGTTGACCCAGTACTTGGTGGAAATGTGAGTAGTGAGGAGGAGGTTAAGAGATTTCAAGGTGAGTGTGCAAAGGTGTGATGGATGCATTATAACATGGATAAATGTGAAGTTATCCACTTCCAATGGAGAAACAGAATGGCAGAGTATTATTTAAATGGTGACAGGTTAGAAAATGTTGACCTACAAAGGAACCTATTGGCCTTAGCACAACAGACACTGAAAACAAGCATGAAGGTACAGCAAGCAGTCGGGAAGGCGGGTGGTATATTGGCCTTCATTGCAAGAGGACTTGAGTACTGGAACAAGGATGTTTTACTGCAGCTCTGCAGGGCCTTGGTGAAATCGCAGTTGGAAGTTTGGTCTCCTTGTTAATGAAATGATATTCCTCCCATAGAAGAAGCGCCAGAAAGTTCACCAGACTGATTCCTGGGATGGCAGGATTGTTGTGTGGGCAGACATTGTGCCGACTGGGCCCGTAATCACTGGGATTGAGAAGAATGAGAACGGATGCAATTGAAATGTATTACATTCTGACAAGGTTGGACAGACTTGATGCATAGATGTTACTTTGCCTGGCTGTGTGGTCTAGAACGGGGAGGGGGGGGGGGAGCGGTCACAGTTTCAGGATACAGTTTGGGTCATTTAAGACTGAGATGAAGAGACATTTCTTCATCAGAGGTCGGAGAACCTGTGATATATTTTAATATATAGAAAGCTATCTGTCTCAGTCTTGAACATTATAAATGACTGATTCGCCGGAGCCCTCTGGGATGGAGAATTCCAAATATTCACCACACTCTGAGTGAAGACATTCCACATAATATTAGTCCTTAAAACTCTGCCCACTTGCTCTGAGACTATGTCCCCTGGTTCTAGACACCAGTAAGAAGTTTCACAACACTAGGGTAAAGTCCAACAGCTTTATTTGGCAGCACAAGCCACTAGCTTTCGGAACGCAGCCCCTTGATGAAGGAGCAGCGCTCTGAAAGCTCGTGGCTTGTGCTGCCAAATAAACCTGTTGGACCTTAACCTGGTGTTGTGAGACTTCTTACTGTGTTTACCCCAGTCCAATGCCGGCATCTCCACATCTAGACACCAGCCAGAGGAAGAAACCTTCCTGTATCTAGCCTGGTGAGCCCTGTAAGAATTGTCTAAGTTTGAATGACATCAGATCTCGTTCTTCTGAAGTGCTTAAAATAAAGGCCGAGTCTATTTAATAGAAGCTCGGCGGACAATCCCAAAAGTTATTCAGTCATTTGCTTTTGAAGGCAGGACCAAATATTACTTCCGTCGTTTTTTCTTCTCTTCCTAACCTTGAGCCAAAAGTAAGTGAAGAGAATGAAAGAAAATCATTGGATTTTGGGCAGAACATTGATCAATGTGGCCAAACGGGCCATCTAAAATGGCGGTTTGCAAAGCACTCTGGGACAATTGGGCAAGAACTAAAACGACAGGCTGCAGTTTAAAGACAGAGAAAAACAGGCTGCAACCCTGACGGGTGAATAAACAGGATATGGGTCATCTCCAGGATGAAAGAGGCTTTATGGTCGCACTGGGTTGTTTCATCTCCAGGATGAAAGAGATTTTCTGGTCACACTGGGTTGTTTACCAGACATAAGGGCACCATGACCCCTTATTTGGGAGGGGGGTATGTGACCTATGTGCCGCCAGCACCTACAGACATGGTCGTTGGGGACACACCCAGGGATCGGTGTGGCAGCACCTGATTGGACTCTTATCGATCAGGGTGATCAAGTCCTGATCGATTGATTGGCAATGGCCAAAAGGGGCGTGAAACCCAACGGGGTATAAAGGGTGCTGTGCAACCAGGAATCTCTCTCTCTCTTTCTTTTGCTCTCTCTCTCTCTTTCTTTCGCTCTCTCTCTCTCTTGCTCTCTCTCTCTCTCTTTCTTTCGCTCTCTCTCTCTCTCTCTCTCGCTCTCTCTCTCTCTGACCCTACGAACGAGCTACAACACCAGTGAACATCGCCAGTGGCGACCAGCACGAGGAGAGCCACCACACCCGAGAAGGAAGGAAGACCAGAGCCAGAGTGCCAGACCAGACCAAAGGACCAGACTACACAGAGGACGATCGAGACCAGCGCACAGATAAAGGCCAATATCTGCTTGGGTACTCGCCAGTCACGCAAAGTTAAGTCAAGGTCTAGTATTGGACTTGAATTCTAGTATTTTCCTGTAAGATAACTTATCGTTGGTTGGGTGGGTGATTGTTGCTTGTGTGGGTTTAAATAAATATTGGTTGTACAAATAAGATGTCTACTCGTAGTTATTTGTCCGCCGTATAAGGGTTAAAACAGACTGTGCGGCAGATAAGAGGCAACAATTGGCGTCCCTGGGTGGGTTCGAGAAGAAGTAACTTTGTTGCTCCGATATCGAACCCCGCAGAATCTATATTGAACGGTTATTTAAAATTCAGAGCCGACAGGTGGAAACTCCTTATTGGACAAATAACTGTTTTAGGGAAATTGTGTACTGTGCATGTCTTGTTACTAACAAGGAGGATAGGATAAACTCTGTAGGTTTGTATTAGAACCCAGAGGGATTAGGACCGGAACATAGCCCAAAGCCGTACCCGCAGTCCGATCGACTCCCTACCCCTTGTTGTTAAATATGGAATGGCAGGAAGCAGTATAGAGACAGAGAAGTGTCCCATATGGGAAAAAAGAATCAGGGACTATATTAAGAAGAAAGGGTGGCCCCTATGGGCAGAACCTTGTGCCAATACTGAGACGGGACCGGGATCCCTAGGGCAGAAGTATTGGGATGATCCTTAGTTAATCTAGAAGTGAGATTTTGAAGTAAGGTTAGTCAAGGGGAAGGGTGAACTCTATTGTCGACCATGAGGCAAGGCTCAAACCTAACTCTGGAGTAGAGAGGGGGTGTTCATCATACCCTTGATACCAACTGACTTAGAGGGACTGATTGGTAAATTACAGGCACTGTACCCTTTCAGTCACTTCTTGTTCTCCTGGCACTACGCCTAGAGAAATGGATAGAATACTACAGTGAGTTTTTGGATCTGGGATCCGTGAGTCAGAGATGATTTAATGAGAGAAACAGATATAAAGGATAATGTTTGTTGAAATTGAGTAGAGCTATTGTGATTATTAGTTTAGAAGAGTTACAGAGTGAGAAGTCAGAGAAAATGAAGTTAAAAGATAAGTTAGAAATTATGAGAGTTAGTTGAGAAGTTAAGAGAAGAAAATAAGTAATTTTGTGGAAAAGTAGATAAGCAGGAACAAAGCAATGAAGTAAATATGTTGTCTATGAGTCAGTTTAAAGTATATCAAGTTAGTGAAAAGAATCAAAGTTCTGATTACTCCACATTCCAGCAGGAGATTAATCAATTAAAATCTCAGTTGCCAATGCAGATAGGGATGTTGTCTATATTTGGGACAGTTGAGTCTGAGGGAGATGGTGTTTAAGGATTGGGTTGTGGATTGTATCTGGAAAAGAATGCCCATTTTGCACGTGACATTGACTGGGGACCCCCACCTCCTTTTCCGGAGGCACCTAATCCCACAGTAAGTTTAGAATTTGCCCCTTGTCTGATGAATCCTGTGACTATTAGTTGCAAGGAGGGCACAGAATTACCAGGAGATATTGATTGAGAAGGATGCCCATGAACCCCATTAAGCAGACTATGTGGGGTAAGGAGCTTACACTCTCACTAACATCACAAAGAACCCCAAGTTGTCCTTTGTTTTTTTTAAAAGGAGGGAGTGTGCAGTGTGTGTTACAGAATTTTGAGAGAAAGGAACTATGTTCTCTCAACTTACTCGGGAAATATTATAAATTAATTGGCAAGATGGAAAATTGATTGGAGAAAATCTAAGATTGAGCTAATAATTTGAGTAGCTTTTGTATTTCAGTGTGTTTGTGTGGTCTGGTTGCTTGTCGAATGTAGGTGGTTGTTGTTGCATTAGATTGAGAGCAGGAGTTGTTAAAGCCTGTTTGTTCTTGTGGAGTATTTATTGCGGGCAATAAATGCAATGCTTTACACTTTGGTTTAACTTCAAAGGGGTTGAGGAAGTGTTAAAACTGTTAATATTTAAGTATAAGATTTCTTGAATTTACTTCTGTTTTTGAGTTTAATTACAGTTTGGAAGAAAGAAGAATGAAAGCGACTGTCTTAATCAAATTTCTGTATTTTCTTTAAATGTTTTATCTTCATCCCAGTTTAAAATGTTAAGTTTGAATGAAAGAGGAAGTGCTGTGGAATGAATGTTGGAAGCTTCCATGTGTGTCTGTGTGTGTTTAATAAAGTGGTTGCGTGGATGTTTTGTTGTTGTTTGCTTTAATTTTTGGTGTTCTTCCCCCAATTGTGATTTTACAACAGTGGGTTTGATACAGAGTTTAAATAAAAATTGGAAATTGGGATTGGATTAAATTGAAATAAATTTTTGGAATTCTTTGACCTTTTGAATATAATCTTTGGCCATGATTGTGCTTAAGAGGTATAGAATATAAATACATAAATAATATATATATATGTGGGACGTTACTTTGAACACAATTTTTGGAAAGTAAATTGAAATTTCAAAATCAAAGTACATAAATTGAAGTTTGAAATAACCAATTTGAATTTTGAATAATCCTGGGTTCAAATTTTGTTAAGAAAGGATTTAAACCTTGGAGGGAACCATGTGCTCTTTCTTTCCTTTGTCTTGAAGAAATCGTGACATCATCACATTGGAATGTGTTTTATTTCTTGTGTTTTTTTAACTGGCAGAGATTTCACCATCTTCACCATCTTCTGTTCCTAATTTGGCAATTAATCAATTGTATACATTGGAGGTTGTAAATTTTAATTTTTGTTTTTGTTTTTAATTTGACAGATTCTGAGACCAAATTAATTCATTTGGCTCCAAGCCGAATGTATTTTTTGTGTTTTGTTTTAAATAGATGGCTCGTGAATAACAAGTCTCGCAGCTTCAAGACTCCAAGACTGTTTATCACAACCTAGTGATAATTGAGACTTGAAGAGTTTGGCTCAGTCAGATTTGCTCACTGTTAACTTTCAAATTAAAGTGTTTGGTTACGCTTAAGCATTACAGTTTCTGACATTTAATAGATAGAATAAATTGAGCGCACAAAATAACCAACTTATAAATGGGAAGTTGCCTAAATTCTAAAGAGGTGAATCAGTTTAATTTTGACAAAAAAAGGGTAATGGAAGGAGAGTCTGTATGGGTTTTGCGTTTCAAAGAGGGATGCATTGAAACATATTCTCAGTTTATGATGTAACCATTTGAATGTGAGATAATTTTACAAAGTAATATCTGTTTGTTTTGTGACTTTCCTATACTGAGTAAATGTTATCTGTGGTAATCCTCATGTTCACATGTAAAGTTTGTTCGGTTCAATGTGTGTAAATGCTAATAAATTGGGAGTTAATTTTTCTGAAAAGTTAAGGGTTCTGGAGAGTGTCAATGACTTTACAACAGATGACAGGATTTTTCCTAGTACTTAGTTATTTGGGGTTACAAGAGTTAAAATGCTTAAAAGAGGAACAAATAAACTATTTGTGCAAATCATGTTATTCATAAATAAAATTGGTAAAGTAGGCAGAATGATGGAGGAGTTTCCTCTATAATTTGTTAAACTGGTAGAAAATCATTTGAATTACCTCGAACTTGTACTTTGATTACATTGTGTTAATTGGGTCATGAAAGAACAGCATGTGGATGCTAGAAGGAGATAGATTTTGAGCTGTGACTGTGGAAGTTTAAATCTAAAATGGTTACTTTGACAAAAAGTGTTTATTATGCAAATTTGGATCATTTTTAAATAACAAATACTTTGGAGAGTTAAACCTATCTCTTCAGCACTTTTGGTGCATGACCCTCCAAAATCCAAATTTAAATGTTATTTCCCTTTTGCATCTGTGTCAATGATTTATTATTGTCCTGAGCATAACTCTGAACCTAAAATGGGGTTTGGAATAGCTGATTGTCTGTATTTGTGGGTAACTAGCTTATTGTAATAATGGGGCTTAGAATATGTGGTTGTTTGTATTTGTAGAGTGTTGTTGTCTGTAGCTTCTGGAATATGTTGTAGGAATGTATTATTACTGTACATGCCAATGCCTGGGCCTTGCTTGACTGTTGAGTGACTGGGGAATTCCTGACAGATGCTGGTCCTGAGTTTGTGATCCATCACGCTTCGCGTTCAGGATCAAAGGGGGGACTGTGGCCAAACGGGCCATCTAAAATGGCGATTTGTAAAGCACTCTGGGACAATTGGGCAAGAACCAAAACGACAGGCTGCAGTTTAAAGACAGAGACAAACAGGCTGCAAACCTGACGGGTGAATAAACAGGATATGGGTCATCTCCAGGATGAAAGGGACTTTCTGGTCACACTGGGTTGTTTCATCTCCAGGATGAAAGAGATTTTCTGGTCACACTGGATTTTCTGGTCACACTGGGTTGTTTACCAGACATAAGGGCACCGTGACCCCTTATTTAGGAGGGAGGTATGTGACCTATGTGCCCCCAGCACCTACAGACATGGTCGTTGGGGACACACCCAGGGATCAGTGCGGCAGCACCTGATTGGACTCTTATCGATCAGGGTGATCAAGTCCTGATCGATTGATTGGCAATGGCCAAAAGGGGCGTGAAACCCAATGGGGTATAAAGGGTGCAGCGCAACCAGGAATCTCTCTCTCTCTCTCTTTCACTCTCTCTCTCTCTCTGACTCCACGAACGAGCTACAACACCGGTGAACATCGCCAGTGGCGACCAGCACGAGGAGAGCCACCACACCCAAGAAGGAAGGAAGGAAGACCAGAGCCAGAGTGCCAGACCAGACCAAAGGACCGGACTACACAGAGGACGACCGAGACCAGCCCACAGATAAAGGCCAATATCTGCTTGGGTACTCGCCAGTCACGCAAAGTTAAGGTCTTATATTGGACTTGAATTCTAGTATTTTCCTGTAAGATAACTTATCGTTGGTTGGGTGGGTGATTATTGCTTGTGTGGGTTTAGATCAATTTTGGTTGTACTAATAAGACGTCTACTCGTCGTTATTTGTCCACCGTATAAGGGTTAAAACAGACTGTGCGGCAGATAAGAGGCAACATAAAGATATCAGAGGGAGATATTATAGGAAATTTAAACGTTTTCCCATTCTCAGAGTGTGACCAATGAAAACAATGGGGTATGTATTGGGAGTGCAGCTTTCAAATATGTTTCTCAACAACTAAGCTGGAGGACTGCAGAGAAAGAGATTCAAGATTTCCAAATACACTAAATTACGTACTGCAGCATATAATGTAGTTTGGGACAGGAAAACAAAATGAGACTTTTGATGTTTTCAGCAATTAGGAACTTTTGGATTCAGCCACAAGAGAGTGGAATGGTGGATCTGGAAGGAACGGGCAGATCAGCAGCATCTCCATAAATCCCGATGCCTTTGTTCAGACAGATGTATAGAATGGGGAGTTGTTTCAGCACAGATTCAACAAATTGATACCAACCTAACAGCTTTAAAATTGTGGGGAGAGAGTGATTGATTAGGCTTGTTTTATAATAATCGCATATATTTCCGAAGAATCCTATTCGAGCTGTTTAAGATCATTGATATGTATACTAAAAGATCATTTAAGATCATTGACATGTCACTAAAATTTTTTGATGTGGCAAGGTGGCACAGTGGGGTGGCACTGCTGCCTCACAACGCCACAGACTCAGGTTCGATTCCCAGCTTGGGTCACTGTCTGTGCGGAGTCTGCACATTCCCCCCGTGCCTGCGTGGGTTTCCTCCGGGTGCTCCGGTTTCCTCCCACAGTCCAAAGATGTGCGGGTTAGGTTGATTGGCTATGCTAAATTGCCCCTCTGTGTCAGGGGGATTAGCGGAGTAAATATGTGGGGTTATGGAGATAGGGCTTGGGTGGGATTGTGGTCGGTACAGACGTGATGGGCCGAATGGCCTCCTTCTGCACTGTAGGATTCTATGATTCTATATAAAACCGATATCGAGAGAGACTACATGCTCTGATGAGGATTAGAGAATGGATAAGAAGGCTTAATTAAGGTTAATTTAGCGCTAGGCATTTCGGGTTGATGTCAGAAAACTTTTATTGGCAAAAGGGATATTGGAAATCTCGAAATTCCCTGCCTGAAATCTATGCAGTCTAGAGGCCAATTGAAACTAAATCACAGCTGAAACTGATATGTTTCCATCGTAAGATCGTTGTTAGATATGGAATAAAGTTGTGTATTGAGTTAAGATGCGGATCAGCCAGTGTCTGTCTGAGATTCATGGATTTGAATGACCTTCCTATGCTCCTGTGTGACTTCAGATGGAATTTTAACACTTTTTAAAATTTTGTTTTAACTCTTATTTCTTTAAGCAACTATAAAACATATGAGTATATTTTTCACATCGCCATGATTAGTTTCCTCCTTGAAGTTGCATTTTGCAAATATTTGATATATTTGCCTGGCTTTTTTTAAATAAATAATGCTGTTTGCCGTCAAAGTTTTTATCACCCCATGGTTATATCATGCTTCATGCCACGGTGGTGTTGTCACCGATCCTGGGTTTCCCTTTCTGAGGTTGAGTATTTCATGCCCACTGATGATCTTCTTGAAGAAACTATATTGTTGTCAGATCTATTTATCAAATAGACTTTTCTTACAGGCTTCTGGCATCATTGTTTTAATCATCCATTCTCAGCCACCCAAAGCCCATCGTTCAAGAATTAATTGTTTACCCATCTATCCACCGTAATTCCTCTCCATACATCTTCACCCAATACTTCCCTAATTACTTCACAGTGTGCCGCCTGAAATAGCAAGCAAACTCAATCCTTCATACTGTTCATGCTTGCTATTTTTAGAATGTGTGACCATTACCATTAGGGTTGTTAAGAAGGCGTACGGTGTGTTAGCTTTTATTGGTAGAGGGATTGAGTTTCGGAGCCATGAGGTCATGCTGCAACTGTACAAAACTCTGGTGCGGCTGCATTTGGAGTATTGCGTACAATTCTGGTCGCCGTATTATAGGAAAGATGTGGAAGTGTTGGAAAGGAGATTTACCAGGATGTTGCCTGGTATGGTGGGAAAATCGTATGAGGAAAGGCTGAGGGGCTTGAGGTTGTTTTCGTTAGAGAGAAGAAGGTTAAGAGGTGACTTAATAGAGGCGTACAAGATGATCAGAGGATTAGATAGGGTGGATAGTGAGCCTTTTTCCTCGGATGGTGTTGGCTCGCACGAGGGGACAAAGCTTTAAATTGAGTGGTGAGAGGTATAGGACAGATGTTAGAGGTAGGTTCTTTACTCAGAGAGTAGTAAGGGCGTGGAATGCCCTGCCTGCAGCAGTAGTGGACTCGTCAACATTAAGAGCATTCAAATGGTTATTGGATAAACATATGGATGATATTGGAATAGTGTAGATTAGAGGGGCTTTAGATTGGTTTCACTGGTCGGCGCAACATCGAGGGCCGAAGGGCCTGTACTGCGCTGTAATGTTCTATGTTCTATTACCAGTTTATTGCCTTCTTTTCTATACTTCTCACCACCACAGTCTACATTCCATTCTAGTCATATTCTGATTCATTCATGCCACGTTCATTTCGGTCCATAATTAGTCTGTGCAACATCTGGGAGGAAATCAGTGTTTCCCCCTTTCCATTTCTTTTCTCATTCTGGGGGAAATTGGGGACTTGCAGCAACTGAAGGGAAAGGAAGTGAATCCAGTCTGTATATTCCACACATTTTAATCCAGTCAGAAAGACATATATCTATCTGGCAGCTTGCATGGAGATTTTCAGCTCTTTATGTCCAGGACAGGAAGCAGTGAGCATGGATCTGTCAATCAGCCTGAATCAGCACCTTCAGGAGAATTTGGAGAGTGAATAATAGATACAGCAAAGAGTGATGGGTGGCACGGTGGCACAGTGGTTAGTACTGCTGCTTCACAGCGCCAGGGACCCAGGTTCGATGCTCGGGTCACTGTCTGTGTGGAGTTTGCACATTCTCCCCGTGTCTGCGTGGGTTTCCTCTGGGTGCTCCGGTTTCCTCCCACACTCCAAAGATGTGTGAGTTAGGTTGATTTGCCATGCTAAATTGCTCCTTAGTGTTAGGAGAGGGCCAGGTGGATTAGTAGGGTAAATATGTGGGTAAGTATGATAGGGACTGGGCGGCATTGTTGTCGGTGCAGTCTCGATGGGCCGAATGGCCTCCTTCTGCACTGTAGGTATTCTATGGTTCTATTCTTCTGAGAAGTCATCATGTTCAAGATCTTTATTGAACAGGCCAATTAAGAGATTTAACCGACTAATGTCTGATATCTTAGGAAGAATTCTTCTTCTATTTGTATATGTTGCTCATTATTGGATCTTTATCCACATCTGAAGTTTTAAAGTTTATTTATTATTGTCACAAGTAGGCTTACATTAACACTGCACTGAAGTTACTTTGAAAATCCCCACACTCCGGCGCCTGTTCGGGTACTCTGAGGGAGAATGTAGCCTGGTCAATCCACCTAACCAGCACGTCTTGTGGACTGTGGGAGGAAACCGGAGCACCTGGAGGAAACCCACACAGACATGGGTCAGAATGGGCAGACTCCACACAGACAGTGACCCAAGTCGGGAAATGAACCCGGGTCCCTGGCGCTGTGAGGCAGCAGAGCTAACCATTGTGCCACCGTGCCATTCATCTGATGTGTTGACACCGCTTCTCATAAATTTACACCATCTTCCGGTGCTACTGAAATCAAATATTACCTTAAGGAGGGTTACAAATGTGCTGTACGCCATTCTGAGAGCAAATAGGGTGACCAAGGAGATCACTGTTAATGTCGTGTTGGGATCATCATCGACATTTTCTAATCCTTCTCATTCGACCTCGTAATCTTCACTTTACTTCATTTCTAAAACCAATGGATAGATATTGTTGTAAATGTCTTCATGTTGAAACCATTGTAGATACAAATACGCTGTAACTACACAAAACGCATTAATCGCGGGGTCACAATGCATCAGACTTTGAACTGACCGGATACAAAAATCTAGTTAATACGATAATTATCCCAATGTTGATGAATGAAATGGACAGAACAAAGAATGAACCATTTTTTTGGTTGTAGTACAGGGCATACAGACAGGGAGTGTGTGTTTCTATAAACATTATTACCTGGGGTAAAATTACAATGGTGAGGAGAGTGCGATTAATATCTTCTGGCAGCTGAAACAATGAAAGAAAACACATTGAAAAGAATGAAACTCGATAGCACTCTGAGGAGCAGTGTGCCCTAATATAGGGTTAAGTCACTCGCCCATTATATGCTAATTCGGTAAAAGAGATCGCCTGGAAAATTGGAGCGGTGATGTGCGGGTGGGAATATGGTGTCAAGATTCGGCTAAGTGTTCTTTCTCATCCTTTATCTTTGGTTACTGACATCTATCGACATGTTTTGGTGAAGTAAATGCACAGTGATTAGCACTGCTGCCTCACAGCGCCAGGGATCCGGGTTCCATTCCCGGCCTCGGGTCCCTGTCTGTGTGGAGTTTGCACATTCTCCCTGTGTCTGCGTGGGTTTCCTCCGGGTGCTCTGGTTTCCTCCCACAGTCTGAAAGACATGTTGGTTAGGGTGCATTGACCCGAACAGGCGCCAGAGGGGAATTTTACAGTAACTTCATTGCAGTGTTAATGTAAGCCTTACTTGTGACGAATAAATAAACTTTACTTTTGTGGTATTTCAATTGTTTCACCTGGAAATGTTTACTGTTTCGTTACATTATTCGCAGCAAGTTCTTGAAGTTAAGATGCTCAACGAAGATTACCATTGAATGCAAATCTTTGAATCATAATTGTTGCAGATGTAACCTTATTCAAGGTTATTAAAAGTGCGATCATACTTCACTGTAATGTAATCAAATACGTTTAGCTCTGTGGACATAATTTCTGAATAAATCTATCCTATAAATTAAAGAATTTCAACTCAGTCTTAAAACTTGAGGGAATTCCATGCTATAATGCCAATGCCAATCCAATACATATTTACCTGTGAAATAGCGGAGTTTTTTTTGTTTAATTTACGTTGGGATCGGAGGCTATCAGCAGCATTTGCATTTTAAACTTCAACCATTTTGAAGTTTTCAATGTGTAGCGCCAGCATTGTCTCTCATGCAGTTAAATATTGATAAATATAGCGGACTACCAAGTATGAATACAACTTTTTTTTACAATAATAGGGTATTAATATAACATGACAAAAATTCAACTATATGGGGGAAGCGATAACCTAGTGGTGTTATCATTAGATCATCAATGCAGAAACTCAGCTAATGTCTTGGGGACCCCTGCTCTAGCGGCATTTCAATTCAATAAAAGAAATCTGGAATTAAGAATCTACCGATGACCATAAAACCATTGTCGATTGTTGGAAAAATCAATTTAGTTCACTAATGTCTTTTAGGGAAGGAAATCTGCCATCCTTACCCGGTCTGGCCTACATGTGACTCCAGAGTCACAGCAATGTGGTTGACGCGCAGTTGCCCTCGGGCAACTAAGGGTGAGGAATAGGTGCTGGCCAACCCAACTGTTTTACAGTTGACTGAGGGAGTCCAAGTTGTCGTTGCATCATTCACCTTTACATGGAGTTTGTGCTCTGGAGTTATTGACAGTGAGAACTGAGGATCTGCAGTTTTGTTTCTGTCTCATGATGGACGAAGGAACACTCCTACTCTGAACCCCTGCCATTAGTGTATTGGAAGTATTTTCTAGATCAATGGGGGATGAAGCCAGACAGATAGTTGAGGGGGTGGGGGAGCATTTTATTGATAGCGATCAAAATATAGTACAATTTCAGCTTGTTGTAAACAAGCTGCAAAAAAAGTTTTGGATTGGAGGACAGAGAATTTTAGTAAATTAAGACAGGATCTGGCCAAGGTATAGGGAAGAGCTACTAACAGGATAATCTACAGAAGAACAGTGGGGGACATTCAAAATGGATATGGGAAGGGTGCACGCCCAGCATGTTCACTCTAAGGTGGTGGGTAGGAATGACAAGGCCAGAGGACCAGGGATGATCCGAGATTTTCAGGATACAATGAGAAGGAATGGAAAGGCTTTTAAAAAGTACAAGGTGTGCCAATTAGTGGGAGCATTCGTGAGATATAGCAAGTACAGAGTGGAGCTTTAAAAAGCAATTAGGAAAGCAAAAAGGAGATATGAGTAAGCTCTGGCTGATAAAAGTAGGGAAAATCCCAAGATAGTCTATAAATATATCAATGGGAACAGGATAACCAGGGAAAGAGTAGAGCCCATTAGGGAACAAGGAGGCAATCTGTGAGTAGAGCCAGATGATATTGGTAGAGTGTTGAATAATTAGTGGTTATTTATCAAAATTCGTTGGATTCTGGGGTAGTGCCGGCGGATTGGAAAACAGCTAATGTTACGCCGCTGTTTAAAAAAGGAAATAGACAAAAGGCGGGTAACTACAGGCCGGTTAGCTTAACGTCTGTAGTTGGGAAAATGCTGGAATCCATCATTAAAGAAGAAATAGCAGGCCATCTGGATAAGAATGGTTCGATTAAGCAGACGCAGCATGGATTCATGAAGGGAAAGTCATGCTTGACGAACTTGTTGGATTTTTATGAAGATGTGACTAGTGCGGTTGACGGAGGGGAACCGGTGGATGCGGTGTTTTTGGATTTCCAAAAGGCGTTTGATAAGGTGCCTCACAAAAGGTTGCTGAAGAAGATTGGGTCACACGGACTTGGGGGTAGGGTGTTAGCGTGGATTGGGGATTGGCTATCGGACAGGAAGCTGAGAGTCAGAATAAATGGGTGCTTTTCTGGTTGGCGGATGGTAACTAGTGGCGTGCCGCAGGGATCGGTACTGGGGCCTCAACTATTTACATTTATATAGACGACCTGGAGGAGGGGACTGAGTGTAGGGTAACAAAGTTTGCAGATGACACAAAGATAAGTGGAAAAGTGAATCGTGTGGAGGGCGTAGAAGGTCTGCAGAGAGATTTGGACAGGCTGAGTGAGTGGGTGAGGATCTGGCAGATGGAATATAACGTTGACAAATGCGAGGTTATTCACTTTGGAGGAAATAATAGCAAATTGGATTATTATCTAAATGGAAACAACATGCTACTGTGCAAAGGGACCTGGGGATCCTTGTGCATGAGAAGCAAAAACCCAGTCTGCAGGTGCAACAGATGATCAAGAAGGCAAATGGGATGTTGGCCTATATCGCAAGGGGGATGGAACATAAAAGCAGAGATGTCTTGCTGCATCTGTACAGGGCATTGGTGAGGCCACAGCTGGAATACTGTGTGCAGTATTGGTCCCCTTATTTGCGGAAGGATATATTGGCCATGGAGGGAGTGCAGAGAAGGTTCACCAGGTTGATACCAGAGATGAGGGGTGCTGATTATGAGGAGAGACTGAGCAGATTGGGTTTGTATTCATTGGAATTTAGAAGGCTGAGGGGGGATCTTATAGAGACCTATAAGATAATGAAGGGGCTGGATAGGGTAGAGGTGGAGAGATTCTTTCCACTTAGAAAGGAAGCTAGAACTAGAGGGCACAGCCTCAAAATAAAGGGGGGTCAGTTTAGGACAGAGTTGAGGAGGAACTTCTTCTCTCAGAGGGTGGTGAATCTCTGGAATTCTCTGCCCACTGAAGTGGTGGAGGCTACCTCGTTGAATATGTTTAAATATGGATAGATGGATTCCTGATCAATAAGGGAATTAGGGGTTATAGGGATCAGGTGGGTAAGTGGAACTGATCCACTTCAGATCAGCCATGATCTTATTGAATGGCGGGGCAGGCTCGAGGGGCTAGATGGCCTACTCCTGCTCCTATTTCTTATGTTCTTATGTTCTTAATTACTTCTCATCCATCTTCACCTAAGAGAATGAGGACAATGGTCTGGAGTTCAGGGAGAGAGACTGTGAGGTTCTTGAAAAAAATGACACAGGGACGGGGACGGTATTGGTGGTTCTGACAGCCTTAAAAGTGGACAAATCTCCAGGTCCAGATGAATTGTGCCTGAGGCTGTTGTGCGGGCCAGGGAGGAGATTGCAGGCGCTCTGACCCAAATGTCCAGACACGGCGGAGATGCCAGAGGACTGGAAAACACCTAATGTGGTTCCACTATTTAAGGAGGGTTTTAGAGATGAACCAGGAAACTACAGACCAGTGAATCTCACCTCAGTGATAGGGAAACTATTGGACAAACTTCTGAAGGGGAGCATCTGTCTCCACTTGGAGATGCAACACTGGATCAGGGATAGTCAGCATGGCTTTGTCAGAGGAGGTCATGCCTACCAAATTTGATTTAATTTTTCAAGAAGGTAACCAGGTGTGTAGTCGAGGGTAGTGCAGTCGATGTAGTTTATTTGGATTTCAGCAACGCCTTTGACAAGGTCCTACATGGGAGACTTGTAAAGAAGGTAAATGGACATGGGATACAGAATAATTTGATAAAGTGGATTCAAAATTGGCTCAGTTGTAGGAGACAGAGGGTGATGACAGAAGTGAGCGGAAGCCAGTGTCCAGTGGTGTATCACAGGGATCTGTGTTGGGCCCACTTTTATTCGTCATTTATGTAAATGATATAGATGGATGATTATGTGGGGTGTAGGACTAGTAAGTTTGTGGATGACACAAAGATTGGCTGGGTGGTTAAGAGTGAGGCAGAGTGTCTTGGGCTACAAAATATTATAGATGGAATGGTCAATTGGCAGATGGAATTTAGCCTTGAAAATTATGAGGTGATACACTTTGGAAGGAGTAATTTGACAAGGAAGTACTCAAAGAATGGTAGGACACTAAGAAGTTATGTGGAACAAAGGGACCTTGGTGTGTTTGTCCACCGATCTCTGAAGGTGGCAGGGCATGTCAGTAGGATGGTGAAAAAGGCATTTGGGAGACATGCCTTTATAATCGAGGCATAGATTACAAAAGCAGGGAAGTCATGTTGGAGTTGTATGGAACTTTGGTGAGGCCACAGCTACAATACTGTGTGCAGTTCTGGTCGCCACATTCTAGGAGCGATGTGATGACACTGGATGGAGTGCAGTGGAGATTCACCAAGATGCTGCCTGGGGTGGAACACTTAAATTATGAAGATAGGTTGGGTAAGCTTGGGTTGTTTTCGTTGGGGCAGAGAAGACTGAGGGATGATATAATGGAGGTGTACAAGATTATGGGGGACATGGACAGAGTGAATAGGTAGCAGCTGTCCCTCTTAGTTGAAGGGTCAGTCATGAGTTCAAGGTGAGGAGCAGGACGTTTAGGGGGGTTACGAGGAAAGAATATTTGATCCAGAGGGTGGTGAGTGTCTGGAATGCGCTGCCTGGGAGGGTGGTGGAGATGGGTTGCCTCACAACCTTTTAAAAGTATCTGGATGAGCAATGGGCACATCATAACATTCAGGGCTATCGGCAAAGTGCTGGAAGATGGGATTAGGTGGGAGTTCAGGTGTTTCTAATGTCTCGGTGTGGAATTGGTGGGGTGAAGGGCGTCTTCTGCACTGTATGATTCTATGAATGCATTTGAGATATAAGGATAGACTGGATGTGCTTGGATTGTTTTCTTTAGACCAGAGAAGGGTGAGAGGGGACATAATTGAAATGTATAAGATTTTGAGGGGTATGGACAGCTTAAATAGGAAGCAGCTCTTCCCCTTTGTTGGAGCGGCAATCACGAAGGGCATTGTTTAGGGTAGGGTGCAGGAAATTCAGAGGGGAATTGAGAAACAAAGTAAGTCTTTATTGAGAGGGAATGCACTGCCTGGGAAGGTAGTGGAGGCCCGAAACCTTTAAGAAGTATTTGGATGAGCACTTGACACATTATAACTATCAAGGAGATGGGAAAAGTGCTGGAAGAAGGGATTGATGTGACGTTACTGGCAGTTATCGTTGGTGCAGATTCCATGAGCCAAAGGTGGCAGAGTGGCACAGTGGTTAGCACTGCTGCCTCACAGCGCCAGGGACCTGTGTTCAATTCCCGGCTTGGGCCACCGTCTGTGTGGAGTTTGCACTTTCTCCCTGTGTCTGTGTGGGTTTCTTTCGGGTGCTCCGGTTTCCTCCCACAGTCCAAAGATGTGTAGGTTAGGTGGATTGGCCATGCTAAGTTGACTCTAGTGTCAGGGGGATTAACAGGGCAAATGTGTGGCATTGCGTGGAATTACGGTCGGTACAGACTCAATGGGCCAAATGGCCTCCTTCTGTACTGTAGGGATTCTATGATTCTTTGCCTTGATGACTCTATAAGATAAATGCAAAATACTGTGGCTTCTAATAATCTGAAATAAAACTAGGAAGTGCCGGGTGACAAACACTCATCATGTCGGCAGCATCTGTGGCGAGGGCATCTGAATTACAGTTTTGAGGCCAATATCATTGTGTTTCTGAAGTGAAGAGAGGGAGAAATTTGATGGCTTACCTTGGACTGGAAACAATAACACTATTTCCCTGCCACGCTTGTTGTCGGAACTGCTCAGTTTCTTTTCCTAGGACTGCTTTCATGACATTTTCAAACTGTTTGGCTGTGTTATAAATGCACCTTCCTTGGTCATCAAATCTCCGGGTGTAACTCTAGTAAGAAATTTCTGGCTCACGGGAAGGGCTGCTACCAATGCGCCACAATAACTCCCAAATTAATTTTGGCATGCTTTCCAAAGATTTTCCCAACCTGGTGGCACCAAGCAATATCTTAGTGTTCTATCCAGCAATAACTACATGGTCCTCGAACATTGGCTGAGAGATTCATTGAATAAATTGATGAGTTCAATTTGTAGGTTACATCAACGCTGTGTGTGTTTAAAATACATACAGTGATTGGAAAAGAGACTGAAACGGAATGACATCTACAAACTAATTGACTGCCATTTCATAAACAACGGTCTTTCAACCTCAGTCTTTCAATGCATCATGAAAATATAATTACAAACAAATGTGTGTTCAGTTTCTGTGTGTTAAGCATTTTATGTGACTCGAGAATGATCTTCCTGGCAATGGTGAGGTGGGGTGGCACTGTCGCACAGTGGTTGGCACTGCTACTTCACAGCACCAGGGACCCGAGTTCGATTCCTGGCTTGGGTCACTGTCTATGCAGAGTTTGCACGTTCTCCCCGTCTTTGCGTGGGTTTCCTCCGGGTGCTCTGGTTTCCTCGCACATTCTGAAAGACGTGCTAATTAGGTGCATTGATCCGAACAGGCGCCGGACTGTGACGACTTGGGAATTTCACAGTAACTTCATCGCAGTGTTAATATAAGCCTTACTTGTGACTAGTAAATAAACTTTATATATTTGAAGGCTTCGACTGTCTGAGAGAGAGTGGTCTCAGCGTCGGAGGTTTTTGTGGAAGGAGGCCTATTTAGCTAATGGAATGCATCTTTTCAAGGTTCACAGGGATGCCACTCTGCAACTACTGTGGAGAAAGTGAATGCTTAAGATGGTGGATGTGGTGTCCATCAAGCTGGCTTTTATTCACCGGGAATATATCTCATTTATTGAGTGTTGTTGGGACTGCAGCACTCAGAGAAGCGGGGAAGGGGAACCATTGTCACATTCATAAAGTGTGCCCTTCAGATGGGGGCAGGCTTTAGGAAGACAAGGCCAAAGTGGCTCAGTGGAAAACTCCCAAACCTTGATCTCCCTTTTTCGTCCTCGTACATCTAGGCTGCTTCAGTTATTCTTCCCGTCAATGCTGTTGTCTGGGATGGGAGCAAGTAAAATGTCGCGGATTCCAGGCTAAAATAAAAAAAGTGACATAACTAGGGTGCATACATGTATCCCAGTCATAGTTTTATGTGAGAGAGGTAGTGACCACCACCGCCCATAGCCAGACCTCGAGATACAAGCAATTAACAATTTATGAAAAACAAGTAACTAGGTTCATTCTCTGGTTTCTGGTTAAATTTAGAGACAAGTCATGAAAAAGCAACCCCTGTGTTCAAAAACTGAGCAGCAGGTGCACTAACCTGTTATCTTTTAGTAAATGCAATTAAGAGAAAAGATGCAAACAGTGTAATTAACTCCCCAGAGGCTGGGATGTTGTATAAGTATGACCACGTTCCAGTGAATTGTAGGAGAGGCTCAGAACCCCTGATAGAAATGCACGGAGTACCGACAGGCCTGTTGTTTGCCATTTATTATCCTGTCCTTGCAGCCATCGGGGTTCCAGGTAAAAGCTATTAATTATTTCATAACTTCAGGAATGTAGGATCATAGAATCCGACAGTGCAGAAGGAGGCCATTTGGCCAATCAAGTCTGCACCGACAGCAATCCCATCCCAGGCCCTATCCCCACAACCCCACACATTTACCCCACCAATCCCTCTAACCAACACATCCCAGGACACTAAGGGGCAATTTAGCACGGCCAATGCGCCGAACCTGCACATCTTTGGACTGTGGGAGGAATTCGGAGCATCTGGAGGAAACCCACGGGGAGATTATGCAAACTCCACACAGACAGTGATCCAAGCCGGGAATCGAACCCAGGTCCCTGGAGCTGTGAGGCAGCAGTGCTAACCACTGTGCCACCGTGCCACCCTAACCGCTGTGCCACCATGCCACCCTAACCGCTGTGCCACTATGCCGCTAGGGTTGACGGTTTTTTTGAATTCACATTTTAATTGCTACACATCTCCACGATAAAGAGAATTTTTCTCCCATTTTAAAGAGATTTTGTTTTCCTCTTCACCGGTATATCTCCTTTAACTGGTATTGTTATCTTTGAATTTCTATTTTAACGGTATTAATTCGCCATTTTAACGACACTTTCTTTTTCATTTTAACCACATAATTTGCTGAAACAATCTGATCTGATTTATTATTGTCAGATGTGTTGGTATATAGTGAAAAGTATTGTTTCTTGCGCTATGCAGGCAAAACATAACATTCATGGATTACATAGGGGAGAAGGAGAGGAGAACGGGCAAAATATAGTCTCACAATCATAGCTAGGGGTAGAGAAAGAACAACTTAATATGAGGTAGGTCCATTCAAAAGTCTGATGGCAGCAGGAAAGAAGCTGTTGGTTGGTATGTAATTTCAGACTTCTGTATCTTTTTTTCCCGACGAGACAAGGTGATAGAAAGTATGTCCAGGATGCGTGGGGCCCTTGATTATGCCGGCTGCTTTTCCAAGACAGCAGGAAGTGTAGATGGGGTAAATGGATGGGAGGCTGGTTTGCGTGATGGTTCACAACCCTTTGCAGTTTCTTGCGGTCTTGATCAGAGCAGGAACTACACTAAGTTTTGATGCATTTGCAAAGGATGCGTTCTATGATGCATTTGTAACTGTTATTGAGAGTCCTAGCGGACGTGCCGAATTTTCTTATATTAATGCTGGAAATTATCCGCTTTCTAACCAAGTATTCCTTACGTTGTACAATTTCCCCTCTTTAATTGCATATTATCTTCTGATCAGAGGAGCCATTTCACTGTTTTAATTATATACGTTCTCTCATTCACCGTTACCTATCTGACAATGTTAAGGAATTTATATTGTGCTATTGTTGCTATCTCTTGTTGTAGATAAATGCAATTCAAGTTCAGGCAAAATGCAATTCTATTATTGTTGCTGAGACGACGGATGGATAATTATATTGTAATAACAGAATTACTATGGGTGATATACCAAAATGATGTTACAGGGTAAACAACATTTTGTTTTGTTTTTGACACTGCTGCGAGGCATGAAATATCACACTTTTGTCACAATGTAATTGTAATTCCACTGTGCTACTCATATTGTTACTGTGGGTGAATAATCATACTGTTATCACAGCATGAATGTAGTTTGGTTGTGCTGTTAATAGTATAATGTTCCTGTGGGTTATAGAGCAACCTGTTATATCATAGAATCCCTACAGTACAGAAGGAGGCCATTCAGCCCATCGAGTCTGTACCGACCACATCCCACCCAAGGCCTTTTCCCGTAACCCCACACATTTATCCTAGTAATCCCCCTGACACGAGGGACAATTTAGCATGGCCAATCAACCTAACCCGCACATCTTTGGACTGTGAGAGGAAATCGGAGCATCCGGAGGAAACCCATGTAGACATGGGGAGAACATGCAGACTCAGCACAGACAGTGACCCAGTGAACCTGGGTTCCTGGTGCTGTGAGGCAGCAATGCTAGCCACTTTGCCACCACATGAGTGCAAAGATTTTTCTTTTGCGTTAGTTTCGTTAACAGCGATTGGAATAAATTCCAGTAATTATTTAATGGTTGGGAAGATGATCCCTTTGAATATTTTGTGATAGAGTTTAATGAATGAATTTGTTTGATTCAGCACTGATTCGCTGACATAGATCTAAGCACTGTGAAAGTGGATTTTCGAAGCATGATTTGCATTTGTTTGAAACTATTATTTTTGGTTTATCAATCTCAAACAACTTGAGCGGGCGCAATTCCCACTCTTGAATATTTTTTCGATGATGTGGAGATGCCGGCGTTGGACTGGGGTAAGCACAGTAGGTAGTCTCACAACACCAGGTTAAAGCCCAACAGGTTTATTTGGTCAGTACTTCACTTACTAAGGTCGCTATTGATCCGTAGCACGATACACTCAGTGGTTAGTTTCCACAATTATTGCAACACCTTTAATATGCATCTTTATATTCAGTGATACTTTGTCCATACGGCTGAAAATCTGTTTCACTTTTTGTCTGTTTGATGCCCCTATATAGGTGCAAAATGCTTTTTTTCGTTGATGACTTTATGTTCGCTTTTACATTTCAGTATCTCATTCTACATTCCAAATGCGATTACCTCTTTTGGTATCAGGATGATTATTTCCAACTTAGAAACAATTTTCCAGACATTGAGGGATAATTTGAAACTTAAAGCTATGCATTACATTTATCAAATCGCGCAGATTTCTACAAAACACAAATGTTTTTTCTCTTGCTGAGGTGGGGAAGGAAGAGTAAAGTCATTGACACTGTGCACGGTAGCACAGTGGTTAGCACTGCTGCTTCACAGCTCCCGGGTTCGATTCACGGGTCGGGTCACTGTCTGTGTGGAGTTTGCACATTCTCCTCGTGTCTGCGTGGGTTTCCTCCGGGTGCTCCGGTTTCCTCCCACAGTCCAAAGATGAGCGGGTTAGGTTGATTGGCCTGGTTAAAAATTGCCCCTGAGAGTCCTGGGATGCGTAGGTTAGAGGGATTAGTGGGTAAAATATGTGGGGGTAGGGCCTGGGTGGGATTGTGGTCGGTGCAGACTCGATGGGCCGAATGGCCTCCTTCTGCACTGTAGGGTTTCTATGATTCTATGATTCTAATTGCTCTTGCTCTCTCCCAAGGTCACTTGCTTTCGATTTCCCTTTCTCGCATACGTTCTCTATTTTTCCATTTGTTACAGCTAACGTGGGAGTGATTGTGATTCTGTCTCGAAGAAGATGTGGTCTCTCCAGATGCATCATTTATTACCTGGTATCCATGGCAGCGACTGATCTCCTGGTCATGATCACTGCTGTGATATCAAGCCGGATTGCCGGGATTTATTTCCCATCCAGTTTTTTGTCCATCACACCAGTGTGCAGTCTGCGAACATCCTTAATCTATGCAGCCATTGATAGTTCGGCCTGGCTAACTGTTGTTTTCACCTTTGATCGATTTGTGGCTATTTGTTGCCAGAAGTTAAAAATAAGGTATTGTACTGAGAGGACTGCGGCGCTGGTGATAGGGATTGTGTGCATACTGAGCTGTGTCAAAAGTGCATTCATGTATTTTGCAAATGAACCTTTGTACATTATTAACAATGTGCCCTGGTTTTGCAATTTAAAATCGGAGTATTACACGTCTCCTGCCTGGGCTGCATATGACTGGATCCGTTCCATTATAACCCCTTGTCTGCCATTTATTCTGATTCTATTGCTCAATGCTCTGACTGTAAGGTACATTGTGGCGGCAAACAGAGCCCGCAGGAGACTCCGGGCACAGAACAACGAAGATAATCAGAGTGATCCCGAGATGGAAAAGCGGAAAAAATCCATGGTTTTACTCTTCGCCATCTCGGGCACTTTCATCCTGTCATATTTCTTGTTTTTTATAACTGTGTTCTATGTTCGAATTGCGAATATCCCTTACTTCTCAGGTTCCGATTCCAATAATTCCGCATTTATCCTGGAGGAATGTGGTTATATGTTTCAGTTCATGAGTTCCTGCATCAACCCATTCATTTATGCTGGAACACAGAGTAAATTCCGAGCGGAGATAAAAAATTCGTTGGGTTATCCAATGAGTTTCATTGTTAAAATGTGTAAATAATAAAAAAACAACAAAAGCTAGCAGGAGTCGTTTATAAAATTCCAACATTGTGTTCCTTATTGAGTGTGTCACATATACTCTCCCTTCCGAGGTGCACTTGCTTTCAGCTTCTTACCTGGCGCGTCAAAATTAGAATGTATACGGAAGAGGAACATAGGAAAATAGGAATTAAGAGTGAGACATCCTTGGAGCCTGCTTCGCCATTCTATATGAACATGGCCGATCTCCATCTCATCTTAACTCCAATTCCCTGCCTTTTTCCCCATATTCCTTTACCCTGCTTTTGATCAATATTTATCTATCTCTTTATTAAATTCATTGATTGATTTTGCACCCACTGCACTCTGGGGCAGTGAGTTCCATAGATTCACAGCCCCCTGTGTGAAGTAGCTTCTCCTTATCTCTGTCTTTTAGCTCCCCCCTCTTACTCTACAACTATGACCTCTTGACCTAGACTGTTCTAGAAGGGGCAACATTTGCTGAACTTTTACTTTATCAGTCCGGTTGAGTATTTTATATACATCAATCAAATCCCCCCTCATTCTTCTGTTCTTCAACGTGTACAAGCCCAAAGCTACTCAACCACTCCTCACATGGTAGCCCCTTCAAAGCTGGAATCAATCCAGTGAACCTTTTCTGAACCACCTCCAGTGCCACCACATCCTCCCTCAAAGAAGGTGACCAAAACTGAACACAATACTCCATGTGTTGTCCCACCAATGCCTGAAACAATTTTAACATAACTTATCTACTTTTATACTCTAGACCCTTTGCAATAAATGCCAAGATTCTATTTGCCTTCCTTATAACATTCTGCTCCAGCCTACCCGCTTTCTGTGACTCATGCACAAGGACACCCAGATCCCTCTGCACAAACACCTTTTGAATCTGTTTCCCAGTTAAATAGTAATTTACCCTTTTATTTTTCCCGCCAACATGGATAACCTTGCATTTATCGACATTAAACCCCATCTGTCAGATTTTGTCCCATTCCCCGAGCCTTTCAATTCCATTTGTAAACTTTTTTATCTCCTCATCGCAGCCTGCTGCCCCACCTATTTTCCTGGCATCAGCAAATTTTGTTATGTCATACTCTGTCCCTCTTGACATTGATGGCAAACAGTTGTGGTCCGAGAAATGAACCCTGCGGGACCTCACGAGTCAAAGATCGCCAACTGGAGAAGGAACAATTGATCCCAACCCTCTGCTTTCCATCAGTTAGCCAATCCTGAATCCAAGCCACTACGCTACTCCCAATGCCTTGGGATCTAACTTTCTGGATCAGTCTATTGTGTTGCACCTTATTAAGAACATAAGAACTAGGAGCAGGAGTAGGCCATCTGGCCCCTTGAGCCTACCCTGCCATTCAATAAGATCATGGCTGATCTTTTTGTGGACTCAGCTCCACTTACCCGCCCGCTCACCATAACCCTTAATTCCTTTACTGTTCAAAAATCTATCTATCCTTGCCTTAAAAACATTCAATGAGGTAGCCTCAACTGCTTCACTGGGCAGGGAATTCCACAGATTCACAACCCTGTGTGTGAAGAAGTTCCTCCTCAACTCAGTCCTAAATCTGCTCCCTCTTATTTTGAGGCTATGCCCCCGAGTTCGAGTTTCACCCGCCAGTGGAAACAACTTCCCTGCTTCTATCTTATCTATTCCCTTCATAACCTTATATGTTTCTATAAGATCTCCTATATGTTTCTGTACAATCTATAAGATCTCCCCTCATTCTTCTGAATTCCCATGAGTATAGCCCCAATCTACTCAGTCTCTCCTCATAAGCCAACCCTCTCAGCTCCGGAATCGACCTAGTGAATCTCCTCTGCACCCTCTCCAGTGCCAATATATCCTTTCTCAAGTAAGGAGACCAAAACTGTACACAGTACTCCAGGTGTGGCCTCACCAGCACCTTATACAGCTGCAACATAATCTCGCTGTTTTTAAACTCCATCCCTCTACAATGAAAGACAAAATTCCATTTGCCTTCTTAATTACCTGCTGCACCTGCAAACAAACTCCTTGAGATTCTTGCACAAGAACACCCAGGTCCTTCTGCACAGCAGCATGCTGCAATTTTTTATCATTTAAATAATATCCATTTTGCTGTTGTTCCTCCCAAAATGGATGACCTCACATTTACCAACATTGTACTCCATCTGCCAGATCCTCGCCCACTCACTTAGACAATCTATATCTCTTTCAGCGTCCTCTGCACACTTTGCTCTGCCACCCATCTTAGTGTTATCTGCGATTTTTGACACACTTCACTTGATCCCCAACTCCAAATCATCTATGTAAATCGTAAACAATTGCGGTCCCAACACTGATCCCTGAGGCACACCACTAGTCACTGATCACCAACCAGAAACACACCCATTTACCCCAATTTTTGCTTTCTGTTAGTTAATCAATCCTCTATCCATGCTAATACGTTGATATAGTTAAGGATCCACTTGGAAGGAGTGATAAATGCCGTCTCGCAGTCCCAGATGGATCACATCCACATGATCCACATTATCTACCTTGCTGGTTACATCCTCAAAGAACTCTAGCAGGTTTGTCAAACAAGACTTGCTCTTCACAAAACCGTGCTGACTGGTGAAGTGAGCTTTGTTCTGCAGATGTGCAGTCACCTCCTCCTTAATGATTGACTCCAGCAACTTTCCTGCCACAGAGGTCAAGTTGACTGAACAAAGAACAAAGAACAGTACAGCGCAGGAAACAGGCCCTTCGGCCCTCCAAGCCTGTGCCGCTCCATGGTCCAACTAGACCAATCGTTTGTATCCCTCCATTCCCAGCCTGCTCATGTGACTATCCAGGTAAGTCTTAAACGATGTCAGCGTGCCTGCCTCCACCACCCTACTTGGCAGCGCATTCCAGGCCCCCACCACCCTCTGTGTAAAAAACATCCCTCTGATATCTGAGTTATACTTCGCCCCTCTCACCTTGAGCCCGTGACCCCTCGTGATCGTCACCTCTGACCTGGGAAAAAGCTTCCCACTGTTCACCCTATCTATACCCTTCATAATCTTGTACACCTCTATTAGATCTCCCCTCATTCTCCGTCTTTCCAGGGAGAACAACCCCAGTTTACCCAATCTCTCCTCATAGCTAAGACCCTCCATACCAGGCAACATCCTGGTAAACCTTCTCTGCACTCTCTCTAACGCCTCCACGTCCTTCTGGTAGTGCGGCGACCAGAACTGGACGCAGTACTCCAAATGTGGCCTAACCAGCGTTCTATACAGCTGCATCATCAGACTCCAGCTTTTATACTCTATACCCCGTCCTATAAAGGCAAGCATACCATATGCCTTCTTCACCACCTTCTCCACCTGTGTTGCCACCTTCAAGGATTTGTGGACTTGCACACCTAGGTCCCTCTGTGTTTCTATACTCCTGATGACTCTGCCATTTATTGTATAACTCCTCCCTACATTATTTCTTCCAAACTGCATCACTTCGCATTTATCCGGATTAAACTCCATCTGCCACCTCTCTGCCCAATTTTCCAGCCTACCTATATCCTGCTGTATTGCCCGACAATGCTCTTCGCTATCCGCAAGTCCAGCCATCTTCGTGTCATCCGCAAACTTGCTGATTACACCAGTTACACCTTCTTCCAAATCATTTATATATATCACAAATAGCAGAGGTCCCAGTACAGAGCCCTGCGGAACACCACTGGTCACAGACCTCCAGCCGAAAAAAGACCCTTCGACCACTACCCTCTGTCTCCTATGGCCAAGCCAGTTCTCCACCCATCTCGCCACTTCTCCTTGTATCCCATGAGCCTTAACCTTCTTAACCAACCTGCCATGTGGGACTTTTTCAAATGCCTTACTGAAATCCATATGGACGACATCCACGGCCCTTCCTTCATCAACCGTTTTTGTCACTTCCTCAAAAAACTCCACCAAATTTGTAAGGCACGACCTCCCTCTTACAAAACCATGCTGTCTGTCACTAATGAGATTGTTCCGTTCTAAATGCACATACATCCTGTCTCTAAGAATCCTCTCCAACAACTTCCCTACCACGGACGTCAAGCTCACCGGCCTATAATTTCCTGGGTTATCCCTGCTACCCTTCTTAAACAACGGGACCACATTCGCTATCCTCCAATCCTCAGGGACCTCACCCGTGTCCAAAGAAGCGACAAAGATTTCCGTCAGAGGCCCAGCAATTTCATCTCTTGTCTCCCTGAGCAGTCGAGGATAGATGCCATCAGGCCCTGGGGCTTTGTCAGTTTTAATGTTCCCTAAAAAACCTAACACTTCCTCTCTTGTAATGGAGATTTTCTCTAACGGGTCAACACCTCCCTCCGAGACACTCCCGGTTAACACGCCCCTCTCCTTTGTGAATACTGATGCAAAGTATTCATTTAGGATCTCCCCTATTCCCTTGGGTTCTAAGCATAGTTCCCCTCCTTTGTCCCTGAGAGGTCCGATTTTCTCCCTGACAACTCTTTTGTTCCTAACGTATGAATAGAATGCCTTAGGATTCTCCTTAATCCTGCCTGCCAAGAACATCTCGTGACCTCTTTTTGCCCTTCTAACTCCCCGTTTGAGTTCTTTCCTACTCTCTCTGTATTCCTCCAGAGCTCCATCTGTTTTCTGTTGCCTGGACTTAACGTACGCCTCCCTTTTCATTTTAATCAGATCCTCAATTTCCCTGGTTATCCACGGCTCTCGAATCCTGCCTTTCCTATCTTTCCTTTTTACAGGCACATGCCTATCCTGCAGCCTTATCAATAGTTCCTTAAAAGACTGGTCTATTGCTTCCCACTTTTTGCCTCTCTCCTTTCTTGAATAAGCATGTATCCAATCTGGTGGTACCTTTCCGGAATCCAGGGAATTTTGGAATATCATAACTTATGCATCCACTATCTCTTCTGTCACCTCCTTTAACCCAGTAAGAAGTTTAACAACACCAGGTTAAAGTCCAACAGGTTTATTTGGTAGCAAAAGCCACACAAGCTTTCGGAGCTGCAAGCCCCTTCTTCAGGTGAGTGGGAATTCTGTTCACAAACAGAGCATATAAAGACACAAACTCAATTTACATGAATAATGGTTGGAATGCGAATACTTACAACTAATCAAGTCTTTAAGAAACAAAACAATGTGAGTGGAGAGAGCATCAAGACAGGCTAAAAAGATGTGTATTGTCTCCAGACAAGACAGCCAGTGAAACTCTGCAGGTCCACGCAACTGTGGGGGTTACAAATAGTGTGACATGAACCCAATATCCCGGTTGAGGCCGTCCTCGTGTGTGCGGAACTTGGCTATCAGTTTCTGCTCAGCGACTCTGCGCCGTCGTGTGTCGCGAAGGCCGCCTTGGAGAATGCTTACCCGAATATCAGAGGCCGAATGCCTGTGACCGCTGAAGTGCTCCCCAACAGGAAGAGAACAGTCTTGCCTGGTGATTGTCGAGCGGTGTTCATTCATCCGTTGTCGCAGCGTCTGCATAGTTTCCCCAATGTACCATGCCTCGGGACATCCTTTCTTGCAGCGTATCAGGTAGACAACGTTGGCCGAGTTGCAAGAGTATGTACCGTGTACCTGGTGGATGGTGTTCTCACGTGAGATGATGGCATCTGTGTCGATGATCCGGCACGTCTTGCAGAGGTTGCTGTGGCAGGGTTGTGTGGTGTCGTGGTCACTGTTCTCCTGAAGGCTGGGTAGTTTGCTGCGGACAATGGTCTGTTTGAGGTTGTGCGGTTGTTTGAAGGCAAGAAGTGGGGGTGTGGAGATGGGGGTGTGGGGATGGCCATCATGACCTCCTTTAACACCCTAGGGTGCAGACATCAGGTCCCAGGAACTTACTTACTTTTAAACCCTTCAGTTCACTGAGTACCTTCTCATAGTTACAGTAATTTCACCAAGTTCCAATATATTAACTGCAGATTTTTGTGACAAAATTATCATCTTCTACTTTCCTCTTCATCTTTATATACCTACAGAAATTTTTGGTGTCAGTGTATAAGTTTTCAGCAAGCTTCCTTTCATAGTCCATTTTAGCATGTTTGATATTGTAGTTAGTCACCTTTTGTTGGCATTTGAAGCTCTCCCAATCATCTACGCTGCCACTAACTTTTACTGTATTACATGCCCTCTTTTTTGCTCTTATGTTATCCTTGATATCCTTATCAACCCATGGATAATCTTTCACCCGTTTGCAATTCCTCTTCCTCTCAGTAATGTACCTCAGTTGATATCTCCCTAAACAACTGGCACTGCTCTTCTACTGTCCTCCCCTTTAATACCCCTGCCCAGTCAACTTGGTGTGGAGATGCCGGCGTTGGACTGGGGTAAACACAGTAAGAAGTCTGACAACACCAGGTTAAAGTCCAACAGGTTTATTTGGTAGCAAAAACCACGAGCTTTCGGAACAGGCTGTTCCTTCCTCAGGTGGGTGGGAGTTCTGATCACAAACAGGGCACAAAGACATAAACTCAATTTACATGAATTATGATTGGATTGTGAGTCTTTACAGCTAATCAAGTCTTAAAGATACAGACAATGTGAGTGGAGGGAGCAAAAAGCACAGGTTAAAGAGATGTGTATTGTCTCCAGACAGGACAGCCAGTGAGATTTTGCACATCCAGGCAAGTTGTGGGGGTTATAGATAGTGTGACATGAACCCAATATCCCGGTTGAGGCCGTCTTCATGTGTGCGGAACCTGGCTATCAGTCTCTGCTCAGCGACTCTGCGCCGTCGTGTGTTATGAAGGCCGCCTTGGAGAATGCTTACCCGGAGGCTGAATGCCCGAGACCGCTGAAGTGCTCCCACACAGGAAGAGAACAGTCTTGCCTGGTGATTGTCGAGCGGTGTTCATTCATCCAACGTCGTAGCGTCTGCATGGTCTCCCCAATGTACCATGCCTCGGGACATCCTTTCCTGCAGCGTAACAGGTAGACAACGTTGGCCGTTTTGCAAGAGTATGTACCGTGTACCTGGTGGATGGTGTTCTCGCGTGAGATGATGGCATCCATGTCGATGATCTGGCACGTCTTGTAGAGGTTGCTGTGGTAGGGTTGTGTGGCGTTGTGATCACTGTTCTCCTGAAGGCTGGGTAGTTTGCTGCGGACAATTGTCTGTTTGAGGTTGTGTGGTTGTTTGAAGGCAAGAAGTGGGGGCGTGCGGATGGCCTTGGCGAGATGTTCGCCTTCATCAATGACATGTTGAAGGCTCCGGAGGAGATGTCGTAGCTTCTCCGCTCCGGGGAAGTACTGGATGACGAAGGGTACTCTGTCCACCGTGTCTCGTGTTTGTCTTCTGAGGAGGTCGGTGCGGTTTTTCGCTGTGGCGCGTCGGAACTGACAATCGATGAGTCGAGCGCCATATCCTGTTCTTATGAGGGCATCTTTCAGCGTCTGGAGGTGTCTGTTGCAATCCTCCTCATCCGAGCAGATCCTGTGTATATGGAGGGCTTCTCCGTAGGGGATGGCTTCTTTAACGTGTTTAGGGTGGAAGCTGGAGAAGTGGAGCATCGTGAGGTTATCCGTGGGCTTGCCATACAATGGCACTCGACACCATCATCCCCCACGATGATGGCATTGCTGCAACCGCCTCAGTACTCAACGCCGACAACTGCCAGTTTCTAGATGCAACTTTACAACTCATCAGCTTCATCCTGGACCACAATGTCTTCACCTTCAATGACCAGTTCTTCATCCAGACACAGGGAACAGCGATGGGGACCACATTCGCACCTCAATATGCCAACATCTTCATGCACAGGTTCGAACAAGACTTCTTCACCGCACGGGACCTTCAACCGATGCTATACACTAGATACATCGATGACATTTTCTTCCTTTGGACTCATGGTGAACAATCACTGAAACAACTCTATGATGACATCAACAAGTTCCATCCCACCATCAGACTCACCATGGACTACTCTCCGGAATCGATTGCATTCTTGGACACACGCATCTCCATTAAGGACGGTCACCTCAGCACCTCACTGTACCGCAAGCCCACGGATAACCTCATGATGCTCCACTTCTCCAGCTTCCACCCTAAACACGTTAAAGAAGCCATCCCCTACGGACAAGCCCTCCGTAAACACAGGATCTGCTCGGATGAGGAGGATCGCAACAGACACCTCCAGACGCTGAAAGATGCTCTCATAAGAACAGGATATGGCACTCGACTCATCGATCGACAGTTCCGACGCGCCACAGCGGAAAACAGCACCGACCTCCTCAGAAGACAAACATGGGACACGGTGGACAGAGTACCCTTCGTCATCCAGTACTTCCCCGGAGCGGAGAAGTTACAGCATCTCCTCCGGAGCCTTCATCATGTTATTGATGAAGACGAACATCTCTCCAAGGCAATCCCCACACCCCCACTTCTTGCCTTCAAACAACCGCACAACATCAAACAGACCATTGTCCGCAGCAAACTACCCAGCCTTCAGGAGAACAGTGACCATGACACCACACAACCCTGCCACAGCAACCTCTGCAAGACGTGCCGGATCATCGACACGGATGCCATCATGTCACGCGAGAACACCATCCATCAGGTACACGGTACATACTCTTGCAACTCGGCCAACGTTGTCTACCTGTTGCACTGCAGGAAAGGATGTCCCGAGGCATGGTACATTGGGGAAACAATGCAGACGCTACGACAACGGATGAATGAACACCGCTCGACAATCACCAGGCAATACTGTTCTCTTCCTGTTGGGGAGCACTTCAGCGGTCACGGGCATTCAGCCTCTGGTCTCTGGGTAAGCGCTCTCCAAGGCGGCCTTCATGACACACGACAGCGCAGAGTCGCTGAGCAGAGACTGACAGCCAGGTTCCGCACACATGAGGACGGCCTCAACTGGGATATTGGGTTCATGTCACACTATCTGTAATCCCCACAACTTGCCTGGATGTGCAAAATCTCACTAGCTGTCCTGTCTGGAGACAATACACATCTCTTTAACCTGTGCTTAATACTCCCTCCACTCACATTGTCTGTATCTTTAAGACTTGATTAGCTGTAAAGACTCACATTCCAATCATTATTCATGTGAATTGAGTTTGTGTCTTTGTGCCCTGTTTGTGATCAGAACTCCCACCCACCTGACGAAGGAACAGCCTGTTCCGAAAGCTTGTGGCTTTTGCTACTAAATAAACCTGTTGGACTTTAACCTGGTGTTGTGAGACTTCTTACTGCAGTCAACTTGGGCCAGCTCTTTCCTGAGGTCTGCATAATTACCGTTGCCCAATGCTAAAACTCGAGTATGTGTTTCTGTCCCCTCACTTCCAACCTGAATTTGAAATTCTATCATGCTGTGATCACTCGTTCCTCGTGGATCCTCAACTATAAGGCCATTGATCAATCCTTCCTTATTAGATAATACCAGATCTAAAGTAGCCAGTTCTCCAGTTGGCTCCATAACATGCTGCTCTAAGAAACAGTCCCTCATATACTCTATGAACCCTTCCTCAAGGCAACCCTTGCCAAGTTAGTTTATCTAATCAGTATGCATGTTAAAGTCACCCTTAATTCCCGTTGTGCCCTTTTCGCAAGCCCTCTTCATTTCTGGATGTATGTTAATATGCAAGGCACACCATGCGTATTTATTTCCCACAATGTGATACTTCATTAAATACCCTGGATCAATCTAAGTTCAACACATGCATCGGTTTCCCTTCATCCACAACACAGGTGACTCTTTCAAAGAACTCCAATGCATGTGTTAATCATGATTTCTCTTTTAGAAAATTATGTGAATTCTGCTTGACAGTCTTTATTTTTTTCCAAGTGCCCTACCATATCATCTTTAACATGACTTCTAACATTTTCCCTAAAGCAGATTTTAGGCTATCTGGTCATATTTTCCTGATTTCTATTACCCTCCTGTTTTTATATAGGATTTTGAATATCAGATTCCATTCTAATCTAATGGATGCCTCCCCGCATCTCGGGCAATTTGCAAAATGTAAAACAACGCGTTTCACTATCCACTTCTTTCAAGACTAATCCAGACCTGGGGAATTGTCATCCCGCAGCCCCCACTATTTTCTCAGCACAACATCACTGCCAATTGTCGCTTTCCTCGGTTTTTCTTCCCTTTCCATTTGGTGATTTACAGCGAACCTGGGATGTTACTTTTTTTTCTCCAGAATGAGAGCCGATGCAAATAGCTGGCTTCGTTCCTGTGCTGGAGTCTTGGTTTCCATTATTAATTTGCCTGTCACACTTTCTGTATGATCAACGGTTACCTGGCATAATTATCTATAGAAATTCTTACTATCCATCTTTATACATTTGGCCAACTTTCTTTTGTTGTTGTTGTCTCCTTATTATTCTTTTAGCTAATATTTTATGTTCTTTATATTCATTTTAGTCTTTTGTCTGGCCACTCATCTTTGCAAAAGTATATGCTTTTCCTTCAAGTTAAATGCTGTTTTTAACTTTCTTTGGTTAACCACGGAAGATAAGTGATCACCTTGATTTTTTTTAATTTCTCATTTAAATGTGGCTATTTTGTATATTCGGAACTATCAACTTAAATGTCTGCTAATTCACCTGCTCTATCACATCATCACAATTACCAGTTCACTTTCTCTAGCTCCGCTTTAATGCCGTCATATTTGTTCTTAATTAAGTTTAAAATATTTGTCTCACACGCACTATTCTCTCCCCCAAAGCGATTGTAAAATTCAACCTTACTGTGATCGCTGCCACAGAGATACAATGATGTTATCAATTAATCATATCTCATTGCACAATATCAGGTCTTCCGACCACATCCCCCGATCCTGGTTTGCCCCCCAGAACATACTGTTATGAAGCAGAGGTGGACCCCCCCCTCTCCAAGAACTAACATCTAACTACTGAATGAGGAGTACCTCGCCTCCGAAGCTGTAAAAGTGAGTGTGAAGTGGTACGATCTGCTCTTCCGCAACTTTCAGTGTTAAATCAAAATAACCAGCTGACACTCTCTCTAAAGTCAACAAGTAACAATTTATTCCAACTAGCAGTGAACAAATTAACTAAGCTATTAACAAACTGAATAAAATAAAATTCCAATGGAATGTTGTTTAGATAAATGCAATTCCCACTTATTAACCAAAAAATAGTCAATTTCTAAATTACAACCAGGTTTTGTGTCTTCAGGAATATTCTAATCCTTCTCTGTAGATTCTTTTTTTTCTTTTTTCTTTGCTGTCTAGATGAGGCTTTGAGCTGTGGCAGGTAGCAGTTTCTCTCCTACTCTGTCCCACTGCCCCCTTCCTTTTACACCTCTGATGACATATCAATATCCCCCACAATAGGATTGGTCCTCGGTTGCCAAAACCATCAGATTTGATCGGTTCTTGGTATCTAAATACCTAATTGAAATTTATAGGCTGAATTCAAATAATTCAAATGCCTGAAAGCCTGTCGCCTTGGTAACCCTGTGGCTTGGCCTTCCGATACAAATGTTTCATTTTGGGCACTCTATCTGTACTTAACTTTCTAAGCACAGAAAAAGCATCACTTTTTTAACGGCACCATGCAAAGCTTTTACCCTAGCAATTTACAACTTTACAAACACCAATCTACACTCAGTCCACTCAACTTCGCAACAGTACTGTCTTAAAAAAACGATCCCAAAACTATTCTATGAACTCATAATCTATGCTGTGTTTGCCAATCTGATTTTCCAATCTATGTGGAGATTAGATTCCCGGTAATTATTGCCACATCTTTCGGACACACTCCCATTATATCTTCTTCCAGACTCTGTCATACTGTGTGATGCGCGACAATCAAGCACGTGGAACAAGGCTTCAGTATTGAAGGCTTTTATTGTCTAACAATGGAACTACTAACACGAATACACCAGTTCAGACTGAAGGGGTCCTGCCGGAGCAGAGGGTCTTATACCTCGCCACCGGAGGCGGGGCCCCACCGGGATGTGCCATGATAACACTTATAACAGGTAAACACCCTAACCCAACAACATTGTACAACCCCCACAGTAACAACACCCTAGCCCAACAGTAACATAATAACAACCCCCAGTGGTAACCAACGATGGTTCACCACACTGTGCAGTTATAATTAAAGGGCCTGTACATCATACCCTCATGTTACTTCTTGCCTCTATAATTTCTCATCTCAACACAACCTGTTTTTGCAACCTGGTTGCCTGATCTTAGATCTGTCCTCTATCAAGTACTAACACCACGGTTAATTTGCACGTCCATGCCTCCAGAATTTAGTATCTTTTTTTTTCTGGATGTAATATACCCCTCCATATTTAGGTCTCAATCTATGCCATAATGTAACCATAGCCCTGCAAAGGCTATCAGGTCATGCATTTTATTACCTGTATGCACTACCAATTCACCTTATTTGTTTTGAATGCCACGTTTATTTACAAACAGAGGCTTTAGTATTATATTTTTAATATTTTAGTAGCATGTAGCCTTTACTGCTCAGTTATTCTTAGATTTGTGCTCTATGTCCCAGCTGCCGTGGTCTGTTTGTTATTTTCATCTTGCCTTCTCTATAACCTTTGGTACATCAAATCTTCTATAAATCTTCTATAACCCTCGAGGTTGGGGCCAAGACAAGGCTATCTAAGAGGAAGGGCATTCTGGGGGAGGATGACCTCAGTGGGCCTGGAGGTCTGGAGTGCATCTGCTTCAATGCAAGGAGTGTCACGGGCAAGACAGATGAGCTTAGAGACTTAATGCTTGCGTGGAACTTGGATGTGGTTGCAGTGACGGAGACTTGGTTAAAAGAAGAACAGGACTGGCAGCTGAATATTCCGGGGTATAAGTGTTTTAGGCGAGACAGAGGAGGGACGAGGAGAGGTGGGGGCGTAGCAATGCTGGTTAGGGAGCATATTACAGTGGTACAGAGGGTGGACAATATGGAAGGATCAGGTAACGAGTCACTATGGGTGGAGCTCAGAAACAGAAAGGGCGCAGTCACTATGCTGGGGGTATACTACAGGCCTCCCAACAGCCCACGGGAAGCTGAGGAACGGATATGTAAGGAGATTCTGGACAGGTGCAGAAAAAATAGGGTTGTTGTAGTGGGAGACTTTAATTTCCCTCACATAGACTGGAAATTGCTTAGGGCTGGGGGCCTGGACGGGGAAGAATTTATAAAATGCGTACGGGAAGGTTCTTTGGAACAATATGTTGACAGTCCAACTAGAGAGGGGACTATACTGGACCTAGTACTGGGGAATGAGCCCGGTCAGGTAATCAAAGTTGCAGTAGGGGAACATGTGGCAAATAGTGACCACAATTCTGTAAACTTTAGGATAGTAATGGAAAAAGATGAGTGTTGTCCTATGGGTAAGGTGCTGAATTGGGGGAAGGCTAGCTGCAGCCGGATTAGGCAGGATTTGGTGGTTGTTGATTGGGAGATGCTGTTCGAGGGTAAATCCACATCTGGCGTGTGGGAATCTTTTAAGGAGCACTTGATAGGACTGCAGGACAGGCATGTGCCTGTAAACAGGAAGGACCGGAAAGGTAGGATTCAAAAGCTGTGGATGACCTGTGAAATTGTGGGGCTAATCAAAAAGAAAAAAGAGGCATACATGAGGTCCAGGCAGCTAAAAACAGATGGAGCACTGGAGGAATACAGAGAAAGTAGAAAAGAACTCAAACAGGGATTTAGAAGGGCAAAAAGGGGTCACAAAATGTCCTTGGCAGACAGGATTAAGGAGAATCCTAAGGCATTTTGTACATACGTTAGGAACAAGAGGGTTGTTAGGGAAAGAATCAGACCTCTCAGGGACAAAGGAGGGGAATTATGCTTAGAACCAAAGGAAGTAGGTGAGATCCTAAATGAATACTTTGCATCAGTATTCACAAAGGAGAGGGACATGTTGACTGGTATTGTCTCAGAGAGATGTGTTGACCTGTTAGAACAAATCTCAATTACAAGGAAGTGTAAGGTTTTTTAGGAAACATTAAGACAGACAAATCCCCAGGGCCGAATGGCATCTATCCTCAACTCCTCAGGGAGGCAAGAGATGAAATTGCTGGGCCTCGAACAGAAATCTCTGTCTCTTCACTGGACACAGCTGAGGTCCCAGAG
Organism: Mustelus asterias; assembly: GCF_964213995.1. NCBI lineage: Eukaryota > Metazoa > Chordata > Chondrichthyes > Carcharhiniformes > Triakidae > Mustelus > Mustelus asterias. Next base: position 1,598,259 of record NC_135834.1, on the reverse strand, counting down.
GATTGGAGGATAGCAAATGTGGCCCCGTTATTTAAGAAGGGTAGCAAGGGATAACCCGGGTAATTATAGGCCTGTGAGCTTGACGTCCATGGTAGGGAAGTTGTTGGAGAAGATTCTTAGAGATAGGATATATGTGCATTTAGAACTGAATAATCTCATTAGCGATAGACAGCATGGTTTTGTATGAAGGAGGTCATGCCTCACAAATTTGGTTGAGTTTTTTGAGGAGGTGACAAAAACGATTGATGAGGGAAGGGCCGTGGATGTCGTCTATATGGATTTTAGTAAAGCATTTGACAAGGTCCCTCATGGCAGGATGGTGCAAAAGATTAAATCTCATGGGATAAAAGGTGAGCAAGCTAGATGGGTGGAGAATTGGCTTAGCCTTAGAAGACAAAGGGTAGCAGTGGAGGGGTCTTTTTCCAGTTGGAGGTCTGTGACTAGTGGTGTTCCACAGGGCTCTGTACTGGGACCTCTGCTGTTTGTGATATATATAAATGATTTGGAGGAAGATGTAGCTGGTGTGATCAGTAAGTTTGCGGACGACACGAAGATTGCTGGAGTTGCGGATAGTGATGAACATTGTCAGAGAATACAGCAGGATATAGATAGGCTGGAACATTGGGCGGAGAAATGACAGATGGAATTTAATCCAGATAAATGCGAAGTGATGCATTTCGGTAGATCTAATGTCAGGGGGAGCTAGACAATAAATGGCAGAACAATCAGGAGTATAGACACACAGAGGAACCTGGGTGTACAAGTCCACAGATCCTTAAAGGTGGCAGCACAGGTGGAGAGGGTGGTGAAGAAGGCATATGGCATGCTTGCCTTTATTCGACGGGGGCATAGAATATAAAAGTTGGCATATGATGTTGCAGCTGTATAGAACGATGGTTCGGCCACATTTGGAATACTGCGTCCAGTTCTGGTTGCCACACTACCAGAAGGACGTGGAGGCTTTGGAGAGAGTACAGAAAAGGTGGATGGAGCTATTACAAGGGGGCATAACTATAGGGTTCGTGGTGGGAGATACAGGACGGATATCAGAGGTAGGTTCTTTACGCAGAGAGTGGTTGGGGTGTGGAATGGACTGCCTGCAGTGATAGTGGAGTCAGACACTTTAGAAACATTTAAGCGGTTATTGGATAGGCACATGGAGCACACCAGGATGATAGGGAGTGGGATAGCTTGATCTTGGTTTCAGATAAAGCTCGGCACAACATCGTGGGCCGAAGGGCCTGTTCTGTGCTGTACTGTTCTATGTTCTATGTTTACCAGGATGTTGCCTGGTGTGGAGAGTCTTAGCTATGAGGAGAGATTGGGTAAACTGGAAGAGAGATTGGGTAAACTGGAGTTGTTCTCCCTGGAAAGACGGAGGATGAGGGGCGACCTAACAGAGGTGTATAAAATTATGAAGGGCATAGATAGGGTGAACGACGGGAAGCTTTTTCCCAGGTCGGAGGTGACGAACCCCAGGGGTCACGGGTTCAAGGTGAGGGGGGCAAGGTTCAACACAGATGTCAGGGGGACGTATTTTACACAGAGGGTGGTGGGCGCCTGGAATGCACTGCCAAGCAAGGTGATTGAGGTGGACACGCTGGGATCGTTTAAGACTTATCTACATAGCCACATGAACAGACTGGGAATAGAGGGATACAAAAGAATGGTCTAGTGGGCACATGAGCGGCGCAGGCTTGGAGGGCTGAAGGGCCTGTTCCTGTGCTGTATTGTTCTTTGTTTTGTTCTTTGTTCCCCAGTTATAACTGGATGATCTGTATATGTCTATAATGAATGCAAGTGGGATGGACTGAATGTAGAACAAAGAACAAAGAAACGTACAGCACAGGAACAGGCCCTTCGGCCCGCCAAGGCTGCACCGACCATGCTGCCCATCTGAACTAAACCCCCCGAAACTTCTTGGGACCATATCCCTTCATTCCCATCCTATTCATGCATTTGTCAAGATGCCCTTAAAGGTCACTATCGTGTCTGCTTCCACTACCTCCCCCAAGTTCCAAGCACCCAGTACCCTCTGTGTAAAAAAGACTTGCCTCGTACATCTTGTAAACTTGCTCCTCTCACCTTAAACTTGTGCCCCTTAGTAATTGACTCTTCCACCTGGGAAAAAGCTTCTGACTATCCACTCGTCCATACCCCATATAATTTGTCTATAAAGATGTGACTGGGATGGACCGCCTGTTAGGAATGTAAAACTGAAGGGCAAGGTGTGCATATAATGAATCGAACCAGGGTGAAACCAGGATGAAAGTTGAATCTCACCAGGCAGTCACTTTGGTAAGTGTGTAGCAGAATGTTTGTCAAAGAAGCTAATCCGCGTGCTTTCCAACTGGAAAGCATGGAGGAACCGGGATATCCACTGCTTACTGAAGACCAGGACTGAGGGGTTCAATTTGGGTGATCCTGACACATAGAAGAAATCCAGGGGCGGTCCACAGAGAACCACTAAAAATGCCAAGAGACAGTACTGGACCAAGTTGGAGTCCTGGACTAGGCACATGGAGACCCGTTGAGTATGTCAAGGTCTGCATGACATATCAGACTACAAGAAGAAGGCACGTAGAATTGACGGTAACAATCCACCCCTCCCCAATGAGCTCAATGCCTTCGAGACTGTTTTGATCACAGTGTCAGCGAGGGGACATCTTCCTTCCCAGATCACACAATCATAGAATCGTGGAATCCTTACAGTGCAGATGGGCGCCATTCGGCCCATCGAGTCTGCACTGACTCTCCAACAGACCATCCCATCCAAGCCCCATCCATGTAACCAAATGTATTTACCCCAATAATTTCCCCTAACCTACATATCTTGGGACACTAAGGGAAGATAGAGCATGGCCATCCACATAGCATGCAGATCATTAGACTTTGGGAGGAAACCGGAGCACAAGGAGGAAACCCATGCCAACCCACGCAGCCTGGGGCTCGGCACCACCCACTGCAATTGGATCCTAAACTTCCTAAACTACTGACCACAGTCAGGAAGAATAGGCAACAACACACCCTCCACAATCATCTTCAACACCAGTGCTCTGCAAGGCTGCGTATGCAGCCCCTGATGATACTCCTTTTACACCGATGACTGTGAGGCCAAATTCCCCTCCAACTCGATTTTTAAGTATTCTGATGGCACCACCGTAGTGGGAAAGATCTCAAACAATGACGAGATGCAGTAGAGTCATATAGTCGTCGAGGTTTACAGCATGGAAACAGGCCCTTTGGCACAACTTGTCCATGCCGCCCTTTTTTTTAAACCCCTAAGCTAATCCCAATTGCCCGCATTTGGCCCATATCCCTCTATACCCATCGTACCCATGTAACTATCTAAATGCTTTTTAAAAGACAGCCTCTCCTTATAACTCAACCCATCAAGTCCCGGTAGCATCCTAGTAAATCCTTTCTGCACTCTTTCTAGTTTAGTAATATCCCTTCTATAATAGGGTGACCAGAATTGCACACAGTACTTCAAGTGTGGCCTGACCAATGTCTTGTACAACTTCAACAAGACATTCCAACTCCTGTATTCAATGTTCTGACCGCTGAAACCAAGCATGCCGAATGCCTTCTTCATCACTCTGTCCACTTGAGACTCCACTTTCAAGGAGCTATGAACATGTACCGCAAGATCTCTTTGTTCTGTAACTCTCCCCAACGCCCTACCATTAACTGAGTAAGTCCTGCCCTGGTTCAATCTACCAAAATGCATCACCTCGCATTTGTCTAAATTAAACTCCATGTGCCATTCGTCAGCCCACTGGCCCAATTGATCAAGATCCCGTTGCAATTGGAGATAACTTTCTTCACTGTCCTCTATGCCACCAATCTTGGTATATCATCTGCAAACTTACTAACCATGCCTCCTATATTCTCATCCAAATCATTAATATAAATGACAAATAACAGTGGGCCCAGCACTGATCCCTGAGGCACACCGCTGGTCACAGGTCTCCAATTTGAAAAACAATTCTCTACAACCACCCTCTGGCTTTTGTCAAGAAGCCAATTTTGTATCCATTTAGATACCTCACTCTGGATCCCGTGAGATTTAACCTCATGCAACAACCTACCATGCGGTACCTTGTCAAAGGCCTTACTAAAGTCCATGTAGACAACATCAACCGCACTGCCCTCATCTACCTTCTTGGTTACCCCTTCAAAAAACTCAATCAAATTTGTGAGACATGATTTTCCACTCACAAAGCCATGCTGACTGTCCCTAATCAGTCCTTGTGTCTCTAAATGCCTGTAGATCCTGTCTCTCAAAATACCTTCCAACAATTTACCCACCACAGATGTGAGGCTCACTGGCCTGTAGTTCCCAGGCTTTTCCCTGCAGCCCTTTTCAAACAAAGGCACAACATTTTCCACCCTCCAATCTTCAGGCACCTCACCCGTGACTATCGATGATTCAAATATCTCGGCTAGGGGACCTGCAATTTCCTCCCTAGCCTCCCACAATGTCCTGGGATACACTTCATCAGGTCCCGGGGATTTATCTACCTTGATGTGCTTTAAGATTTCCATCACCTCCTTCTCTGTAATATGTACACTCCTCAAGACATCACTATTTATTTCCCCAAGTTCCCTAACATCCATGCTTTTCTCAACAGTAAATACTGTTAGATGACCTTGTTGATCCTTAAGAGGCCCTACTCTCTCCATTGTTGCTCTTTTGCCCTTTATGTATTTGTAGAAGCTCTTTGGATTCTCCTTTGCCTTATCTGACAAAACAATCTCGTGTCCCCTTTTTGCCCTCCTGATTTCTCTCTTAACTCTACTCCGACACCCCCTATACTCTTCAAGGGATTCACTTGACCCCACCTGCCTATGCACGTCATGTGCCTCTTTCTTCTTCTTGACCAGGGCCTCAATATCCCAAATCATCCAGGGTTCCCTACTTCTGCCAGACTTGCCCTTCACTCTAAGAGGAATGTGTTTACCCTGAACCATGCTTAACACACTTTTGAAAGTGTGCCACTTACCAGACATCCGTTTGCCTTCCCACAGACTCCCCCAATTAACCTTTGAAAGTTCCTTCCTGATAACATCAAAATTGGCCTTGCCCCAATTTAGAATTTTAACTTTTGGGTTAGACCTATCATTCTCCATAGCTATCTTAAAACTAACAGAATTATGGTCACTGGTCCCAAAGTGATCCCTCACTAACACTTCTGTCACCTGCCCTTCCTTATTTCCCAAGAGGAGGTCAAGTTTTGCCCCCTCTCTCGTCGGGCCATCCACATACAGAATGAGAAATTCCTCCTGAATACACTCAACAAATTTCTCTCCATCCAACCCTCTAATACTATGGCTGTCCCAGTCAATGTTGGGAAAATTAAAATCTCTGACTATTAATACCCTATTTTTCTTGGAGCTATCTGTAATCTCCTTACATATTTGCTCCTCAATTTCCCGCCGACTATTTGGGGGCCTATAGTACAACCCTATCAAAGTGATTTCCCCCTTCTTATTCCTCAGTTCTACCCATATAGCCTCAGTGGGCGAACACTCGGATATATCCCCTCTCAGTATGGCCGTGATGCTTTCCCTAATCAAAAGTGCAACTCCCCCTCCTCTCTTACCTCCTGTTGTATCTTTCGTATAGCATCTGTACCCTGGAACATTGAGCTACCAGTCCTGTTCCTTTAGCCATATTTCAGTAATTGCTATAATCTCCCAGTCCCATTTACCCATCCATGCCCTGAGTTCATCTGCCTTGCCCGTCAGGCCTCTTGCATTGAAATAAATGCAGTTTAATCTGGACTTCCCTTGCTCTCAGTCCTGCTTTTGCCTGATCTGTCTGGTACAAGGATTACTAACACTGCCTTTATTACTTAATGTGCTCTCTTTAACTTCTGTGCGGTTCTCAAACTTCTCTTCTGTCTCCCTACTGCTTTGGATCCCACCCCCGTGCCAAACTAGTTTAAACCCTCCTGAGTGGCTCTAGCAAATCTCCCCGCCAGGATGTTAGTCCCCCTCCAGTTCAAATGTAACCCATCCCTCTTGAACAGATCAGCCCTTCCCCAGAAAAGATCCCAATGATCTAAAAATCTAAATCCCTGCCCCCTGCCCCAGCTCTCAAGCCACGCATTCATCTGCCTAATCCTCCTATTCTCACTAGCACGTGGTACCGGTAGTAGTCCTGAAATTACTACCTTCGAGGTCCTGCACGTTAGCCTTCTGCCTAACTCTCTATATTCACATTTCAGGACCTCATCCCTTTTCCCACCTATGTCGTTGGTACCTATATGTACAACGACCTCTGGCTGCTCACCCTCCCCCTTAAGAATGTCCTGCAATCACTCCGAGACGTCCTTGACCCTGACACCAGGGAGGCAACACACCATCCTGCAGTCTCGATTGCGGCCACAGAAACGCCTGTCTGTGCCTCTAACTAGCGAGTCCCCTATTACTACTGCTCGCTTGCTCTTTGCCCATCCCTGTCCCACAGCAGAACCAGCTGTGGTGTCACAGGCCTGGCTGCTGCTGGTATCTCCCCCTGACAGGCTCTCCCCCTCAACAGTGTCCAAAACGATAGACCTGTTTGAAAGGGGAATAGACACAGGAGACTCCTGCACCACCTGCCTGCCTCTCCTGGCAGTCACCCATCTACCTGACTGAATCTGTGGTGTGACAACATCCCTGTAACTAGTGTCTATCACACTCTCTGCCTCCTGTGTGCTCCGCAGTGCAGTATGTGAAAGAGATAGAGAATCTGGTGAACTGGTGTGACGACAATAATCTCTCCTTCAATGTCAACAAAACGAAGGAGATAGTCATCGACTTCAGGAAGCGTAGTGGAGAACATGCTCCTGTCTACATCAATGGGGATGAGGTAGATATGGTCGAGAGCTTCAAGTTTTTAGGTGCCCAGGTCGCCATAAAGTCTGCCCTGGTCCTTCCATGCGGATGCTATAGTTACGAAAGCCCACCACAGCCTCTACTTTCTCAGGGGACCTAGGAAATTTGGAATGCCCACTACAACTCTCACCAACTTTAACGGATGCACCATAGAAAAAATTCTTTCTGGTTGTATCACAGCTTGGTATGGCTCCTGCTCTGTCCAAGAGCGCAAGAAGCTACAAAAGGTCGTGAATGGAGCCCAGTCCATTACTCCAATCAGCCTCCCATCCATTGACACTGTCTACATTTACCACTGTCTCGGAAAAGCAGCTAGCATAATTAAGGACCCCATAATTAAGTACCCCGGACATTCTCTCTTCCACCTTCTTCCTTCTGAAAAAAAATACAAAAGTCTGAGGTCACGTACCAACCGACTCAAAAACAGCTTCTTCCCTGCTGCCGTCAGACTTTTAAATGGACGTACCTTATATTAAGTTGACCTTTCTATGAGTGTAACACTATGGGCCCGATTTTACCATTGTGTTGCGCCCGTTTTCGGGCGCGAAAACGTGGTAAAGTCCGGTGTGAGGCCGTTAACGCGGTGCGTGCCTGCGTCCGTGCGAGGCCTGGGAATGGCTGCAATCCGATTCGCGCCCGAAACGGGCGCAACGGCGATTTAAATCCATTTGTATGCATTTCAATTGAATTAATGAACTGCCCGCCCAACTTTATCAGCATTTCCCCCTTTATCACCACGTTCGCCAATCCGGAACCGCGCTGAAATGAACCTGCTGAATAAAAGTCTGAATCGGGCGCTCCAGCTGCTGAAGAGGTGAGTTCAGAGCTTCCAACGGCTCCCTGACTCAGATTGGTGGCCAGCGGGGGGCGCGGGAGGCGGGTCAGATCATTCTCTGGGGGAGGGGGGGGTGGGTCGGGGGGGGGGGTGCCGATTGTTGTCTGGTTCTGGGGGGGAGGAGGATGCGGGTCAGATGTTCCTTTAGGGGGCGGGGGGATGAGTGAGCCAGATCTTTTTCTGAGGGGGGGGGTGGGAGGGAGGCCAGATCATTCACTGAGAGGGGTGGGCGAGGAGTGCGGCCAGATCATTTTTCAGGTCGGGGGGAGAGTGAGGCCAGATCATTCTCTGGCAGGGGGAGGGGGGGTGGGGAGTGAGGGCAGATCTTTCTCTGAGGTGGGGGAGTGAGGCCAGATCATTCTCTGAGGGGGGTGGGGGGGGGGGGAGTGAGGCCAGATCTTTCTCTGAGGGGGTGGGGGGAGTGAGGCCAGATCATTCTCTGAGGGGGTGGGGGGAGTGAGGCCAGATCATTCTCTGAGGGGGGTGGGGGGAAATGAGGCCAGATGATTCTCTGAGGGGTGGGGGGAGTGAGGCCAGATCTTTCTCTGAGGGGGGGGGGGTAGTGAGGCTAGATCATTCTCTGAGGTCGGGGGGTGGGGGGGGGCAGTGATGCCAGATTGTTCTCTGAGGGGGGAGGAGGGAGGTGGGTAAGATGTATCTCTGGTGGGGGGTGGGAGGCCCGATAACTCACTGGTGGCGGGGGGGGCAGATGGATCAATGGTGGGGGCACGGGGGGGCAGGGGGGTCCACTGCCACTCTGCGGGCGATCGGTGGGGGGGAAGGGGACAGGGGGTCGTGATCGGTCTGGGTAGTGGGGGGATGGATGGATAAGGGGGATAGTTATGTTGTGGGGGTGGGGCGATGTCTGTGGGGGCCATCGCTCCTGCTTTCTGCGGCTCTGGAGCGATCTGACACGGGCGCGCTTTTTCAATTTTTTTTCTGACTGCGCATGCGCAGTTCAGAGCTCCAAGTGTTTTGGGTGCGATAAGCCCCACCCACAGCGCGATTCAGACTCGTGATTTGTTTTTCAGGCTGCGTGCATATCGGAGCGTCTGAGAACAGATTTCCAAGTCGGATCTGAATTGCGCCCAGATTCAGCACTTAGAATCAAAATGGTAAAATCAGGCCCTATATTCTGCATCCTCTCATTTTCATTCTCCCCTATGTACTCTATGAACTGTATGCCTTGTCTATATTGCGCACAGGAAACAATACTTCTCACTGTATAAAAATACACGTGACAATAATAAATCATAGAAATCATAGAAACCCTACAGTGCAGAAGGAGGCCATTCGGCCCATCGAGTCTGCACCGACCACAATCCCACCCAGGCCCTACCCCCACATATTTACCCGCTAATCCCTCTAATGTACGCATCCCAGGACTCTAAGGGGCAATTTTTAACCTGGCCAATTAACCTAACCCGCACATCTTTGGACTGTGGGAGGAAACCGGAGCACCCGGAGGAAACCCACGCAGACACGAGGAGAATGTGCAAACTCCACACAGACAGTGACCCGAGCCAGGAATCGAACCCGGGACCCTGGAGCTGTGAAGCAGCAGTGCTAACCACTGTGCTACCGTGCCGCCCAATCAAATCAAATCAAAATGTTCACTAAGTATCCAGATGTTGTTTATATGTGTCTATGAAAAATAAGCAAAGAACAGAGCCATGTTCCTGGATGGAATCGATTCTGATCAATGACCATTTAGCTGTAGACCAAATAGTCACCCACGCTTCCTGGATGCAAGAGATTCATCTAATATGAATAGTAACTAAACACCGGGGTTACTTTGACAGCACATCTGCGCTAGGAGTTTTAAAGCTCAGCAGAAGAGTTGAATAACGGTGAGATGCACCATTTCTTATCCATCGTCCTGACTTGGACAGATTAACCCTCCCTTCATCATTGTTCACTCAGAGTTCTGGAATTCCTGAATGAGGGTTGAGAGCACACTCAGAGAATCAATACATCAACACAGCAATAAGATACACCAGCAACTTGTAAATTCTGGGTGGGTAATTCCCCGTAACACCGTGGCCAATCCACCTAACCTGTGCACCTTCGACCGTTGGAGGAAATGGGAGGACTCGAAGGAAACCTCACACAGCCCATCACTCAAGGGCAGGATCATCCTTGGATTCTTGGCGCTGTGAGGCAGCAGTGCCAACCACAGTGCCACTGTACCACCATCATCCTCATTTATCACCAATGTTACAGAAAAAATATACTTGTGTTAGGAAAGTGGCTTGGATAAGTGGTTGAGTTTTCTATCAGGCTATTCCATAGGAAAAGATATCCGTCACCAATTAAATGCCCTGTCTTATCGAGTTTATATCTGTGTTTGGCGGAATAGCAGCAGTATAATATTTGCAGTCACCCTGCTTCAGGTACATTTCGTCTATCAACAGAAGGATCTACATTATTCTCTCAATATCCAATAATTTGTTCTTACAAAATGATTGGAATTCTGAAATTGTCTTCTTCCATTATTTTACAGGGAGATTTGTCACGCTTTTAAATCACTTGAATTACAGGAACACTGTGTGATACAAGATTCATATTATTCACAAACCCTTTTGGACAAATATGATTGTCCTTTTGTCAGATAGTTTCAACAAGACATTGATTTTTCAACAAGACATATTTTGCAATAACAGCTGAAGCCATCTTGTTTGTTCAGTGACTGTGATTAATGTTAGTCAGCACATAGTTGAATTGTTTCACTGACAACAACCCTCACTCTATAAATAGGAATTATTTTCAGTGTGTGTAGTGATGTCTCACTGAGAGTGATCTCTAGTGCAAAGAGCGATCAGTCAACATCAGAGTCAGTCCAACCATGTTCTGGATTATTCCACTTCAGCTTCGTATTCTTTGGATACTTTGTGATATCCAAAGGATTTACTACCCGCTTCTCGCCGCAGTTGGTGTCACTGGTGAATCATCCTTCACTGTGTTTATTGCTCTTGTCCATGAGATCCAGTTATTAATAAAAATATGTGCAACCTGTTTGCTCTGTATCTGCTAATGCACTGATTCATGGATTCATGTAGTATTTGATCACTAGCAGATGCATCAGTCTCAGTTCCATGGACAGTTTGTCAGAGATCTTGGGTACCAGCAACCTTAGTCACTCTTAGCCGACTCTTAATACAAACAGCGTTAGACACCATGCATCCGATGCACGGTCTTTAATTACTTGTACACAAGGAGAACTCCCCTCCTCCATCGAAATGGCTGGAGTGGTTCTGACATTACAGAAAAACAACTTTGCAGTTATAGTCAATTACAGCAAATCAGGAACAAGCATTTTGTTCACGTCCTTCATTGACATATATATTTGCCAATTAAATCCTGACTTTTCACCCTTCCTCATTCGATGAAAAATTGACTCTGCTAATTCTTCATTTGCATAGCATATCCCCATATCTCACCTTTGGTATTTGTTATGGAAAAAATCTGGTCTTGCTCACCCTCCGGTGAAGGTCAAAAAGCAGAATGTTATGAGACCGATGCAAGTGAAGATTAGCCTGAAAGCAGACAGGCTCCCTTGAAGATCTGCAACTGATAACATTCTCACCAGCTGTTACAGAGCTGTTACAGAGAAGGCATGATTTTTAAAAATCTGAGCATTTTAACTTCCACAAGTTCACAGCAGTGGTAATGCGCGGCTATTGTTAGATTGTTTTTGATTTGAGAAGATGTGGAGATCAACAAAGAAAACTTATTTACTTTCAGTTCACTGTGACGGAAAGATGCAGATTGTTTCCCGCTCTGAATCACAGTGTGGATCAGGAATATGTATTGTTCGAAACGTTTTAGCTGTGCTGGATATGTTCAATGATGCTGGATATGTTCAATGATGCTGGATATGTTTAATGTGAAAACGAGCTCTGGCAGATACAAACACACTCTGATATATAGAACTAATACACTTCACCTTTTCCCATTCTGCCTCACGATTACAGAATCCAGAGATCAGGACTGAACTTATAGTTAAATACATGTTGTAGTAAAAAGCATATTGCAGTTAGAATCTCTGCAGTGCAGAAGGAGGCCACTCGGCCCATCAAGTCTGCACCAACCACAGTCCCACCCAGGCCCTATTCCCATAACCCCACATATCTGCCCTGCTAAACCTTTGACACTAGGGTGGCACAACACAATATAGTGATTGGTTCATTCAGACACTCACAAGAAACAGATGTTTTGTCTATTGTTTCTTGCCCAGCTCTCCCGCCATGCCACTCTGAGCAGCTCTTTTCCTGCTTTTCCTGCTCATTCACAAAATTCCTGATGGATTCCCGGAATAACAATTCCATTCTTTCAGTTTGTCTCCCTTTGATTTGTGTGTGAGTGTGTGTGTGTGTGTGTGTGTGAGTGAGTGTGCGTGAGTGAGTGTGTGTGTGTGTGAGTGAGTGTGTGTGAGTGAGCGTGTGTGTGAGTGTGTGAGTGAGTGTGTGTGAGTGAGTGTGTGAGTGAGTGAGTGAGTGTGTGAGTGAGTGTGTGTGTGTGAGTGAGTGTGTGAGTGTGTGTGAGTGTATGTGAGTGTGTGTGAGTGTGTGAGTGAGTGAGTGTGTGTGAGTGAGTGTGTGAGTGTGTGAGTGAGTGTGTGTGTGTGAGTGTGTGAGTGAGTGTGTGAGTGTGTGTGAGTGTATGTGAGTGTGTGAGTGTGTGTGAGTGAGTGTGTGTGAGTGTGTGTGTGAGTGTGTGTGTGATGAAACATTGTGGTTCCCTGTGTTGTTTCATTTGCAAAACAGTTTTAAAATGAGCAGCGGAATCTGGATGTGAAAGACATAAGCTAAATATAGCTATGTCTCTGTTTCTGTCATGATGTGGAGATGCCGGCGTTGGACTGGGGTCAACACAGTAAGAAGTTTAACAACACCAGGTTAAAGTCCAACAGGTCTATTTGGTAGCAAATGCCACTAGCTTTCGGAGCGCTGCCCCTCCGTCAGGTGGAGTGGAGAAATGTTCACAAACAGGGCATACAGAGACACAAACTCAATTTACAGAATAATGATTGGAATGCGAGTCTTTACAGGTAATCAAGTCTTAACGGTACAAACAATGTGAGTGGAGAGAGGGTTAAGCACAGGTTAAAGAGATGTGTATTGTCTCCAGACAGGACAGCCAGTGAGATTCTGCAAGTCCAGACAAGCTGTGGGGGTTACAGATAGTGTGACATGAACCCAAGATCCCGGTTGAGGCCGTCCTCATGTGCGTGTTTGTCCTCGACCCATACACAAAAACGCACACTCAAATGCATACGCAATCTCTCCGCTTACAGACACACACACACACACAGACACATACACATACAGACAGACACACACAAACACAATCTCTCTCTCGCTATCTGAGATTCACAGCCAATTCTAAATCAGCTTCTCCAACATCTAGAAATGGACAGTCTGCAGCACAGTTACAGCAGAGTGACCCGGACCAAAGGAATTGGCACCATTGTGTCCGTCAAATGCAAATCAAGAGAAGGTAGGGAATTGGAGATCTGATCTGTTGGTGAATTTGGTTCCCTGCTACACGGTGCTTCCCTCTTGTAAACCCTGTCTGAAGTAGAGCAGGTAACGCCATTCTATTCAGAGCCTTGATTCAGTAGAAATGCTACAGCTGTTCCAGAAGACCATGACAGACCGCTGCTCCTGTTTTCAGTCTGAAATCTGAGTTCATTGTGTCTCTCTTCCTTACAGTGAACTTATTGATGATTCTTATCCTGTCTCGGGGAAGGTGTGGGATTTCCAAATGTGTCACACGTTACCTCATTTCCATGTCAGTAGCGGATCTACTGGTCGTTATCATCGATCTCATCTTGAGGCAAATTCCTATCTCTTTTAGGTACCAATTTCTCTTCATTGCTCACATTAAAGTGTGTAATATCCATGCCGTCCTGCTTTACGCAGTCACTGGTTGTTCTGTCTGGTTCACTGTCACTTTCGCCTTTGATCGATTCGTGGCCATTACTTGTCAGAAGCTGAAAATGAAATACTGCACTGAGAAAACGGCAGCTGTGGTTCTCGGAACAGTGAGTGGGCTGTTCAGTATAAAGAACACTTTCTGGTACTTCATGTATGCAGATAGATATTGGCTTTCCAATATTCCTTATTTCTGTTATATAGATTTTGATGTCATCTATTCATCAGAGTGGGCAACAGCTGAAAGTCTCCACTATATTTCAACCCCATTTGTTCCTTTCTTGTTGATTCTGTTGCTCAATGTTTTAACTGTTAAACACATTCTAGTGTCCAGCAAAGTCCGCAGAAGACTTCTGAATCTCAAGACTGGGGAGACGCCACGTGACCCAGAGATAGAAAAGCGAAGGAAATCCATCATCTTACTGTTTGCTCTATCGGGGAATTTTATTCTGCTGTGGTCAGTGTTCCTGTTCAATTCATTTTGTAACTGGTTGTACAATTTAGATTTAATTAATTTCAATCGTCCAGTACGGGTGCAGGAACTGGGATTTATGTTTCAACTCCTGAGCTGCTGCACCAACACTTGCATTTATGCAGTGACCCAGACACAATTCAGAGAGGAATTGAAGAATGTGGTGAAATTTCCATTTACTGGAACTGTGAAAGCCGTTAAAAAGTGAACAGATATTCAATAATCACAGGGTGTTTATCTGGTGTTCTGCACAAAACCTCATCTCAGTGCGACAGGCACAGCGAGGAGAATTGTTTTGTGTTACCAATCCACATTAACGGGCGTACAGGATTTGTCAAAATCAAAAAAAAAAGAATTCAATCCAGATAGACTCCGGTTTTGAATTTTGATTTGATTTGATTTATTATTGTCACATGTATTAACATACAGTGAAACGTATTGTTTCTTGTGCGCTATACAGACAAAGCATACTGTTCATAGAGAAGGAAACGAGAGAGTGCAGAATGTAGTGTTACAGTCATAGCTAGGGTGTAGAGAAAGATCAACTTAATGCAAGGCAAGTCCATTCAAAAGTCTGACAGCAGCAGGGAAGAAGCTGTTCTTGAGTCGGTTGGTACGTGACCTCAGACTTTTGTATCTTTTTCCCGAAGGAAGAAGGTGGAAGAGAGAATGTCCGGGGTGCGTGGGGTCCTTAATCATGCTGGCTGCTTTGCCGAGGCAGTGGGAAGTGTAGACAGAGTCAATGGATGGGAGGCTGGTTTGCGTGATGGATTGGGCTACATTCACGACCTCAGTTTAATCATACAATTCAGTCTGGATGTGACACATTGAGCTCTAGTGCAAAGTATCCCTCTGTTACCTTGGGAGTGTGGTCCGTGTCTGTAGCATTTTACTTCAGCTCCAACACACCTCCCTTGAAAAAAAGAGCCGTGAGCATCCCCCCACCCCCCCAACCCTGTTTCATTATCTTGTGATTAAAGTGCGACAATGCCACCAATCCTCTGACGGCGTACAGCTACTGCAGGCGCTGGCCTTTGTGAGTCTCAAAGAAGTTCGGTAACTCGATGGCTGCAGGTTGCTGAAAGGTGAACATTGACGAATATTCTTCGGGATTGAAATTCACAGCAGCAGTTCGGCTGGACAGTTCTTTTTTTATAACCAGACACTGTACATGAACTCTGTTCCTCATTACCCATTGTCTGAAGACTGAAGTTGGGACTGCAATGTCTACATTTTGTGCGGTTATCAGATGTTAATCACATTCAGACACCTCAACCCCTTTGTTTTCATTCTATTTTGTTTAGTTTTTTATTATTCTCTCCCTTTTATTTCTTTATTGTCTTTCTTCATTTTTCTTCCCTCCCCCTCACTCTTTCCCCCTACTTTATCTCCCTTCCCTTACTTTTTCTCCCCCTTTGCTTCTCCTTTTCTAAATCTTACCCCTGTCCCATCCATTTCTCCCCCCCCCCCCCCACCCCCCGCCCCCTCCCCCAATGTCTTAATTTCAGTTTCTCTGCCGTTTGGCCATTCACACCCTTTATTCTCTCAGTGGACAGCCATTAGCAGTTTTTCCCCTGGTTTCTGTGGCTATGACTCATCTTTCATTCCCTCACCCTGCAGTATAAATATCTCCCACTTTCTATGCCTTTTAGCTTTGACAAAGGGGCGTCTGGACTCAAAACGTCAGCTCTTTTCTCTCCTTACAGATGCTGCCAGACCTGCTGAGATTTTCCAGCATTTTCTCTGCTGGTTTCAGATTCCAGCATCCGCAGTAATTTGCTTTTATCTTACATTCAAAATGGGAGTGGATAAATGTTGCTGCCCTCTGTAATTCCTGTGCCAGGCATTGTCAATGCTTAATCTTACATAATGGGTACTGCTAAAGGTATTGTAATGTTTCCAATATAATTGTGTTAATTTCAAACAATGATTCTTTGAGTTTCGAAAACAGAAACATTTGAGCACTTTTTTTCATATCTTTACAGCCTTTATTCACATTGTCTTCGTGCTCGATCAGAAATGATGAGCTAAATTAACTATTCCCATTTTGCAGCTCTTGATTTATATGCTACAGGTTACAGTGATCCGGGGAAAAGAGTTGAATTTGAGTCCAAATTCTCTACTTCCCCTCTTGTCCCCCCATTTACCCTGCCAGTTAAAGACCTCAACAAAATTTCACACATCTTTACCATGGAAGGTGTCTCTGTTATCTCCGATGAAATACGTGGACCGTTCCCTAATACAGTATATACACACAGAGGCTCAATATTGCCTCAGTTATTTTGGGAACTGCCAACATGCAGATATATATATATAGACACCCTTATAATCATACACACAGGTGATTTGATTTGATTTATTATTGTCACATCTATTAACATACAGTGAAAAGTATTGTTTCTTGCGCGCTATACAGACAAAGCATATTGTTCATCGAGAAGGAAATAAGAGAGTGCAGAATGTAGTGTTACAGTCATAGCTAGGGTGTGGAGAAAGATCAACTTAATGCAAGGTAAGTCCATTCAAATGTCTGACAGCAGCAGGGAAGAAGCTGTTCTTGAGTCGGTTGGTATGTGACCTTAGACTTTTGTATCTTCTTCCCAGTGGAAGAAGGTGGAAGAGAGAATGTCTGGGATGCGTGGGGTCCTTAATTATGCTGCCTGCTTTGCCGAGGCAGCGGGAAGTGTAGACAGAGTCAATGGTTTGCGTGATGGATTGGGTTACATTCACGACCTTGCAGTCTTGGACAGAGCAGGAGCCCCATACCAAGCTGTGATACAACCAGAAAGAATGCTTTCGATGGTGCATCTGTAAAAGTTGGTGAGAGTCGTAGCTGACATGCCGAATTTCTTTAGTCTTCTGAGAAAGTAGAGGCATTGGTGGGTTTTCTTAACTATAGTGCCGGCATGGGGGGACCAGGACAGGCTGTTGGTGATCTAGGCACCTAAAAACTTGAAGCTCTCGACCCTTTCTACTTCGTCCCCACTGATGTAGACAGGGGCATGTTCTCCTTTACGCTTTCTGAAGTCGATGACAATCTCCTTCATTTCGTTGACATTGAGAGAGAGATTATTGTTGCCGCACCAGTTCACCAGATTCTCTCTCTCATTCCTGTACTCTGTCTCGTCATTGTTTGAGATCCGACCCATTACGGTGGTGTTGTCAGCAAACTTGAAAATCGAATTGGAGGGGAATTTGGCCACATAGTCATAGGTGTATAAGGAGTATAGTAGGGGGCTGAGAACACAGCCTTGTGGGGCACCGGTGTTGAGGATGATCGTGGAGGAGGTGTCGTTGCCTATCCTTACTGATTGTGGTCTGTTGAGTCAGGAAGTCCAGGATCGAGTCACAGAGGGAGGTGCCAAGGCCCAGGCCACGGAGTTTGGAGATGAGTTTCGTGGGAATAGTGTTGAAGGCTGAGCTGTAGTTAATAAATAGGAGTCTGACATAGGTGTCCTTGTTATCTAGGTGTTCCAGGGTTGAGTGCAGGGCCAGGGAGATGGTGTCTGCTGTGGACCTGTTGCAGCGGTAGGCAAACTGTAGTGGATCCAGGTAGTCCGGGGGGCTGGAACTGATTCATGCCATGACTAGCCTTTCAAAGCTCCTCATAATGATGGATGTCAGAGCGACCGGACGATAGTCATTAAGGCACGCTGCTTGGCTTTCCTTAGGTACTGGGACGATGGTCATCTTCTTGAAGCAGATAGGGACCTCAGATTGTTGTAAAGAGAGGTTGAAGATGTCTGTGAATACCCCCGCCAGCTGATCCTCGCAGGATCTGAGTGCTCGTCCGGGTACCCCATCCGGGCCAGTCGCTTTCCGTGGGTTGACCTTCGAGAAAAATGCTCTGACATCTGCAATGGTGACTCTGGATACAGGTTCATCCAGGGCTTCCAGGGTGGAGGGCAAGCTCTCGCTGACCTCTTGCTCAAAACGGGCGTAGAATGCATTGAGCTCATCAATGCACCCAGTGTTACGGGTAATGTATTAGCATGGATAGAGGATTGGTTAACTAACAGAAAGCAAAGAGTGGGGGTAAATGGGTGTTTTTCTGGCTGGTGATCGGTGACTAGTGGTGTGCCTCAGGGATCAGTGTTGGGACCGCAATTGTTTACGATTTACATAGATGATTTGGAGTTGGGGACCAAGTGTAGTGTGTCAAAATTCGCAGATGGCACTAAGATGGGTGGCAGAACAAAGCGTGCAGAGGACGCTGAAAGTTTACAAAGTGATATACATAGTCTAAGTGAGTGGGCGAGGATCTGGCAGATGGAGTACAATGTTGGTAAATGTGAGGTCATCCATTTTGGTAGGAATGACAGCAAAATGGACTATTATTTAAATGATAAAAAGTTGCAGCATGCTGCTGTGCAGAGGGACCTGGGTGTCCTTGTGCAAGAATCTCAAGGAGTTGGTTTGCAGGTGCAGCAGGTAATTAAGAAGGCAAATGGAATTTTGTACTTCATTGCTGGAGGGATGAAGTTTAAAAACAGCGAGGTTATGTTGCAGCTGTATAAGGTGCTGGTGAGGCCACACCTGGAGTACTGTGTAGAAAGGATATACTGGCACTGGAGGGGTGCAGAGGAGATTCACTCGGTTGATTCCGGAGTTGATAGGGTTGGCTTATGAGGAGAGACTGAGTAGACTGGGGGCTATACTCATTGGAATTCAGAAGAATGAGGGGAGATCTTGTTGAAACATATAAGATTATGAAGGGAATAGATAAGATAGAAGCTGGGAATTGTTTCCACTGGCGGGTGAAACTAGAACTAGGGGGCATAGCCTCAAAATAAGGGGAAGCAGATTTAGGACTGAGTTGAGGAGGAACTTCTTGACACAACGGGTTGTGAATCTGTGGAATTCCCTGCCCAGTGAAGCATTTGAGGCTACGTCATTGAATGTTTTTAAGGCAAGGATAGATAAATTTTTGAACAGTAAAGGAATTAAGGGTGCGTCCACAAAAAGATCAGCCATGATCTTATTGAATGGCGGAGCAGGCTCGAGGGGCCAGATGGCCTACTCCTGCTCCTGGTTGTTATGTTCTTATCAGGGAGGGGTGCATTGGAGCCGGCGATTTTACATGCCTTCATCTTGCAGCCTGTTATGTATTGCAGATCTTGCCATAGTCGGCAGGGTTCGGTGTGGCTAGCCTGGAACTCTAACTTGGTCCGGTACTGTCTTTTGGCATCTTTGATGGATCGCCTTAGATCGTGTCTGGCTTTCTTGTATAGATCAGTGTCGCCTGACTTGAACACCTCAGACCTGGTCTTCATCCATGGTTTCCGGTTGGGGAACACATGGATTTGCTTCTTTGGCACACAGTCTTCTACACATTCACATTCACACAGAGAATAGAAAACCTCTCACAAACAGTAGCACACTCAAGCGAAGACTATCACATACCATAAGACATAGGAGCAGAATTAGGCCACTCGGCTCATCGAGTCTGCTCCGCCATTCAATCATGGCTGATATTTTTCTCATCCCCATTCTCCTGCCTTTTCCCCATAACCCCTGATCCCCTTATTAATCAAGAGCCTATCTATCTCTGTCTTAAAGACAAAGACACACACACACACGTTTTACCGTTGATACTGACAGAAATAGCGTCCTGATATGGGTCCAACTGTCGGGCGAAATGATAAGACAACTTCTCACTAAATCCTCCGACTTCCAGTGAAGTGGTTGCAGTTTTCTCTCACAAAGCAGTAACTGTGACATTATGATGCACTATCAATCAAGCAAAGACTAGTTTGTATGCAAGAACAAATGGGCTTTTATTCGCAAAAGACTTGGAGCACAGCCATGCTGATGAACTGGTCCAGAGACTGAGGCAGGGGGTGGGGAGCAGTCACCTTTATACCTGGACCAGGGGGTGAGGAGTCTCAGGCAGGGCCGGCAGGGGCATGTCCA
This sequence comes from Mustelus asterias, assembly GCF_964213995.1. NCBI lineage: Eukaryota > Metazoa > Chordata > Chondrichthyes > Carcharhiniformes > Triakidae > Mustelus > Mustelus asterias. The sequence continues at coordinate 1,578,218 of NC_135834.1, read as the reverse complement.
GGCATGTCACACACACACACACACACACACACACACACACAGGCAATAAGCTTAACAGTGGTTTACCACATTCACCCCCTGCTTTTAAAAAGACTCCGGCGGGGGTGAGGTGGATGGAATGATATTTACAGAATTACAAATTTACAAATTCAGTCTCTCTGGGGGCTTGATCTGCCGCTGGGACCGCCGTAGTGCCGGTTGTGGTGTCGGTTCCGGTGGCCGCGGTGTTGGTTCAGGCGCCAGGCCGTAGTCGCTCGAGTCGTCTGTCGTCCCTTCCGATTGTCGGGTGCGTGGTGGCGGCTCCTGGGGCTCAGGCGTGCTGTATACGGGGGTTGGGGGTGTGGGGTTGTGGGTCGTCGTGGTCCCTGGGGCACCTGCGGGTGCCAGGTCTCGAATGGAGACCGTGTCCTCCCGCCCGTCGGGGTACGCCACATAGGCGTATTGGGGGTTGGCGTGGAGGAGCTGGACCCTTTCGACCAGGGGGTCCGACTTATGGGTTCTCACGTGCTTCCGGAGCAGGACAGGGCCTGGGGACGTCAGCCATGACGGTAGTGAGGTCCCCGAGGAGGACTTCCTGGGGAAAACAAACATTCTTTCGTGAGGGGTCGCATTGGTAGCTGTGCAAAGGAGTGATCTAATCAAGTGTAATGCATCAGGGAGGACCTCTTGCCAGCGGGTGACTGGAAGACCTTTAGACCTCAGAGCTAGTAAAACGGCCTTCCAGACTGTCGCGTTCTCCCTCTCTACCTGTCCGTCCCCCCTGGGGTTGTAGCTGGTGGTCGTACTCGAGGCTATGCCTTTGGAGAGCAGGTACTGTCGCAGCTCATCACTCATAAAGGAGGATCCCCGGTCGCTATGGATATAGCTAGGGAAACCGAACAGGGTGAAGAGGCTGTGCAGGGCCCTGACAACCATGGCCGAGGTCATATCCGGGCAGGGAATAGCGAAGGAAAAACGTGAATATTCGTCAATGACGTTGAGGAAGTATATGTTGCAGTCAGAAGAGGGGAGGGGGCCTTTGAAGTCGACGCTTAGGCATTCGAAATGGCGGGTGGCCTTTATGAGGTGTGCTCTGTCTGGCCGATAGAAGTGCGGCTTGCACTCTGCGCAGACTTGGCAGTGTCTGGTTATAGGCCTGACTTCCTCAATGGAGTAGGGCAGGTTACGGGCTTTAATGAAGTGAAAAAACCTGGTGACCCCCGGGTGGCAGAGGTCATTGTGGAGAGTCTGCAATTGGTCTATTTGTGCGCTGGCACATATTCCCCGGGACAGGGTGTCTGGGGGCTCATTGAGCTTCCCGGGCCGGTATAAGATGTCGTAATTGTAGGTGGAAAGCTCGATTCTCCACCTCAACATTTTATCATTTTTGATCTTGCCCCACTGCGTGTTGTTAAACATGAATGCAACTGACCGTTGGTCCGTGAGTAGGGTGAATCGTTTACTAGCTAAGTAGTGGCGCCAGTGCCGTACAGCTTCCACTATGGCTTGGGCCTCCTTCTCAACAGAGGAGTGTCGAATTTCAGGGCCTTGGAGGGTTCGTGAGAAGAAGGCCACGGGTCTGCCCGCCTGGTTGAGGGTGGCGGCCAGGGCGAAGTCAGACGCATCACTCTCCACCTGAAAGGGGATTGACTCGTCCACAGTGTGCATCGTGGCCTTCGCGATGTCTGCTTTGATGCGGTCGAAGGCCAGGCGGGCCTCTGCCATCTGTGGAAAAGAGGTGGATTTGATGAGTGGACGGGCTTTATCCGCATAATTGGGGACCCACTGGGCGTAATACGAGAAGAAGCCCAGGCATCTCTTCAGTGCTTTGAGGCTGGTGGGGAGGGCGAGTTCCAGGAGGGGACGCATGCGGTCAGGATCGGGACCGATGACCCCGTTTTCCACAATACAACCAAGGATGGCGAGGCGGTGTGTGCGGAATACGCACTTCTCCTTATTGTAGGTCAGGTTGAGGAGTGTGGCGGTGTGGAGGAATTTGTGGAGGTTGGCATCGTGGTCCTGCTGATCATGGCCGCAGATGGTGATGTTATCCAGGTACGGGAAGGTGGCCCGCAGCCTGTTCTGGTCTACCATTCGGTCCATCACACGCTGGAAAACCGAGACCCCGTTGGTGACACCGAAGGGGACCTGAAGGAAGTGATAGAGGCGGCCATCCGCCTCGAAGGCAGTATCTTGGCGGTCTTCCGGGCAGATAGGGAGCTGGTGGTATGCAGATTTTAAGTCGATGGTGGAGAACACCCGATATTGCGCAATCTGATTAACCATGTCAGATATGCGGGGAAGGGGATATGCGTCCAGCTGCGTGTAGCGGTTAATGGTCTGACTGTAGTCAATGACCATGCGATGTTTCTCCCCAGTCTTAACAACTACTACTTGGGCTCTCCAGGGGCTGGTACTGGCCTCGATGATCCCCTCCCCTAGGAGCCGTTGTACTTCGGACCTGATAAAAGCCCTGTCTCCAGCACTGTACCGTCGGCTCTTGGTGGCGATGGGCTTGCAGTCGGGGATGAGATTTTCAAACAGTGAGGGAGGGGCGACTTTAAGGGTCGAGAGGCTGCAGGTGGTGCGCGGTGGGCGATCTAAGAACTGGTGATTGCAAACAGAGAGCGGGGGAAAAGGCCCATTATACTCCATGGTGACGTTCTTAAGGTGACACAGGAAATCTATCCCCAGGAGTACGGCAGCGCAGAGTTGTGGCAGCACGAGGAGCCTGAAGTTTTTGTACACTGTGCCCCGTACAGTCAGGGTCGCCACGCAGTACCCGAGGACATCCACCGAGTGGGACTTTGAAGCCATGGAGATCGTTTGCTTCACTGGCAGTACTGAAAGGGCGCAGCGACTCACTGTGTTAGGGTGAATAAAGCTCTCCGTACTCCCACAGTCAAATAAACAGTTTGTACTGCGACCGTTTACCTCGATGTCCATCATGGACCTGGCGAGTTTGTGAGGCCTGGATTGGTCCAGCGTAACCGAAGCCACCGTTGGATTTTGCGACGTGGCTGACGGCATCCAAGATGGCGGCCCGCACGGCTCACACACGGCTGATGGCGTCCAAGATGGCGGCCCGCACAGCCCACACACGGCTGAAGGCGTCCAAGATGGTGGCCTGCACGACTCACACGTGGCTGAAGGCGTCCAAGATGGTGGCCCGCACGGCTCACATGCGGCTGAAGGCGCCCAAGATGGCGGTCCCCGCGGGTCGCACGCAGCGCTACTGGGCTTGGAGGTCGATTTCGTCCTGCATACCTTCGCGTAATGGCCCTTCTTTCCACACCCGGAGCAGATCGCATCCTTCGCCGGGCAGCGTTGTCGGGGGTGCTTCCCCAGACCGCAGAAGTAGCACTTCGGGCCTCCGGAGACTGCCGCAGCGGTCGGGTCATTGGTGGGATGTGGCGTGGCGTAGGCCTGCGGCCCTCCCGAGTACAGAGGTGGCGGCGACTGCGGCGTCCACGATGCGCCCCCGTGGTCAGGGGTGTAGGCCTCGAGATTACGGAAGGCCACCTCTAACGAGTCGGCAAGTGCCACAGTCTTTTGTAGGTCCAGCCTACCCTGATCCGGCAGTCGTTGTCGGATATAGTTTGACCTGATACCCGTGACATAGGCATCTCTGATTAAGTCCTCAGTGTTTTGGGCGGCTGTTACGGCCTTGCAGTTGCAGGCCCTGCCAAGTGCTCGCGATGCACGCAGGGATTGGTCGCCCGATTCTCCTGGCTGTTGTCTGCGAGTAGCCAGAAGATGTCTGGCGTAGATTACATTAGACTGTTTGTTGTACTGGCCTTTTAAAAGTTCGATCGCGTCCTTGTAAGTTTCAGCGTCTCTAATCATCGAGAATACTTGATCGCTTACTCGGGCGTGGAGCACGTGTAGCTTGTCGGTTTCGGTCCGGACGATGGAGGCGGAGGCGGTGAGGAAAGTTTCAAAACATCGCAGCCAGTGATCGAAGCTATTAGAGGCTCCTACGGCTTGAGGATCCAATTCTAATCTATCAGGTTTTAGTATCTGCTCCATCCCAAAACTTTTTGCGAATAAAATTGATGCACAATCAAGCAAAGACTAGTTTGTATGCAAGAACAAATAGGCTTTTGTTCGTAAAAGACTTGGAGCACACCCATGCTGATGAACTGGTCCAGAGACTGAGGCAGGGGGTGGGGAGCAGTCACCTTTATACCTGGACCAGGGGGTGAGGAGTCTCAGGCAGGGCCGGCAGGGGCATGTCCAGGCATGTCACACAAATTTCTCCTACGAAATAACATTTTTAGCTCGAACACAAATGATTTGTTCAGCCAATGGAAACAACAATTGTTTTTATTTGCCAAAGCGTGAAATGAACATTGAGGTGAAATAGTCCCACGTGCGTAAGTTTCAACATCCAAAACCCACAAAAACTATATGAGTGCGGCTCCAATGAAACATACAAGAGAGCACACAGCAGACATTGGTCACAGAAAGGATTTGACACAAATCAAATTCGAAACACTTCCATGGCATATGTCTAAACTTCTCTCTCTCAGGCACTTCCAGTCCATTAAATGCAATCCAAATGCAATCCATGTGCAACTATGTCCAATGGCTCGTTCCACTGATTCTGGTCGATTTGCTATTTGCGATTGGCCTTAATTAGCTCAACTGTTCGAACACTTGTTTTGTAAACCAGCCGTCGTGATTTCAATTCTCGTTCGTGATTACCGTACTATAATAAAATACGTAAGCCGTGAAGAGGATATCAAGTGCTTTGATGTGTAAGCAACATGTTATCAGGTGGATTATGACGTAAGGTGTCAATTTATTCATTTTATCGTAAGAGTAAAAAGCAAATCTGTTTAAAGTTGATGATGCGCAAAGAGACTTGGGTGTTGAAGAGCGCAGGAAGTCAGCAAGCACGTGCAACAATCAGTTAGAAAAATGAATGCCATGTTTACCCTCAACAGGTGAAGAAAAGTCAACATAGTCCCAGATCAGGGAAGAAATTGCGGTTCCCCTAGCAGAGATATTTGAATCATCAATAGTCACAGGTGAGGTGCCTGAAGATTGGAGGGTGGCAAATGTTGTGCCTTTGTTTAAAAAGGGCTGCAGGGAAAAGCCTGGGAACTACAGGCCAGTGAGCCTCACATCTGTGGTGGGTAAGTTGCTGGAAGGTATTTTGAGAGACAAGATCTGCAGGCATTTAGAGATGCAAGGACTGATTAGGGACAGTCAGCATGGCTTTGTGAGTGGAAAATCATGTCTCACAAATTTGATTGAGTTTTTTGAAGGGGTAACCAAGAAGGTAGATGAGGACAGTGCAGTTGATGTTGTCTACATGGACTTTAGCAAGGCCTTTGACAAGGTACCACATGGTAGGTTGTTGCAGAAGGTTAAATCTCATGGGATCCAGGGTGAGGTATCTAAATGGATACAAAATTGGCTTGATGACAGAAGCCAGAGGGTGGTTGCAGAGGGTTGTTTTTCAAATTGGAGGCCTGTGACCAGCGGTGTGCCTCAGGGATCAGTGCTGGGTCCACTGTTATTTGTCATTTATATGAATGATTTGGATGAGAATATAGGAGGCATGGTTAGTAAGTTTGCAGATGACACCAAGATTGGTGGCATAGTGGACAGTGAAGAAAGTTATCTCCAATTGCAACGGGATCTTGATCAATTGGGCCAGTGGGCTGATGAATGGCAGATGGAGTTTCATTTAGATAAATACGAGGTGATGCATTTTGGTAGATTGAACCAGGGCAGGACTTGCTCAGTTAATGGTAGGGCGTTGGGGAGAGTTACAGAACAAAGAGATCTAGAGGTACATGTTCATAGCTCCTTGAAAGTGGAGTCACAGGTGGACAGAGTGGTGAAGAAGGCATTCAGCATGCTTGGTTTCATTGGTCAGAACATTGAATACAGGAGTTGGGACATCTTGTTGAAGTTGTACAAGACATTGGTAAGGCCACACTTGGAATACTGTGTACAGTTCTGGTCACCCTATTATAGAAAGGATATTATTAAGCTAGAAAGAATGCAGAAAAGATTTATTAGGATGCTACAGGGACTTGATGGATTGAGTTATAAGGAGAGACTGGCTAGACTGGGACTTTTTTCTCTGGAGCGTAGGAGGCTGAGGGGTGATCTTTCGAGGTCTATAAAATAATGAGGGGCATAGATCAGCTGGATAGTCAATATCTTTTCCCAAAGGTAGGGGAGTCTAAAACTACAGGGCATAGGTTTAAGGTGAGAGGGGAGAGATTCAAAAGTGTCCAGAGGGGCAATTTTTTACACAGAGGGTGATGAGTGTCTGGAACAAGCTGCCAGAGGCAGTAGTAGAGGTGGGTACAATTTTGTCTTTTAAAAAGCATTTAGATAGTTACATGGGTACGATGGGTATAGAGGGATATGGGCCAAATGCGGGCCATTGGGATTATCTTAGGGGTTTAAAAAAAAGGGCGGCATGGACAAGTTGGGCCGAAGGGCCTGTTTCCATACTGTAAACCTCTATGGTTCTATGACTCTATCACCATCCGGTGACTTGTGGTGATTTAACCTGAGAATGACCACACCTCAGATAAGGGAAAAGGATGAGAAGGCAGTGCCTTCATGAAAAACCTCAGCCGGCATTGGAACTAAACTCGTACTGCATCACGGACCAGTGTCCAGCCAACTAAACGAAACCGACGCCTTTCAAAACAAAACAATTGGATTCCAGAATAAATAAGACTTGTTACAATTGTGCATGGACCTCATCTCGAATACTGCGTTCAATTTTGTTCTGCACATTTAGGAATGGACTTGATGACATTGCTGACAGTGCAGTAAGGGTTCACTAAATGACTCCCTGGATGATGGGGCTCTCCTGTGATGAAGGGCTGAGGAAGTGGGGCTGAAATTTTCTGCCGTTTAGGGGAATGAGAGGCAATCTCATTGAAACATGAACAATCCTGAATCGCCTTAATAGGGTGAACGCTGAGAGATTGTTGCCACTGCGCAACAAATCTAGAACTCATGATAAGTGGAGAAGACATTACTTCAATCATTGTGCCGTGAATTTTTTGAATTCTCTATCCCGGGGGATTGAGGATTCTCCATTATTGAATACATTCCCGTCTGGGATTGACAAATTTCTCACCTATCCGGGAATGAATGGGAGTGAGCGGGAAAATCGAATTCGAACCCACGATCAGCCATCTGTTAAAGTTCCGAGTCCAGTTGTTATGCTTAATGGTATACTTGAAATATATACACGCTACTTTTAACATTTTGTTATTTTCCGTATCATTTACCATGAAGATTTATGAATTAAGTGAATAGGGTCTATGATGGTAAAAATGTGCTCATACCCGATTGGGGGGTGGGGGGGTACATAACCACAGTGACACACACAGTGGAGTAAACACAAGCATAGATAACGAGAGTGACACAGGCCTAAGGAGCGACAAAGACGTTAAGGGAGTATAGCTCAGTGGTCGAGCATTTGGCTACAGATTAAGAGATCCCTGTTTCAAATCCAAGCATTTATAGTATTCCAAGTATTCGCATTCCAACCATTATTCATGTAAATTGAGTCTGTGTCTTTATATGCTCTGTTTGTGAACAGAATTCCCACTCACCTGAAGAAGGGGCTAAGAGCTCCGAAAGCTTGTGTGGCTTTTGCTACCAAATAAACCTGTTGGACTTTAACCTGGTGTTGTTAAACTTCTTACTGTGTCAAATCCAAGCGCCCCCTTTGGTGCTTAAGTGGATTTCGCTCAATTATAGCTGTCCTTCATTGGCTGGAAAGCGCTTTGTGAAGTCCGCTGGTCGGGAGGGTCTCTATATAAATGCAAGTCTGTCGATCTTCAATCAACGGCTCACAAGTACATTAATGCATTTTCAGAAGGTGACAACGCCTGCGGACTTTCACTTTATCCCCGGACACCAATTCAAAGGACCCCACACTTGTGACTCTGACACTGGCTGTGTAAATATTGTTCTCATTGGCTGAACAAGCTAGATTGTGTTCAACCAGTACATGTCACATTGTCATCGAGTATTACAATACAAAAAGGGGCCCTTCGGCCCTTCGCTGGCTATCAAGCACCTCTCTATTCTAACGCCATTTTCCAACATTTCCAGCATCCGCAGCTTTTTGATGTTATTTGAGCTCATTTTAAAAAGCTGGCATCAGCACGATGGGCCCAATGGCCCCCTAATGGGCTGTGACATTTTACCATTCCGTTGTCAGATAAATTTCACTGCAGCATTCCGAAAAGTCCTGGTTCAATTCTATTTCTGTTGAACAAGAACAGCATGGGTGGTTGGTAAATTGATGGAAAAGGTCCTTAGGGATGGGATTTACGACCATTTAGAAAGATGCGGATTAATCCGGGATAGTCAGCACGGATTCGTGAAGGGTAAGTCGTGCCTCACAAATTTGATTCAATTTTTTGAGGAGGTAACTAAGTGTGTTGATGAAGGTGGGCAGTTGATGTCATATACATGGATTTTAGTAAGGCGTTTGATAAGGTCCCCCATGGTCGGCTTATGATGAAAGTGAGGAGGTGTGGGATAGAGGGAAAGTTGGCCGATTGGATAGGTAACTGGCTGTCTGATCGAAGACAGAGGGTGGTGGTGGATGGAAAATTTTCGGATTGGAGGCAGGTTGCTAGCGGAGTGCCACAGGGATCAGTGCTTGGTCCTCTGCTCTTTGTGATTTTTATTAATGACTTAGAGGAGGGGGCTGAAGGGTGGATCAGTAAATTTGCTGATGACACCAAGATTGGTGGAGTAGTGGATGAGGTGGAGGGCTGTTGTAGGCTGCAAAGAGACATAGATAGGATGCAAAGCTGGGCTGAAAAATGGCAAATGGAATTTAACCCTGATAAATGTGAGGTGATTCATTTTGGTAGGACTAATTTAAATGTGGATTACAGGGTCAAAGGTAGGGTTCTGAAGACTGCGGAGGAACAGAGAGATTTTGGGGTCCATATCCACAGATCTCTAAAGGTTGCCACTCAAGTGGATAGAGCTGTGAAGAAGGCCTATAGCGTGTTAGCTTTTATTAACAGGGGGTTGGAGTTTAAGAGCCGTGGGGTTATGCTGCAACTGTACAGGACCTTGGTGAGACCACATTTGGAATATTGTGTGCGGTTCTGGTCACCTCACTATAAGAAGGATGTGGAAGCGCTGGAAAGAGTGCAGAGGAGATTTACCAGGATGCTGCCTGGTTTGGAGGGTAGGTCTTATGAGGAAAGGTTGAGGGAGCTCGGGCTGTTCTCTCTGGAGCGGAGGAGGCTGAGGGGAGACTTAATAGAGGTTTATAAAATGATGAAGGGGATAGATAGAGTGAACGTTCAAAGGCTATTTCCTCGGGTGGATGGAGCTATTACAAGGGGGCATAACTATAGGGTTCGTGGTGGGAGATATAGGAAGGATATCAGAGGTAGGTTCTTTATGCAGAGAGTGGTTGGGGTGTGGAATGGACTGCCTGCAGTGATAGTGGAGTCAGACACTTTAGGAACATTTAAGCGGTTATTGGATAGGCACATGGAGCACACCAGGATGATAGGGAGTGGGATAGCTTGATCTTGGTTTCAGATAAAGCTCGGCACAACATCGTGGGCCGAAGGGCCTGTTCTGTGCTGTACTGTTCTATGTTCTATGTACGTTCACAGCTGCCTCTCACACACCCCTCTCTCTCTCTCTTTTCTTTGCCCTATCTCGCTCTCTCTCATCCTAAAGATGTTTGAGACTTGTGTAGACCCAGACTGGGTGGCAGGTTCCCTTCCCTGAAGGGCATTCGTGACCCAGTTGGATTTTTACAACATTCCAGCAGCTTTCATGGTCATTTTTTCCTAGTGCCAGCTCCAGAAATTACCAGGTACATTCAGCTCAATTTCACAACCTGCCTTTGTGATTTTGTGAGATTTCTCTCATCCCTTTTATTCTGTTCTGAATTTCACAGCGTATCAGATGGGGAGGGAGGGTTTGCAGCTGGGAAACTGAAACCAAACATCACATCAGTATCTGACAGTGTCACCCCATTTATCATAAGCTGAGTATCATCGGAGTTTGAACATGGAAGGAAAAGCAATGTTCACAGTGAGGGGAAACCATACACGTGTCTTGTGTGTGGACAAGGATTCAGCCGATCATCTGACCTGTTGAGACAAACTGTGGAAAGGGACTTAAATCCCCACCTGACCTGAAAAAGTATCAGTGCAGTCACACCGGGGAGAGACTTTTCACCTGCACTGAGTGTGGGAAGGGATTCATTCAGTTATGCCACCTACTGGCACACCAGTGAGTTCACACTGGAAAGAAACCTTTTAAATGCCGGACTGAGGGAACTGAGATCTGATGTCCCATCAACGTGTTCACACAGATGAGACCCCGTTCAGGTGCTCTCACTGTGGGACTGGATTCAAGAAATCATCTGATCTCACTACAGCAACTAGTTCACATTGGGGCGACACCATTCAACTGCACCCACTAAAAGAACAAAGAACAATACAGCACAGGAACAGGCCCTTCGGCCCTCCAAGCCCGTGCCACTCCCTGGTCCAACTAGACCATTCTTTTGTATCCCTCCATTCCCACTCCGTTCATATGGCTATCTAGATAAGTCTTAAACGTTCCCAGTGTGTCCGCCTCCACCACCTTGCCCGGCAGCGCATTCCAGGCCCCCACCACCCTCTGTGTAAAATATGTCCTTCTGATATCTGTGTTAAACCTCCCCCGCTTCACCTTGAACCTATGACCCCTCGTGAACGTCACCACCGACCTGGGGAAAAGCTTCCCACCGTTCACCCTATCTATGCCTTTCATAATTTTATACACCTCTATTAAGTCTCCCCTCATCCTCCGTCTTTCCAGGGAGAACAGCCCCAGTTTACCCAATCTCTCCTCATAACTAAGCCCCTCCATACCAGGCAACATCCTGGTAAACCTCCTCTGTACTCTCTCCAAAGCCTCCACGTCCTTCTGGTAGTGTGGCGACCAGAACTGGACGCAGTATTCCAAATGCGGCCGAACCAACGTTCTATACATCTGCAACATCAGACCCCAACGTTTATACTCTATGCCCCGTCCTATAAAAGCAAGCATGCCATGTGCCTTCTTCACCACCTTCTTCACCTGTGACGTCACCTTCAAGGATCTGTGGACTTGCACACCCAGGTCCCTCTGCGTATCTACACCCTTTATGGTTCTGCCATTTATCATACAGCTCCTCCCTACATTATTTCTACCAAAATGCATCACTTCGCATTCATCAGGATTGAACTCCATCTGCCATTTCTTTGCCCAAATTTCCAGCCTATCTATATCCTTCTGTAGCTTCTGACAATGCTCCTCACTATCTGCAATTCCTGCCAATTTTGTGTCGTCCGCAAACTTACTGATCACTCCAGTTACACCTTCTTCCAGATTGTTTATATAAATCACAAACAGCAGAGGTCCCAATACAGAGCCCTGCGGAACACCACTAGTCACAGGCATCCAGCCGGAAAAAGACCCTTCCACTACCACCCTCTGTCTTCTGTGACCAAGCCAGTTCTCCACCCATCTAGCCACCTCCCCCTTTATCCCATGAGATCCAACCTTTTTCACCAGCCTACCATGAGGGACTTTGTCAAATGCTTTACTAAAGTCCACATAGACGACATCCACGGCCCTTCCCTCGTCAACCATTCTGGTCACTTCTTCAAAAAACTCCACCAGGTTAGTGAGGCATGACCTCCCTCTCACAAAGCCATGCTGACTATCGTTAATGAGTTTATTCCTTTCTAAATGCGCATACATCCTATCTCTAAGAATCTTCTCCAACAACTTCCCCACCACGGACGTCAAGCTCACCGGCCTATAATTTCCCGGGTTATCCTTCCTACCCTTCTTAAATAACGGGACCACATTAGCTATCCTCCAATCCTCTGGGACCTCACCTGTGTCCAGTGACGAGACAAAGATTTGCGTCAGAGGCCCAGCGATTTCATCTCTCGTCTCCCTGAGCAGAGGTGGAAAAGGATTTGCTCAGTCATCCCATCTGCTGTCACACCAGTGAGTTCACACTAATGAGAGGCCTTTTCAATGCCCAGACTGTGGGAAGTGCTTTAAAAGCTCTGGAGAGCTGACGTGTTATCAAATGTTCACACTGGTGAGAGACCGTTCAGGTGCTCTCACTGTGGCTTTGAGTTCAGACACTCATCTCAACTCACTGTACACCGGGGCATTCACATTGGGGAGAGACTGTTCATCTGTTCACTGTGTGCAAAAGGATTCACTACTTTATCTCATTTGCTGAGATACCAGCGAGTTCACAAGTAACTACAGTGACTGGATTTTGCTCTGAATCAGATCCAGAAGTGAACCATGTTCATTGGGGTCTGTTTCTGCTGTTGTTGGTAACCTCCAACATAGTTATCAGTGCTAATATTCTGAATCAACTCAAATATACATCCTTGTTGAATTTTTAAAAATATCTCTGACAAACGTTAGTTCCTTTTAAAGATTTCTCCCTCTCCCGTCTCCTCCGTCCTCACCTCCAACAAGTATGAGGAGTTCATGGAGTTTTGTCACTAAGATTGAGACAATCCCATCAGAATTCATATGGTGTTCGTGGAAGTGGAAATGACTAGGGTTGGGAAGCATTTTCCGATCAGGGCCATTGTGATCTCCTGGACTCGTTTCGATCGCCTCAGGGGGTCGGAGAGGAATTTCCCAGATTTTTTTCCCCATATTGGCCCTGGGGTTTTTCACTCTGGGTTTTCGCCTCTCCCTGGAGATCACATGGTCTGGAATGGGGGGGTGGGGGTGAGTTAATAGGTTGTAATGAACAAAGCATCGTAGCTGTGAGGGACAGCTCGGTGGATAGGATATTGGTATGTAGACAGGCTGGAAAATTGGGCGGGGATCCTGGATTCAGGATTCAATCCTGGACCGGGGAGCGGCGCGGGCTTGGAGGGCCGAAGGGCCTGTTCCTGTGCTGTATTGTTCTTTGTTCTTTGTTCTTTGTCTCTGCTGCTTCCCTTCCTTCCATTAGCCCACTGGGACAAACTGTCTCGACAGTTCCACAGTGCTCGAGTCTTGACGTGTATATTTCTCTAGTTTCTCTCCCATCTACCCTCCTGCCCTCTCAATGCTCATGTTGTCCATGAGACCCTGCTACATTGACCCAATTCCCACTAAACTGCTGATCACGCAACTTCCCCATGTTCCCTGACATTGTTAACTTCTCCATCTCCAGGTTCTTTCCTCTTAGCCTCAACTCATCAGCCAATCCTTAATAAACAAACCCCTGATTCCACCATCATTGCAAACTACTGTCCCATCTCCAACCTCCCTTTCCTCTCCAAACCCCATGAACGTGTTGTAACCTCCCAAATCCATTCCCATCTTTCCCAGACTCCATGTTTGAATCCCTCCAATCAGGTCTCTGCCTTGCCACAATACTGAAACAGCTCTTATCAAATCCACCAATGCCACCCTCTGAGTGTGACAAGGGTAAACTATCCCTTCTCATCCTTCTTCACCTGTCTGCAGCCTTTGACAACACTGACCACCTCATTCTGCTCCAACACCTCTGCACTGTCAAAAGCTCGTGCTACCAAATAAACCTGAAGGACTTTAACCTGGTGTTGTGAGACTACTTACTGTGCCTACCCACCCCAACGCCGGCATCTCCACTTCATGTCTCACTCCATTTAGTGATTTATTTGGGTAGATTTTAATTCCAGAAATCTTTTGTCCTCTACCCCATTTAATTTCTTGCATTCCAACCAATAACTGTCCTCCTTATTTCTCCTTCCCTCATGACAAGCCTCACATTTCACTGGATTGAATTTCATTTCCCATTGATCTGTCTGGTTTTGTCAGTCCATTTGTCTCTCCCTGAATTTTGGTGCAGGTCTCCACATTACTAACTCTATCACACAGCTGTTGTCACTGTAAATGACATTCAGATATTTCCAATTCCAGGTGATGGACAGCAGTTGCTCCCGGCACTGACCCCACTTCTCACTTTCTGCCAGTCAGAGAAACTTCCCTTAACTCCTGCCCTTTAGAACATAGAACATTACAGCGCAGTACAGGCCCTTCGGCCCTCGATGTTGCGCCGACCAGTGAAACCAATCTAAAGCCCATCTAACCTACACTATTCCAATGTCATCCATATGTCTATCCAATAACCATTTGAATGCTCTTAATGTTGACGAGTCCACTACTGCTGCAGGCAGGGCATTCCACGCCCTTACTACTCTCTGAGTAAAGAACCTACCTCTAACATCTGTCCTATATCTATCACCCCTCAATTTAAAGCTATGTCCCCTCGTGCTAGCCATCACCATCCGAGGAAAAAGGCTCTCACTATCCACCCTATCTAATCCTCTGATCATCTTGTATGCCTCTATTAAGTCACCTCTTAACCTTCTTCTCTCTAACGAAAACAACCTCAAGCCCCTCAGCCTTTCCTCATACAATTTTCCCACCATACCAGGCAACATCCTGGTAAATCTCCTCTGCACCCTTTCCAACACTTCCACATCCTTCCTATAATACGGCGACCAGAACTGTACGCAATACTCCAAATGCGGCCGCACCAGAGTTTTGTACAGTTGCAACATGACCTCCTGGCTCCGAAACTCAATCCCTCTACCAATTGTGAACAGTTTTGTGGTCAGATTTCCCTGGATTCTGCTGCTGGCCCTTCACTCCACACAGCCTGGCCTTGGTCACCCTCCTGGACCGTACACACTGCAGACAGAGTGTACCAGTGCTGGCGCAGCTTGGATCAGATCCTATGGCAGCAGCAGCACTGAGGAAGTGACCTCCTCCCTCCCCTGTGTGAGAATCATAGAATCCCTACAGTGCAGAAGGAGGCCATTCGGCCCATTGAGTCTGCACCGACCACAATCCCACCCAAGGGATAACCCCGTAACCCCACATATTTACCCTGCTAGTCCCCCTGACACTACAGGCAATTTATCATGGCCAATCTGCCTAACCTGCAGATCTTTGGACTGTGGGAGGAAACCGGAGCACCCAGAGGAAACCCACGCAGACATGGGGAGAATGTGCAAACTCCACACAGACAGTGACCCGAGGCTGGAATTGAACCTGGGTCCCTGGAGCTGTGAGGCAGCAGTGCTAACCACTGCGCCACCATGCTCTCCAAAATAACGTCACCCAATGTGGGACTCGAACCTATAAGTGTCTCATGCTCTACCGACTAAGCTAGCCAGGCACAGTGTGTTTTGAGGCATTGCTCCAGGTGTTTTTACAAAGGTTATCACTTAAAAAAATAATATTACCATCTTATTGAAGGCATTAACAGTCTCTGGGATATAACATGAAAAGAGAAGCCTTTAAAATGAGTTTCCACTTTTAAATCTGTGGGAATAAATTAACAAATGAGTTATTGTCAAACATGAACTCAGGGTCCCATTGGGCAGGAAGAGAACCAGAAACCAAAATGGGACAAGGGATTGGAGAGGGAGAGAAAAGGACAGAAAGGCAGAGAGGTTTGGGGAAAGCACAGTCACTGTTGCTCTCAATGGGGAAGGAATCGGGGCCGGTGGGTGGACAGGAAGGTTTCAGAAACTCATAATCAAACTCCAGAGCAGAGGCTGCCGGGGCTTTACCGCTTCGGGGCTTTGTCCTGGGAACAGATCCAGGGTAAGATCCAGCAAGGAGCAAGGTGCATGCACAACTATCCTGGTTACACAGTCTATCTCTGTCCGTGTGAAGTTCTGCACTGTCCTCCTCACAGTTCACAATATTTCCAACCTTCATACTGCCTGGAAACAAGAGCAGGAGTCCCCGAAACAACTCCTGAGGAATTCCCCCCACCACCACCAGCCCTGACGGCAGAGATTCACTGACAAAAGTTTTCATGGAGCAAGGTCAAAAAGAGTTACAATGGGACAAGCAAAATATGTGTCTCGATGAGGTGTGAACGGTGCAACAGTAACAGTCTGAATGCAGAGAGAGAAATGAGAGAGGAAAAGAAAGACATAAAGAAACAGGAAAGAAAATCGGGGCAGAAATTATGATATTAAATTGCTGAACTCAATTATGATTCCTGAAGCTGTAAAGTACGCCCTTTTCACTGGGTAATAAACTATTACATTTCTATCTGTTCCCAGTTCAAATGAAAGATCACAAAGCTGTCAGCTTAACATCTGTTTCTCTCTTCACAGAGGCAAGTCTAACCTGCTGGGGACATTATGTTCACTGTTTTATATTCGAGTCCAGTGCGGATTAAACTAAGGAGCTTATTTAATTGAGAATAGTAACTGCATTTTGGGCCTGACTTTAAACAAAATGAGCTGTCCCGGTTAGCGGGACAGACATTTTCAAATTTGCTGCAGTCAGTTAAAATTAGTTTGAAGCTAAATCCCACAATGCTGAATTGTGCGGCACGGTAGCACAGTGGTTAGCACTGCTGCTTCACAGCTCCAGGGACCTGGGTTCGAATCCCAGCTAGTGGTCGCTGTCTGTGTGGAGTTTGCACATTCTCCTCGTGTCTGCGTGGGTTTCCTCCGGGTGCTCCGGTTTCCTTCCACAGTCCAAAGATGTGCAGGTTAGGTTGATTGGCCATTCTAAATTGCCCCTTAGTGCCCCGGGATGCATAGGTTAGAGAGGTTAGTGGGTAAATATATAGGGATATGTGGATAGGGCCTGGGTGGGATTGTGGTTGGTGCAGACTTGATGGGCCGAATGGCCTCTTTCTGCACCGTAGGATTCTATGATTCTATGAATGCTGTAAATCTAAACTGAACCCAGACAAGCAGAATAAAAATAAATTACTGCAGATGCTGGAATCTGAAACCAAAAGAGAAAATGCTGGAAAATCTCAGCAGGTCTGGCAGCATCTGTAAGGAGAGAAAAGAGCTGACGTTTCGAGTCCAGATGACCCTTTGTCAAAGCTCAAAGGCAGAGAAAGTGGGAGATATTTATACTGCAGGTGGAGGGAATGAAAGATGAGTCATAGCCACAGAAACCAGGGGGAAAGGCTGCTAATGGCAGCCCATAGAGAGAATAAAGGGTGTGAATGGCCAAGCAGCAGAGAAGTTGAAATCAGAGGGTAAACTGTGACAGATCAAGATGTGGGGAAAGGGGGTGAGATGGGCGGGAGAGAGGTAAAATTGAGAAAAAGGGAGAAAGGGGAAGCAAATGGGAGAAAAGGTAAGGAAAGGGGGGATAAAGTAGGGGGTGTGGGGAAGAAAAACGAAGAAAGACAGTAAAGAGATAAAAGGTAGAGAACAGTAAAAAATTAAATAAAATAAAAACAAAAGGGTCAAATCATCTGAAGTTGTTGGATTTGATGTTGAGACCGGAAGGCTGTAATGAGCCTAGCTGGAAGATGAGATGCTGTTCCTCCAGTTTGCATTGAGCTTCACTGGAACATTGCAGCAGGCCAAAGACAGACATGTGGGCATGGGAGCAGGATCGTGTGTTAAAATGGCAGCAGCCAGAAGGTCAGGGTCCTGATTGCGCACAGACGGAAGGTGCTCAGCACTGCGATCACCCAGTCTACGCTTGGTCTCTCCGATATAGTGGAGACCACATTGGGAGCAGCGAATGCAATAGACCAAATTGAAAGAGGTACAAGTGAAACGTTGCTTCACCTGGAATGAGTGTTTTGGACCTTGGATGGTGAACATGGAAGAGGTAAAGGGGCAGGTGTTACACCTTCTGCGATTGCATAGGAAGGTGCCATGTGTGATGGGAGAGATGTTGGGTATAGTGGAGGAGTGGACTAGGTTATCCCAGAGGGAACGGTCTCTGCGGAATGCTGACAGAGGGGAAGGGAAGATGCGTTTGGTGGTGGCATCACGCTGGGGTTGGTGAAAATGGCGGAGGATTATGCTTTGCATGTGGAGGCTGGAGGGGTGAAATGTGAGAACAAGGGGGACTCTATCCTTGTTCTGGGAGGGAGGGGAGTGGGTGAGGGTCATGGCGCAGGAGATGGACTGAACGCTGTTGAGGGC
Organism: Mustelus asterias; assembly: GCF_964213995.1. NCBI lineage: Eukaryota > Metazoa > Chordata > Chondrichthyes > Carcharhiniformes > Triakidae > Mustelus > Mustelus asterias. Next base: position 1,560,282 of record NC_135834.1, on the reverse strand, counting down.
CCTGTCGACAACAAGATGTGAATCTATAGTTGAGGAAAAAGGAGCACATATTAGAAGCACCACTTTGGAAAGTGGCATCATCGGAACAAATGTGACAGAGGCAAAGGAGCTGAGAGAAAGGGATGGAGTCCTTCCAGGATGTAGGATGTGAAGAGCTGTAGTCCAGATAGCTGTGGGAGTCAGGGGGCTTGTAATGGATATTGGTAGCTAGTCTATTGTCAGAAATGGAGAAAGGTCGAGGAAGGGACGTGTCTGAGATGGACCAAGTGAAGGTGATGGAGGGGTGGAAGTGGCAGCTAAGTTGATGAATTTTTCCAGGTCTGGATGAGAGCATGAAGCGGCGCTAATATAGTCATCGATGTACCGGTAAAGGAGTTGTGGGAGGGGACCTGGGTAGGTCTCGAACAAGGAATGTGCCACATACCCTATAAAAAGACCCCATGCGGGTCCTATCTGGACTCGAAACATTAGCTCTTTTCTCTCCTTACAGATGCTGCCAGCTCTTCCAGACAAACAGAAATAGATTGTCTATGCTGATGGTTAAAAGGGCCGGGATGGGGGTGGGGGAGGTGTCCAGGGGAAGTCTGACACACACACTGCACAGGGTGAGCAGGGGAAAGGGGAGGAATTACATGGATAAACAGGGAGCCAAGGACAACAGCAGAAGGTGGGAGTTACTGGGAAGGGAGCAGCGGAATAAAGACACATCAGAGAATCAAAAATTGGTTACGACACAGGAGGCCTTTTGGCCGGTTGTGTCTCTGCTGGCCCTTTGAACTTAAAATTTACCTCGTGCCACCTTCCTGCCTTTTGCCCTGTAGCCCTGCAATTTATTCCTGGTACTCATAACACTTGGCAAAGCGAAGGGTAGCAGAACAAAAATCAACTGGTTCACATAACATAGCGAATCGGGGTTGTGGTATTGGAAAATCTACATTTAAAGGACAGTGAGGCACCCTAAGGGTTCATCAGCCATCCACATGCAGTGTTTAGAGGACCCTGGTGAGGGGAGGAAAGAACCATTTGGGACACAGCACAGGGTGAGGGGTCATCCATCCCCCACTCCCTTGGTTACACAAACCACTCACCTTGGACTGTCCCACACCTGGGCAGGGCTGGTTCAAGGTGCAGGAAGCTGCAAGCTGGGATGTTGAGCTGTGAACTGGGCGGGGTTGGGTGGGTTGAGTGACGGGTCTGGGACTATATCAGAGCAGGCAGAGTCACTGCTTCCTCCTTTCCCTCTTGGGTGTTTCAGTAAAGTTAAAGTTTATTTATTAGTCACCAGTAGGCTTACATTCACACTGCAATGAAGCTACTGTGAAAATCCCCTAGTCACCACACTCCGGTGCCTGTTGGGGTACACTGAGGGAGAATTTAGCATGGCCCTTGCACCTACCCTACACATCTTTGGACAGTGGGAGGAAACCAGAGCACCTGGAGGAAACCCACGCAGACATGGGGAGAGCGTGCAGACTCCACACAGGCGGTGACCCAAGCCAGGAATCAAACCCGGTTTCCTGGCGCTGTGAGGCAGCAGTGCTAACCACTGTGCCACCGTGCCACCCTCGTGTTGGTGAGTGTATCCAATTTTTTTTTCCGCAGCACAGGTTTTAGCTCTGCTGCCTCACAGCACTCAAGACGTTTATTTGGTTTCAATCTGTGTGGAGTTTGCACAATCTCAAAACTTTGTCTGATTTCAAGAAGAAATTATACATCGTTCTTGGCGCTAAAGGGAACAAGGGATGTGGTGGAAGAGAGGATCAGGCTTTTGAATTTCTTGATTAGCCATGATCATAATGAATGGCACAGCAGGCTTGGAGGGCCGAATGGCCTACTCCTGCTTCTAGTTTCTATATTCTCACCGGATCTGCGTGGATTTTCTCCAGGCACGCTGGTTTCCTCCCACGATCAAAAGCTATGCAGGTTAGATGGATTGTCTATGCTAAATTGTCCCGCAGTGTGCAAACATGCGCAGGTTGGTAATGCGTGACGTTACAGGGATAGGACGGAGAGGAGCTGGCTGAGATAGTCTTTTGGAGAACCGATGTAGACTCGATGGGCCCTGCACTGTGGGGAATCTATGGTTCTATGATGCTGACTATCCCAGTAATTGAGATGGATTGCATGCTGCTGTGTTAGATTGGATTGCTTCTATAATAATGGCGGGCAATCAAACCTGGATAGTGTCTCGAGGCAGAAGGTGGCCTCTCTCCATCAACAGAAACCTAACCCACCCTCATTCTACCATTCTGCATTTCATTGTCCATTTATCCATGTTCTGTTTCTGCCTTCCTGTATTTTGCTGCAGTTCTTCACATCCTCACCTCTAACTAACCAATTTTTTGTCTCCTGAAAATTGTGATAACATACTTTCAATTTGCAAGTGTTGAAAATCTTTTGGATAGAGCGGTGTCTGAGTCACAGAGTATTCCCTCACAGATTCTGTTTGAGACTCCCCTAAGAGCAAGATGATGAAAAGCTTGGTTCGAGAGGAAGGCTATAAGGAGAATAGAAAGAATGAGAATTCTATGCGACCCAGAAGCCGCTCTATCTAAAAGATTTTCAACACTTACACATGGGAAATTTTTACTCCATTAGTGAGCGCCAACTGCCGGACGTTTTCTCGCAGTCTGAGGGCAGGTCAGTGACCTGAGCCCCCAGCTGTTTCTCACTTGATAGATTCTGTCTGACCTGCTGAATATTTTAGGTGTTTTATCTTTTAATCTGAGATTCAGCCTCTGCCGGATTTTGCTTCGGTTTCATTGTTTCATAGCACTGAGATTAGAAACACGGACAGTTTGAGTCAGTTTTGGTGTTGGATGCGGGTCATTTCTGTTGCCTCTGTTTGAGTCGGGGTGGAGCTGGAGGAGAAGCTGCTGCATTTAAACCCGAGGGATTTGGAGCCCAACAATTTCCAATGTAAGATTGTCAAGGGAGGGAGATTCTGGGGGAGATCAGATTACTAGATGGATCCTGTCCATTCCATTTCAGAAAATAATTTTGGTAACAAGTACCCAAACAGGCTCCAGAGTGTGGTGACTAGGGGAATTTGATTTGATTTATTATTGTCACATAGAACAAAGAACAAAGAAAATTACAGCACAGGAACAGGCCCTTCGGCCCTCCAAGCCTGCACTGACCATGCTGCCCGACTGAACTAAGATCCCCTACCCTTCTGGGAACCATATCCCTCCATTCCCATCCTATTCATGTATTTGTCAAGACGCCCCTTAAAACTCACTATCGTATCTGCTTCCACTACCTCCCCCGGCAGCGAGTTCCAGGCACCCACCACCCTCTGTGTAAAAAACTTCCTCGTACATCTCCTTTAAACCTTGCCCCTTGTGAATAACCTCACATTTGCCAACGTTATACTCCATCTGCCAGATCCTCGCCCACTCACTCAGCCTGTCCAAATCTCTCTGCAGACCTTCCGCTTCCTCCACGCAATTCACTTTCCCACTTATCTTCGTGTCGTCAGCAAACTTTGTTACCCAACACTCAGTCCCCTCCTCCAGATCATCTATGTAAATAGTAAACAGTTGAGGCCCCAGTACCGATCCCTGCAGCACGCCACTAGTCACCGCCTGCCAACCAGAAAAGCACCCATTTATTCCGACTCTCTGCTTCCTGTTGGATATGATGTGGAGATGCCGGCGTTGGACTGGGGTAAACACAGTAAGAAGTTTAACAACACCAGGTTAAAGTCCAACAGGTTTATTTGGTAGCAAAAGCCACACAAGCTTTCGGAGCTCTAAGCCCCTTCTTCAGGTGAATGGGAATTCTGTTCACAAACAAAGCTTATAAAGACACAGACTCAATTTACATGAATAATGGTTGGAATGCGAATACTTACAACTAATAATTAGTTATTAAGGATTAGTTGTAAGTATTCGCATTCCAACCATTATTCATGTAAATTGAGTCTGTGTCTTTATAAGCTCTGTTTGTGAACAGAATTCCCACTCACCTGAAGAAGGGGCTTAGAGCTTCGAAAGCTTGTGTGGCTTTTGCTACCAAATAAACCTGTTGGACTTTAACCTGGTGTTGTTAAACTTCTTCCTGTTGGATAGCCAATCCCCAATCCACGCTAACACCCTACCCCCAACTCCATGTGCCCCAATCTTCCGCAGCAACCTTTTGTCTGGCACCTTATCGAACGCCTTTTGGAAATCCAAAAACACCACATCCACCGGTTCCCCTCTGTCAACCGCACTCGTCACATCAGGAAAACAGAGTAAGGAGTCTAACAACACCAGGTTAAAGTCCAACAGGTTTATTTGGAAAACAGAAACAGCCAGAGAAAATCCACGCAGACACGTGGAAAAAGTGCAGGGTGGGAACTCAGCCTGGAACTCAGCCCCATTCTCAATGCCCGAATGATTGACGGCGGCTCTGGACCAATAGAAGGAAATGGGACAGGGCGGGAGGACCGAGCGAGGGCGGCTGGTCCTCCAACCAATCGGAGTGAATGAGGGGCGGGGCTGAGAATGGAGCATGCGCTGTCCGTGTAATGGCGTCGGCGAGAAGTTGCTGTCTGGAGGTGGAAGGGGTAAATGGAGAATAGCGAACTCGGAGGGAGCAATCAATCCATCGGGTGGGTGGAGACGCTTCGTAAACGTTTTGTGTAAACGGCAAACCCCGAAACAGATTTTTCCGGTCTTTCATTTGCACCGAGCGCGGCCGCGGATTTAGTTTCTCAGTTTCAGATCCGCCTGTTAACGGCCGCCATGCCTGTCGCCGGCAATGGACGGAAGGGCGCATGCGCGGCTGCCCTCTTTGTATGGGTCGTGTGCAGCAGTACGCATGCGCGGCCGCCATGTTTATTTGGGGCAATCTTTTCTGTGACTGAATGGGAACAACTTGTCCATGAAACTGAGTCACACTCTGAGTTAGAATGTCTGATTGATGGGGCTGAACAGCCCTGTATGTCCAAGGTAGTGACTATATTGTACCGTTATCATTATAAAACGACACAATTCATTTCATAGAAATGTGATAAAGTACCATTTGACACTGAGACACATAAGGAGATATTAGGGCAGGTGAGGAAAAGCTTAGACAATGAGGGAGGTTTTCAGGAGAATCTTAAAGGAGGACAATGAGGTGGAGAAGTTTAAGGAACTTCCAGAGCTTGTGAGTAACATAAATGAAAGATCCAATGGTGGATCGATTAAAATCATCAATGTTCAAGAGGCCGGAATTAGATAACTGTCGAGATCTTGGAGGGTGTGTGGCTGGACAGGTGGAGAAGAGCAAGACTACAGAGGCATTTGAAAAGAAGGAAATTAAGATTTTGGATATTATTAACCAGAAGAAATTGCAGGTCAGTGAGCACAGGAGTGAACAAGACTTGGTGTGAGTAAACACATCATCAGCAGAGTTTTGGATAACCTCAAGATACAGGGAGGTTGAATGTGGGAGGCTGGCGAGGATAGTTACATGGAGGTAACAGCAATGGGTGAGGGTTTTAGCAGCAGATGAGCTGAGACTGGGGTGAATTCGGTTAATGATACTCAGGTGGAAATCAGCAGTCTTGCTGATGATGCCGATATGTGGATGGAAGCAAATCTTGGGATCAAATATGATATCAAAGTTTTGAATAGTCGGATTCCATGTTAGAGGCATCGCGTCACCATCTTGGGAGTGGAGTTTGTAGCTGTGACAATGGCTTCAGTCTGCCCAGTATTTAAATGGAGGAGTTTTGTGCTGACCCCGTACTCAATGTCAGACAAGCATGGTGTGTGCTTTGGAGGGGAACTTGGAGGTGATGGTGTTCACATAAATCTTCTGAATGGTGAAAGTTGAGGGGGTTCTGTCAAATTTCTGGTTGTGCTGTAGATATATGCAATCTGTCTCCTTTCTACCTGCCACTGCTAGCTCACTCTCTCCACTCTCATAAATGCCAAATGTTTGGGTAGGTTCAGGCTGGGTCACTCCGAGGGACATTTGTGAACCAGTTTGGTGTTTATAACAATTGAGCAGTTTTCATTCTCACATTTTCCTCATGCTGGCCTGACAAATTAACATTCATTCAGTTCAATTTCCCAACTTGCCTTTGTGTTTTTGTGGGTTCTGACATCTTGTTTTTCCAGATTGCGATCTGGGAAATGAAGCCAGAAATCACCAGGATTTGACAGAACTGCCCAGTTCATAGCAACCTGAACACATTAGATTTTGAACATGGAAGATAAAAGCACCGTTCACAGTGGGGAGAAAGCATACACATGTTCCGTGTGTGGACGAGGATTCAGCCAATCATCAGACCTGTCAGAACATAAATGCAGTCACAACGAGAAGAAGCTGTTGGAGCCGGAGGATTGTGGGAAGGGATCCGACTCCCCACCTGTCCTTGAAACTAATCGACACAGTCACAGTGGGGAAAAACGGTTCACCTGCTCCGATTGCGGGAAAGTATTCGGTCGGTTACCTAACCTGTTGAAGCATAGGTACATTCACACTGGGGAGAGACCGTACACCTGCTCCAAATGTGGGAAAGGATTTACTCAGTCATCCAACTTACGATCACACCAGCGAATTCACACTGATGAGAAACCTTTTAAATGCCCAGATTGTGACAAGTGTTTTAAACGTCCTGGGAACCTGATTTCCCATCAACTGGTTCACACTGAGGAGAGACCTTTCAGCTGTCCTCACTGTGGGAAGGGTTTTAAGAGTTCTGCGAAACTGATGACCCATAAACTAATTCACAGAGATGAGAGACCTTTTAACTGCCCGCACTGTGAGAAGTGCTTTAAAAGTTCAAGGGAACTGAAGTTCCATCAACGTGTTCACACCGATCAGAGACCTTTTAAATGTCCTAACTGTGAGAAGTGCTTTAAAACCTCTGGGGATCTGATGTCCCATCAAAATGTTCATTCTAACGAAAGACCTTTTAAATGCCCATATTGTGGGATGTGTTTCAAACGTTCCAGTGAGCTGAAGTCCCATCAACGTGCTCACACTGATGCGGGACCTTATATATGCTCAGAATGTGGGAAGTGCTATAAATATTTCCAGGGGCTGATGTCTCACCAAGGTGTTCACACTGTGGAAGAATTAAATCTATGAGAACATACGCTGCAGAAAGGGTGCAGCCAGGCTTACTGC